>NW_022900913.1:52396850-52430074 GCF_012274545.1 Fukomys damarensis | reverse complement strand
TATATACACATTATATTGAAGGTTCAGTACTATCAGGCATCCACTGGAGTTCACGGGACTTACCCTTCACAGATAATGTGTGAGATTAACATATGATCAAGGAATTGAATTTTTAAAGTTACACGTGTCACAAATGTACAAAACTAGTTTTTAATAGACCAGAGTATTAACAAATGAAGTAGCCAAAAGGACACATGCTGGCATGTCAGACCCTTCAGAGAGGTCTGTGTTCCCTTAGCAACCTCACGATTCAAGTGAGCGGAAAGGTAAAGCTTAAAGAAGATGGTTGAAAATAGCATCCAGTGAGAACATGAAAACAGGTTAAAGAAGCCAAAGGCATTTTGCTTGGAGAGGTAAAATAAAAGCATAAAAACTTATTTCTATAGATAATTCTGCAAAGGAAAATTATATACAATTGATAACTAGCAGTTTCCTATCACTTGTAATGGGGCGAAAACAAATGAAATAATAGGGATTTAAGAGATGACCTTAAACGGAGCTTGTAAAAATTCATGGCTCCTGGGCAGAAAGTTTGTAACTTCCTCCCACAGCTCTCATGCACATCAGTTTAGCTCAGCCAGAATGAGCTCTCCAGAACTAAAACATACCCATTCTCTAATCCCCGGCCCTCCCTTCACCCTAAGAAGTTTTTTTTGTTGTTGTTGTTTCTTTTTGGCAGAACCGGGGATTGAACTCAGGACCTTGAGCTTGCCAGGCACCGAGCTAAACCTCCATCCTGATTACTCTGTGCACCACACTGAGGAAGAAGGTAAACTTGGGAGCTGAGGAAAGACTGTGTCCCATCAAGCATGTCAGAAGTGGAACAGGTAGGGCTCCAGTTGGGATGCGGCTGGTGAAGCTGTATGACTTGGCCAGAGCATCCCCCCGCCAGCAGGAAAGGGATGAGTCAGTGGGCCCAAGGCTTTCTGCTGGAGCAGAGGTCATGTTTGGCATTCTCTGAGTGCAAGGAGCTGTGTAAATATTAGGCTGTATTTTTTATTAAGGTTCATGTACAGCAAATTATTGTTAGTATTTGAGAATGCTTTCTACTCAATGTGAATTCCTACAGCAGCTACATCGAGCTCTTCTCAGCAAAAGGTTGGGAGTTTGTTTCCCTCCTGCCAACTTTCTAATCCTTGTTGAAGGTCAAAGTGCTTCTGTTTCACCAGAAAGCTTTTCAGGAGAGAGAGAGAGAGAGAGAGAGAGAGAGAGAGAGAGAGAGAGGAATTTGGCCTTTTGCAAGGTGGGTTGAGAAATTCTCACAAGTGTGACTTTTATAGTTTCAGCTGTTAGTTAACCATTTAATGAGCAATGATCTCACACCTAGACCTGGAAAATGTTTCACTGGAAAAGTAAGTAAATCACATTTTGGCAGTGCTTTTGATTCTTAAGCCACTTTTATGAAAGTTCAGACACCGGGCACAACTTTCTGAGGACTTCAGACAGAAATCCATTTTATAGGGACAGTTACTGTGTGAGATGTACTGGTAAACTTTGGAAAATGTTGCTTTCCTCGTGACATTTGCTGTCTCTGACTTGACCAGGAGGAAAATCTGAGAATCAATGAATTTGCATAAAATGAAAACCCAATTGACTGCCAATAAAAGTCAGGGCCTGGGACTGTCCGGTGTCTTTGTTGGTTGCACTGGCATTGGTCATCCTGACTCCCACTTTCTCTGTCTAGTTCTGTCTCTTAGTGTATTCTTTTCTCAGGCCTGTGTTCCACACCAAGCAGGTGGGTACTGGAACCTGACTACAGGGGTCTCCATCAGAGTCATTTTGGGAATGGGTTAACTGTTTAGACAGAGCTACAGAACAGCTACAAAACAACTGTACTTCAAGGTTTCCAGTGTCAACTGACCAAATTGATCAAGGGGGAGATGGCCACTAGAGTGAGTTGAAGGAAGGCATGGGCTAGACATAGACCTCCCCAACCCTAAGAAGTTTAAGCTCAGGCTGAGAAGGTCATGGGTATCCTAGCCTCTGAGTTGAGAAAGTAAGCTTTCAGAAGGGACTGGGTTTGAAAGTGCTGGGATTAAGTTAGGTGGGCTGTTTGATAGTCCCAGCTGCCTACATCTAGCACAGAGCTCAGTGGTCTATTTGCTTTTCCCAGCTGTCAATGTAATCAAGGATATGCCTTGGCTTGGATGATTGCCACAGTCTGATGTGTATGGAAAGAGGTTGCCTCTGGAGAAGGGCAGGCAGCTTACAAACCCACAGGCCATAAAGCTTGGTGGAGAAAGCCATGACTTGGAGTGCACAAAGGGACATGGAAACTGGGAATGGCCCGAGTGGCTATAGGTCTATGGTAGGCACCACTGACTGCCCGTGGCCAACAGGAAAAGCAGAGAAGGATTCAGCATTCACACTCAAAACTATGATTGTAGAGACAAAATAGGTCTTAGAAGTGACTAATTTTCCTCCTTGATACTTGGTGGATTCCAATACTGCCGACCCTGGAGGGAGGGGGGCACTTATTCAAGAACATTAAGGAATTTTTTGATTCATTTTTTAAAAATTGTTTTTGGGGGATTTGGAATTTTTCCCTTTTCTTAATTTGCTGGTTTTTCCTTTTAATTTTTCTTTTGTTCTTTTACTTTTACCTAAATCTATTAATTTTTTACAACTTAATAAGATCTTTACCTTATTTTCCTCTTCTCTTCATCTTCCTTTATTTATCAAATTTTACTTCTTTATTTCTCCTGTTTCCTACATCCTCCATCTTTAGAAATTTTACTATTGTTTTATTAATCTTTAAGTTTTAGTTAATTCTATGCTATTATTGTTGAAGTCTTTCTTTTTGTTAATGGTGGTATAGTTATTGCATTTAGTAGATAATTACTGTACATAAATATTTGGTTAGTCTTTATGTTCATATTATAACTACAGATTTTTTTCTGTTGTTCAAGGTGGCAGAGTGGCATTTTTTATTGCTTCTTATGGGTATATCAATAACCAGTATGTTTTTTACTCTATTATTATTACTGAATTTGCTGCTGTTGCCAGGGTGGCATAGTTGTTGCTATTAATTGGCCTTTACTCTATGCCTATATCTGTGTCATCAACAATACTGTGGTTCATTTCTGGAGAAATGGGTGCTGGGTCAAATTATACTGCATTCTTCCCTTCCAAAATTATTGAAAGTAACTGGATCCTGGAACAGAGGAAAAAGCCAGTAGTTAGCCATCCCCAGAGTGCATCCCTGAAAAGCAGATACTAACTAAAAAGATTTCTGTACTAGCAACAAAATCTTTCCAGTATAATAATCATTTTGTAAATCTCAGCACTCATGCATGTGTACACACACACACACACACACACACACACACACACACACACACAGAGGAAACGTGAGAAGACAACAGAATGTCTCCAGAACCTCAACTTACTCCAAAGCTGATCCATGAGGCATTCATGGGGAGAAAAACAAAAGGAAATAGCTGAATTACACAATATGATACAACAGAAGACAAAATAACAGGTCAATAAGGTGCTCAGTGAGCTCAAAAATTATATAAGTAAACAGACAAATGAACATAATAAGTAAGCTTAGAGAAAACAAATAAAAATCTAGCTGAGCTAAACAAATTTCCAGTTTATATTAAAAAAAAAAAGCCTATGAAAAGGTACCAAATAAAAATCCAGGAGATAAAGAAGTTCTACTGAAAGTATGGAGAGCAGAAGTGATCAATATGAAGACATAATGTCAGAACTAGGAGATAGGGCTGATGTAGATGACCATATATTCAAAAATACCTTAAAAGCACAATAAAATAGAAAATGGACATAACAGTTTCAAGATGACACAAAGAAGACTAATCTAAGATTAATTTGAATTAGTGAAAAAAATCATGAAAGCACAAATAGCATAGGAAACCTGTTTACAAAACTAATAGCAGAAAACATTCCAAAAGAATTTTAACATACAGATTAAGAGAAATATATAGAACCCTGAATAGCCATGAGCAGAAAAATAAAACTTCTTCGCAATACATTATAGTCAAATCCCAGAAGTCCAACACAAAGATAGACTCTCAATAGCTATTAGAAAAGCAACAAATCACTTATTAAGCCCATCAGAATTACAGCAGACTTCTCAACACAAATGTTAAAGGCCTAGAGAGGTTGGAGTGAAGTGTTTCAAGACCTAAAAGAAAACAACTTCAAACTCAGACTGATATATCCCACAAAATTATCTTCAAAAACTGATGAAAAAATAAGGTTTTTCATGAGAAAGAGTACCTTAAGAAATTCATGACCACAGGTCCAGGGATTTAGCTCAGTGGTTCCGGTGACTGCCTCACAAATGCAAGGACCTGAGTTTGATCCCTGGTACAAAAAAAAATAAAATAAATAAATAAATGAAAGAAAGAAATTCATGACCACAAAACCAGCACTTCAAAAAATTCTCAAGGATAACCTAGAAAGAGAAAATGAAGCCAACAATATCAAAAAGTCTAATGGAATAAATAGACAAGGAAGGGTAGAAGTAGAAGAAAAAAGGGGAATCAGTAACAAGAAAATAATGTAATGACAGATATAGGTCAATACCTTTCAGTGATAACTCTCCTTATGAATGGTGTGAACTCCACATTCAAAAGGTACAGGTTGACTGATTGGATCAAAAACCAAAACCAAACAGTATAGTACACAGAAGAAACATAATGAATCCTAAAAGAAATTCATAGACTAAAAATCAAAGGATAGAAAAAACATTCCACGCAACAGGAGTCAGAAAACAAGCAGGAATAGCTGTCATATTTTCAAAGTGGACTTCAAGCACAAACTGATCAGAAGAGCCAAAGGTCCTTATAGATTTGTTAAGGGAACAATTCAACAGGAAGAGATTTGTGCTGAGCATTGGTGCACCACTTCATGAAACAACTGCACATAATATGACTGGACATAAAAGATCAGAATAACATCATCACAATTATAGTAGGGGACTTCAGTATACCACTATCACAAATAGACAGATAAAACTGACAAAATAATCAGCAATGAAATATCAGAGTTGAATCAGATCTTCAAATAATAGGACCTAATAGATATCTACAGATTATTTCATCAACAAGAGAACACAGATCATTCTTAGCAGCATATAGAACTTTCTCCACAATAGATCACATACTATCCCATAAAGCATGCTTAAGTAAATACAAAAGATATGCATATTATCAAATTGTAAGGCAATGAAATTAGAAATCATCGGCAAAGAAACCACAGAATTATTTTGTAAACACATGGAAATTAAACTGTACACTCTCGAATAATCAGTGGGTCACAGAAGAAGCCAAGGAAGAAATTAGACCTTTCCTAGAATCAAACAATAAAGCCAATACTGGGCTGAGGATTTAGCTCAGTGGTTCCGCTGCTTGCCTCACAATAATGCCATTACAACATACCAAAACTCATAGGACACAATGAATACAGTCTAAGAGGAAAGTTTATAACTGAATGCTCACATCAGAAAAACAGAACAAGCACAAATAACTTAATGATGGTCCTCAAGGTCCTAGAAAAATAAGAATAATCTAAATTCAAATCTAATACAAGCAAGGAAATTATAAAGATTCAAGCAGAAATTAATAAAATTGAAACTAAAAAAAAAACCAAAAAACAAAAAACAAAACTATACAGGGGCAGAGATTTAGCTCAGTGGTTCTGCCACCTGCCTCACAAGTGCAAGGTCCTGAGTTCAATCCCCAGTACCTAAACAAAACAAAACAAAAGCTACACAAAGAACAAAAGAATTGAAGAACTAGTATGAAAGAAAACCAAAACGAACGTACTACTTCTACCCCCAAAAAGGTGAGGAAAGCAAAAACCTAATCAATGAAATTAGAAATGAAAAAGGCAAAAATCATAAAGGATACCTCAAAAATCCTGAAGATTATTAATAACTACTTCAAAATCCTGTACTCCAATAAGTTAGAGTATCCACAAGAAATGGATAGAGTTCTAGACATATATGAATTACCAAAACAGAGCCAAAAAGTTATAAAAACCTGAACAATCTAATAACAGACAGTGAACTAGAGGGAGTAATAAAAAATAACCTACAAACTAAGAAAAGCACATGTTTGATGGATTCACTGCTGAATTCTACAAGAATGTAAGGGAAGACCTAATGCCAACACTCGTCACACTCCTTAATGAAACTGAGATGAGAGGAGCACTGCCAAAGTCATTCTTGGAAGCTTGTGTTACCCTGGTTTCAAAATCAGACAAGGACTCAACTGAGAAAGAAAACTACAGGCCAATCTCTTTAATGAAGAAGAATGCAAAAATCCTCAATAAGTTTCTGGCAAACCGTGTAACAAATCATCAAAAAACTTACAGATTGTGACCAGATAGGTTTCATCCCAGGGATAAAGGATGGCTCAACACATATAAATCAACAAATGTGATGTATCATAGAAACAGAATTAATGACAAAAATCATATGTTCATCTTAATAAATCCACAAAAATTTGTAACAAAATCCAACATCCATTCATAATAAAAATCTCTGAAGAAAACTAGTACAGAGGGGCTATATCTCATGTTGATAATAGCCATTTGTGTCAAGCCTACTATCGATATCAGGAACAAGACACAAATGTCCACTATCACTACTCCTATTCAGTAAAGTACAGTACTTGAAACATTAGCCAGCGCAATCAAGAGGAAAAAAAACCCCAAAAAGGGATGTCTATAGAAAATGAAGAGGCCAAAGTATCATTATTTCCAGATGATATGATCCTTCACACACACACACACACACACACACACACACACATTCAAAAAATCTTACCAAAGGACTTCTTGAATTATTAACAAAATTCAGCATACTATCAGGATATAAAATCAACACACAAAAATCAGTAGTGTTTACATACATCAGTATTGAGCTCACTGGAGAAAGAAACTAAGAAAACAATACCAATGACAATGGCATCATGAAAAATTAAATACTTTGGAATTAACCTAACCAAGGAAGCAAAATTCCTATACAGTAAAAACTGCAGTACTTTTACAAAAGAGATCAGAGTGGACATCAGAAAATGGAAACATATCTCCTATTCTTTTTAATTTTTATTTTAATGTAACACATGTAGATATTAATAAAAAAAACATTTAAAAATTCTGTATAAAAACGAAATTTCATTATAAAATAACTACAGAATAACAAAGGCCGTGTATAATGATCTTAAAAGAATGGCCAAAATGTTGAGTACTAGTCACAGACGAAAAAGATTCTCTCTTATAAAAAGAAATAAACAAATAAAAGGATAAAACTTTCTTTTCAGTTAGCATAAATGAACTAATATCCCCTTATCTAAGTTACTTTTCTCATTGCTGAGCAAAATACACAACACCCACAAGTTAAGAGTGGAAAGGATTATAGTTTGTAGAAGTTTCAGTTCATAGCTGCCTGGCTCTAACACAGGGTGGCACATGGCAGAGGTGCATCACAGAGGGCAAACAGTTCACAGCCTGCAGAAGACAGCAAGACAAGCAAGAGGGGGACCTCAATGGCGTCTTTCTGCCCGTTTTATTTTAAGCAGACTACTTAGAGTAGGTAACATTCACACCCTTAATCCTAGTACTCTTAAATTTATCTTTATACCATGAATCAATTCCAGAAAAAGCTCCACCTATGACTGCATGAGGCCTTGGGGGATATCTAAACACAAGGTATAACACCCCTCTTCTTTTATCTGGTACTGGGGATTGAATTTAGGATTTAGTGCTTGCCAAGCAGGAGCAGCACTGCTGAGCTACATCCTGGGCCTAACACCCCTATTCTTGAAGACATAGGCATAAGCAAGGATTTTCTCAACAAAATCACAGTTGTACAAGAAAAAACCTTAAGAATCAACAAATGAAATTATATCATATAGAAAACTTTTGCACAGTAATGGAAATAATCAACAGAGGAGAGACAACTTAGAATGAGAAAAAATCTGCCAGCTGACCCTTGGACAGTGAATTAATAACTAGAATATATAAAGAACTAAAAAAAAAGACCCCCCCACAAATAAAAGACTCAATTAAAAAAATGGGCAACGAAAATGAACAGACGCTTTTCAGAAGAAATACAAATGGACAATAAATACATGAAAAAATGTTCAACATTTCTGGCCATCAGAGAAAAGCAAACTAAAATAACACTAAGATTCCATCATACTACAGAAATAATGTCCATCATCAGGAAATCAAATAATAACAAATGTTAGAGAGACTGCAGGGAAAAAAAGGAACCTTTCTACATTGTTTGTGGGAGTATAAACTAGTACCCTCCTTCTAGGTATCTTCCCTAAAGAATTAAAGATATCTTATTATCATGATACATATATATCTATCGTTGTAACAGAACAATTCATTAATGCTAAATCTTAGAAGAGGCCTAATAGGCCCAGTAACAGCTGACTCGTAAAGAAAATGTGGTATTTGTATACAATGGAGTACCACTACTCTTCTAAATGAATAGTACATTTGCATTATTTGTAAGAGAATGAATGTATTTGGGTTCATAATGTTAAGCAAAATAAATCAGATGCTTAAGCTTAACTATAGCATTGCTTCTCTTATGTGAGAAAACCAAAGTGTAAATAAATTAAATCACAAAATAAAAGATAGACAATAGAAAACAGGGAGATAGACTTTTTTGCAAATGGGAAGAAGATCAACAGATGGAATGGTGGTGGTGGGGGAATGCAGTGGAAGGAGAAGTAAAAAAAAGTTAAAATGTGTCATGTACATGTACTGAACTCTTCAAGATGAGTGTAATCATTATATACTACAAATATATACTAATAAAAATTTTTAAATTTTAAAAAAGAACAGACAAAGCAAAATAAAAAACAAAACCATAAAACATTTTTTAAAAAAGAAGACTAGAAATGTAGCTCAGTGTGAAGGCCTTGGATTCATTCCCCAGTATATAAAGAAAAAATCATAATGCTAAGAACTTTACTGATCACTGACTGGCAGAGACCTTAGCTTGCACAAGGCAAGAAAGTGGAGTGTGGGGTGAGACAGCAGTACAATTAGCACACCCTGGTGCACCTGGGCCTTTACTTAGCCTCTGCTGTGTGACGTTGACTGATTCATGTAACCTCCTGGGGCATAATTTCCCCATTTAAACAAAGATCCCCTCTAAAAATCTACCTGTCACCTTTGTCACAAGCCCACCATAAGCTCAGTCTCATCAGATCTAGAACTGATCTCATCATGTGCTTCTGCAACAGACCTTACTTCCTGCATCCTCTATTACAGGGAAGGTAACCACTGTCCGCCTGGTCATCCAAACCCAAGTCCTTGGTCTAACCTGCCTTTTTTTTCCTTTCCCTTGGAATGGAGTTCTCCTCTTGCATGGTAGATCCTCTTAGGTAGTCCTTTCTTCTTGGAAGAATGGGTTGGGAAGATGACTTTAGCCCAGGAGTATGAGACCAGCCAGGGCAACACAGAAAGACTCCATCTCAAAAACCAAAACCAAAACCAACAAAACAAAACAAAATAAAACAACCAACCCCAAACAAACAAACAGACAACAAAACAAAACAAAACCATTATAAGGCAAATCCAAATACTTCAAAATGTAGTTTTCTTCCTCATTCAGCAGATCACAGAATTTGGCCGCTGTTCCTTCCTGTTTCCTTTCCAAGAGCTTGACACATATACTAAAAATGCACCCAACTAGCTGCCAGTGTCAATGCAGGCAGTGCTGTATATGACTTCTGATGCTCCTTTTGGAGTTGAACAGAGCCCCAAGGGCTTAAGTCCTCCTCTCTAATGGTTCCTCTCAAAGCCCCAGCCAGCTGCCCCTTCTCTGGGACCTAAGGCATGGAAGGACACCTCCTACATCTGTGTTTCCAAGTGTCCTCCAGAGGGTTATAGCCAAATTTCTCTGTACTGTAATTGGTATCTCTAGTGTCAATAGGTTTGAGGCCTCTGTGTTCTATCTCCCCGGATCAGGAGGTCCTACTATATGGGGTGCAGCCTAGCACTGAAATTCAGGGTCCTGGTCCATTGCTGCTGCTTGTGAGTACCATGTATTCAGGACAGTGGCCCCCCCAAACAATCTGGGACCCTTGTGCACTTTGGATGACATAAGCAGACATTGTATTCACTTTTGCTTTCCTTTTATAAAAAAAACAAACACTAGGCAGGGGGATATGTTAACAGCATTAAGATGCACAAATGGATCAGCAGGGCCGAGCTTGACACCAAGGGCCCAAGAGTGGGGCCAGCAAAATGACCCCTGGCCTCCTTTTGTAAATGGTCATTGGAACCTAGCCACAATCCTTTGTTTTTGTGTTGTGTATAGCTACATTTGAATTACAGTAGCAGAGCAAAACCGTACCATAAGGTGGAACTGCCTAAAATGTTTACATTCTGGCTCTTTCTCTGAAAGTTTCCTGAGCTCCAAGCTACTACAATAAATATGTTCTGATTACAGTGGGTATGAATGACCCAATTTCTAGCCCAAGCACCTTTGCAAACTCAATTAAAGCTTCTGAAAACTTCTTCTAGCCAGATGGATCACTTAAGTTATTTTAATATTAGGGAGTGAGTAGGGCTAAAAGTAGAGCATTTAGAACTTAGCTGGCATTTGGGGGATCAGACGTTTCAGCCCAGTCTAGGCAATTTAGTGATTTATCAATACCCTGTGTCAAAAATAATAAAAATGGCATCGGGGACATAGCTTAGAGCAAAGGCCCTGAGTTCAGTCCTTAGAAATGAAAAAAAAAAAAATCCAGAACACAAAACAAACTACTTTGCAATAATCATTATTTGAGATTATGGCTTTAAATCGTAGGTAAAGTGGTTGTTTAATGTATGTGTAAGGGTAATATATTTAATCAGATTAGCTACTTGTGCTTTGATGGGTAGGACAAGGGTGGGGTGCTAGGCCAATGTCTAGGCTGGATGTGATGTTTTAGGAGAGGGATTGGGAGTCTAGGATAGAAACGTATTATGGTGGAGAGATGGGATAACACACTCATTACATAATCAATAAATTATGACTTTAGCATGTGTTCAACTAGCACCTGCCACATGACAGGCTTTGCTGTCACTGCTGGAGACACAGGAAGGAACAAAACAAAAAAAGTCCTTTCTGGTGAATTTTACGTAGGTCAGTTTAACCCATGAGCAGCTGATCTTCTATGACAGATTGCCAATGGAAAAGAGCAGGCTATTGAATGTCACTTAGCACAAATAGCATTTTACCAGATGACTTTCATTGCAAACATTCCAACAGGAAAGTACAGCCTTCATTAGCATGAAGTTAGTGCTTTAGTATGGAGAGAAAACTCAAGAAAGAAAGATTCTTAACTGTTTGGTTTATTGCTGCTGTACTAGAGCAGGACATGAACACATTGCCATCATAATTTATTGACATAGACACTGTGGGATGCATTGTGGTCAGTCCCTCATGGGGATGACATTCCACTAAGACACCCTGCAAGTGACATATATAAGTGAAATATGTATGTACTATGGACAAAGGGAAGTGTTAGTTTTTTCATATATCTCATTAGCCTTATCAGAAAAACACTATAGAAACTACTTTAAAAAAAAGAGAAAGAAACGTTAAACATTGGCATTTAAAAAATGTTTCCCCTCTAAAAAATAAATAAAATGTTTCCTCCCAATAATTGCAAACCACATATCTGATAAGAAGCTAATATCCAGGCTGTATAAAGAAGTGTTAGAACTCCATAGCAGAAAAAACCAATAAAATGAGCAAAACACCCAACGTTGCTCCAAAGGCATAAAAATGGCCCACATAACCAAACATGAGGGAAATACAAATTAAAACTTTTATGAGATATCACTTCACACTTGTAAGGATGGTTACTATAAAAAAAAAAAAGACGAGATAACAGGGCTGACAGGGAAAAAGGGAGACCACAACACTGGAGGTGGGAAGGAAGGCTGCCACAGTCATTAGGAAAACAATATGTGATGGTTCTTAAAAAAGTTAAAACTATACTACCCCAATTCCTAGGAGTCTCTCTTCTGGATAAATAGCCAAAGAAGGTGAAATTATTACCCTGTGGCTATATATGCACTCCCACACTCGTTGCAACATTATGTAGAGGATCTCAGACATGTAAACAACCTAAATGTCCATCAACAGGTGAATCAATAAAGAAAATATAGTATGGATATTTGTGTGTGTATGTTTACTTAATAAAAAATTTCTCATACAGTACAAAATATGGGTCCCATTTCAAATGTTCTTTTATGAATATAAATTTCATTCACTTATGAGTATTGTCATATATAGTCATGGTAGTTATCTGTCATCCTGGCATGTGAGAACAGAATGAGTCAGAATTTTAGTATTCATTTAAAATAATCCTAGTGTTTGAAGATATACATCAGCCTTAAAAGAAAGATTTTTTTCAGCCTCAAAGGAAAGATACTGCCATTTGATACAACATGGATAGAGGGACCCAGAGGACTTTATGGTAAATGAAATAAGACAGGCACAGAAAGAAAAGTATTATAGGATCTCATTTATACATGCAAGGCTGCAGAAAGGAGCTCAAATACACAAAGATAAAGAATAAAGCAGTGATTGCTATAGGTAAAGTGGAGGAATGGGGAAATGTAGGTAAAAGAATACAAAATAGCACATATGTAGGACATGATCAAAAGTATAATGTATAATATGAAGACTAAAGTGAACAAAATTGTACTGTATTAGAGATTTTGTTAAATAAGTAGATTTTACCTCCTCTTGTCACACAAAAGAAACTATGGGGTGATAGACATGTTAACCTACCTCACTATAGTAACCATTTTACTCTTTACAGATATGCCACATAATTATGTTGCAAACTTCAAATCCATACTATAAAATTTATTTTAAAAAACATGTTTCACAGACAATACTCATAACCTGGAACAAATGATGTTGTCCAAACAAATATGTAGTACAAAAAAAGGAAATTCGTAAGCAAATGAATTGTTACTACATTCATCTTCAGAAGTCAAATGGAAAGTAATAGTTGGAGAGATTTGTGAATGTTAAAGTGATTAATTTCAGGTCTGTTCCAGCCTTGGCTACTGAGCTCACTCATTGGTTAAAACAAATTCAGGCTCTGCCATCCTTAAAGTCTTTTAGGCATGAGTACAGGGTTCCTTGCAGTGTTAAGACTCTACACAATAAAAGTCGAGGCTATAAATTTTGCTGTAGTTCCCGGCTAAATGGATGCTTTGAATGGAGACAGACTGGCGGGAGTTGAAGTAGTTATAGCTTTGATTGACCACAGCTCTATCATTCCATCTTACTGAGAGCTGGGGTATTGTCTAGGGTGTGGAGCAAGCTGAAGGCCTGCTGTTCAGAGGTGAGACATAGGAGGGTTGTCTGACCTGCACTAGTTTAAGGGCAGCAAAACCCAGACTTTGCATGGTTAAGTCACATGGGCATTGGGAGCCATGAGGAAGCAAGACACTTGCTAATAAATCTGTTGTGAGATTAGTCCTTTCTGACCTTTAATTACTTCCAGGGAGTCTTACAGGAGAAGCACTGATAGGAAATCATTTCTGAAAATGTGTATCTGTATTTCATACTGCATTTAATGTGAAGGCTGATTGGTAATGATCACTCTGGAGACCCAGATTTGTGGTACTTCTACTTGTTTTTCCCCTTTGGGTTTAAAAAGCTCAAGCGAAACTTGGCTAAAACAAACAAACAACAACAAAAACACACTTTATTTTTTTAATCAACTGCAGATGCTGTAGATGACTTTAGTTGGACACTGAATGGTCTGAACACAGCTCAGGTCTCTTTCTGCATTTTTGGAAGGTAATGAACATATCATTGAAATCTATAAGATTCTATGGCTATGAGATTTAAAAAGCTAATATCCCATCTCATGTTAGTTTTTCATCAGCTTTCATTTGGTATGTTTTTATTTACTTTGATGTTGGTAAATCTCGCCTAATGCTGTAATTATAGGAGTTAGACTGAATATATTTTGCCTAACATCTGCGAGAAAAATGCAGTGTTTGATTTGTTTCTTTTTTAATTTGCAGTTTGGAGGAGGTTGATTAATCTTTGGTCGAGTCATCTGTTCCATCTTAAGTTACACCCATTAGAGGTTGTTATAACCCATCTGTGTGGTTAACTGAAATTTTTGGCAACTGAATGACTATATGGATCTGTAACTATGTTTAAAAAATATAATGTCACTCTTTAGATAGAACTTTTCTAAGTTGTCTATGGAGACTGCGTTTTGACTATCCTTTGGTGAACAGAAATTTCATTCACTTGCCACTCTTGCATTGCAGTTGTACTAGTCACCTTCTGTCATCTTGGCTTTGGGACCGCAGTGAGTCAGAATTTTAGTATTCATTTTTAAAATCCAAATATTCGATTCTATTAAATCATATTTGGAAACTTCTCAGTTCAACTGTCTTTTGAAGGACGCTTCCCCGAGAGGAAGTGTGTGCAGATAAACATGTGCTCATCACATCACCTCCTTTTCTTTTTTTGCTTCTGCAGTGCTGGGGATGGAACCCGGGGCCTCCCATCTGCTCAGTGAGCACTCTATCCCTATCCCAACATCAGCTGTTCATCTCCTTTCCTGTTACTCTTCTGTAGGTGGAGCTTGAGAACTTCGGAATGCCAGCAGCTTGTCCTAGTGCAGTTAAGCTAAGGGATAGTTATCTCGGAAAATCTCAAGGGGAATTTGTCATTGCCATGGTAAGTTTGCAAAGGCATTCGCCTGATGCACAACTGGATCAAATAAAAACCAGAGCTGAAGAACTTCACCAGTTTTAAATTGGATTCACTCTTACAAAATGCTTAAAAAGGAAAATGGAACTTGACTCACATTTAATTGTCACCATAAGCTGAAAATGATTAGTTCCTGCACAGAGTTGAAAAGTAAAATACGTATAAAAGGAGAGTGTGGAGAGTAAATTGGATGAACACCCAGAAAGAACCTTGTCATCTTGGGGAGAAAAGAGTGGTCTGTTGATTCTCACTATTTCATGTATTCCCATATCCTAGTGGAGGGAAAACTGTAAGCCAAATTAAATTTATACCCCACTGGTGGTTATTTTTTATCTCTGTATACATGATGGATACAGTGAAAATTTAATAACTTCAAGTGTATTTCTGAATTCTGAGAATAGAGTGTAGCCAGTTCCCAACTTCTCAAATAATAACTAGGATGTGTATATACATTGACCATTTGGACCAAAACATTTCTTTGTCAAATAAGCTTCTAGATATGGCATTCAGTTTGAGCCAGTTCTGCTGAAGCTCCAAGCTCAATAAAGGTAACAAACCCTCTGTTCCAAGTTTACTTTAAATCCCTATTAGTTTTAAACACATCAGCAAGTTTAACATAACTATAAATATTATGGGCTATTTTTATGGCATTTATTGTGAGCATATTATTTGGAAAAAAAGATATTTTACACACTAATATATCTTAACTTGAAATTTGCAGAACTTACTATTTACATAGATTTATAAGGGTTGTCAAATAAAGTGTATAAATCAAAATCAAGTAGAAAAATACATATAGTATTGTGATAGTTATATTGTAAATGAATTCTTTATGTCTAAGACTATTTTTTTTAAGTAGATGAAGATTTAGGATAGTGATAAGTTTTAGCTTTTCTCCTGAGAATAGCACTCATCTTATTATAGGTGCTTAGAAGCTCTTAAATATAAAATAACTCCTTGGAACATGGAATAACCAGACATTTATTTCTTGCAGACTTTTTCAGTTTTCACATATTTTCACCCACTATTAAAAAAAATTACATCTAAGGAATCCCTACTTTGATCTTGCAACCACCTGCAGAACATAAACACAGACAACTATTAGGGTTTCAACCCCCAAATCTCCATGGGGCCCAAGGAAATAGCATTTGGTTGACTGGAGAGAAAGAATGAATGACACAGAAGAGGACTTCAGAAAAGAGCCCTTGGACCAGACAGCTGATCTCAGGATGCTGCTCGATGGCCATTGTTCACTGTCATCTTTAAAAATGACATCTCATGAGTGAACTCAAAGAAATGATGGCGTGAGAGTTAGTACAAATGCTTATCTTTGTTAACTGAAGGTAGACTCCAGAAGGATAACCAATGTATATTCTTAGAGGTCAATGTGTAGCTTGTGATTTTCAGTCCAAATAGGTCAGTGCAGCTCATACATGACATTCTGCTGCAGGCCTGTGCTGGTCACTCAGAGAGCTCTGCTGCTCTGAGCAGCTTTGACTTTAAGAGCTCTGACGACATTAGAAAGCACATCCTGCGTTAGAGCTGGATGAAAACAGTGGGCAGCTTCTATACTGTCCCTTACAACAACAAATTCATCGTTAAATTTCTGTATCCTGAATTGGACATGTTGAAAGGAACTTGAGAAACCCTATTGTCTTTTACTATTCCCTAAACTGACAAAACTTTTCTACAAAAATACTTGGTCTTCTTTCTCCTGTTACTTCTGAATTTAATTTGCTATGGATTTTGTTTTTGTTTTTGCCTTTGGATCTCAATTTTGGAGCACAGTTGTGGAACTGAACTCTTACACAGTTGTGTTAAGGTTGTAAGTCACCTGAGATGTTCTAAGACCATGGGATGACGGTTTTGTGTTTGCACCCCCTGTAGTTTGGAGAGGAGGGAGAAGGAAGGAAGGATGTAAGATGAAGATCTGGAACTGTTCAGCCAAGCCTATCACTGCCTAGGCACAGTCCTTGATGTATTTAAATGGGAGTAAAACACAAATGCGAGGCTGATTTTGGCTCTCCAGAAAGGCTTCCAGCTGGAAATGCCCTCTAGTTCAGAAAACTACCTGAAGTTGAAGTTGAAGGGTTGCCTACACTTCTGGAGAGGTTTTTAAAAAGCTAATTTTTGAAACTGGGGTGAAATAATAGTTTTGGCAATGCAGGGAATCTTGTGATTTGATGTTCTTATGGTAAGAACCTGCAGTTGTGTTTGGTAAACCTTGCATTTTAAAGGTTGTGAAATTAGACTTTTTGGGACACTTGGACATTAGATAGCTAGAAAGTTCAGAAGAGAATACAACACAAGATGCCTTGATTGTAATGTCACACTCTCACTGTGTCTGATTTGGATGAAGTCACCTTTTTGGGGGCCTTATTTCTTTTACAGATTAAAAAAAAGTTTTCCTATAAAGTGTCTTCTACCTGCACATTTTAATTTTTTCTTATATTTTTCTAACTTCTTTGTCAACTACTAGTTGAATGAGAAAATTCAAAACAAACCTGACTGGGTGAAAAGGGATCCTGTTGTTAACCCTTTCTTCCCCACTCCTTTCATTACTCTTAAAAACTCGTGTAAATACCAAATAGTTTCTCTAGTGTGAGAGAGTGAAAGTCAAACAAAGATCAAAATATATACTAGATAATGTGAAACAGGAAGAAGAGGTCCAAAGGAGAAGGGGAAGTGGGAGGAGTAGAGGAAAGGAGAGAAGGAAAAGGAATAAAAATGAGAAAAGAAAAAATGGAAACAAAGTCTTTGTAAATAGGGAGGGATGGAGGGGGTGGAAGGGAGGGCAGGGGAACGGGGAAAAAAATAAGAACCAAGATATATTATGTAAAGGTAAAAATTCCCAATAATGAATGTTATCATATTGTATACCTAAAATGTACCAATAAACTTAATGAATGATAAAAAACAGCTCCCAAAGTGCCTGCTGACGCTTTTAGAGGAACATGTTTAGGCAAACAAATAATAATAATAGACTGGCATATTTTTTGTAAGCCCTTAGATTAAAACAAAATTTAGAGTTTTAGATACATAAGCCACTAGGTAATGTTCTACATTAACAGAAACAATCCCCTTCATTGTGCAGATTGTCACATTTTAAAAAATTACACAAAGGACTGCCATTTTCCAGTTCCACATGTATATTTGTTAGGGTTCTCTAAAGGAACTTTTGTATTTATACAAGGGGGTTTACTAGGTAGGCTTACAGAATCAGAGGTGAAAAAAATTCACAAGGGCCACTTGCTGGAGAGCTAGAGGATCTAGCAGCTGCTCATCCCAAATAAGAAGCCACAGAACAAGAGGGATCAAGGTGCAACACAAGCCTGCAGTCAAAGGCCTGGAAGCTCACTGTGAAGTCTGCGAGTCTGCATTGGAAGGCTACAAAAACTAGAGACCAACTCCAAAGGCAATGCCAAGAGTGTAGTTCTTCCAAAAGGGGAACACTTTCTTCTTTTCCTTTCTAGTCCTTCCATGCTATAAGTCTATTGGTTGGTGCTGCCCACACTGAGGGTGGGTCTTCCCCTTTAGTTTACCAGCCTACATGTCAATCACCCAGGTACAGCCAGAACTCTGCTTTACTAATCTGATTATAGTTCTTACTCAAGTTGACATACTGCAATTAACAGTCCTAACGTTTAAGGATCTTAGAAGTTGCTAGTCTATCTTTACAAGTAAAAAAATTGAACAAACTGAATGAATCAAGAAGTCCTTTTAGATATCAAAAAAGAAGTGAGGTACAAGGTAAACTATTGCCCTCAAAATTGAGGAAACAGACTAATATGCAGGGCATCACAACCCAGCTCCACAGCAATCAGCATCATGGCATCAAAACTTGAACTGTAGTTAATGAATTGCTGGAGCTCATTTTGGACAAATCTGAGTGCAAAAATCTTCCCAGGGACTCACTCATTGGGGTCTAGAGGAACCTAATTTGTTTTTCATGGTAAATATCAGAAAAAAATATTCTTGGCTTTGGAAAGAGGAAGGGAAAAAGGAACTATTTTAAAATATGCCAGAGAGTATAAAGTAAACACATAAATAAAGATAGACTATTAACACCAGACCTGGATATGATTGATGAAATAAACTCTGATCAAAATTCTAAACTGGGGGCTTGTCTGATTTACTCTTTACTTTTTCTGCAGCTACGTTGGCCTGCAAACTTCCTTTGCAAAGAAAACCCTGGGTCCTTCAAATACACTAAGGGATACAAAACTTTACATAGATTCATTCTCTATCTCCCCTTCTCCTCCTCTCCCCCACTCCTGTAGATTGAATCCAGTGCCTTCACTCTGAGTTACATCCACAGCCCTTTATATTTGAATTTATTCATTTATTTTTGAGAGACGGTACTGCTGAGTCATTATGTGTTAACAAGGTCTGCCCCAGGAGATACTATTTATCTAGGGCCTAACCTGCGGGGGTTGGGGGGAGGGGACACATCCAACTTCAGCCAGATGAAGCCTTTGGGAGGTCTTCAATGAAGTGGGTTTTTAATGATACAAATAATATATAATTTCATAAATCACACAACTTTTAAAAATTCATACATTATAAAATTTCTCTTTATTCATCTCTCATGCTTCTTTCCATACTCCAGAGCCAGCCACTCTTAATGATATGGTATAGGAACTCTCAAACCATGTTTAATTAATATGAATGCACATGCCTGAAATGTACATTTAAACTGTGGACATATAAACAGGATCATGTTAGATTATGTACAATCCTTGTGGAGCTCAAGATGTGTGCTGTTGAAATAATCATAGCCACCAACTTTGCAATGGCCCTTGTTTTACGGGAAACTAACACTTAGTGATATGTTTGAGGGCTGCTCTATCTTTCAGGACCACGGACTTGGAGAGAATGAGTTTTCTTATCCTGTTTTTTCTAAAGACTTATGAAAATATCACATTTGACTTGGTATATGCAAAACTAATAATGAGATAACAGATGTAGAAGATGATCCTAGGACTTAACTTTATCACTTACTTCAAAGCATGTTGTGAAACTTATAATCTTTTTGAGACAGGGTCTCTCCATGTAGTCCACGGGTGGCCTTGAACTCACTGAAATCCACCTACATCTGCCTCCTGAGTTCTGGGATTACAGGCCTGTGCCACCACGCCCAGTTCTAAAGTATATATATATATTTTTTTTTTTTTCACCATAATTTACTTTTCTAGAAGACTTTTATGTCTCAACAGGTTGAAGCTTTATGCTAGGGGTGTTTAGTTGGGGACTTTTGTGCTTTTTTTACCAAGGGATACCATAAATTCCAAATCTACTACATCCTAAATACAAATCTGGACTTGTTGGTTCCATCATATATTTATATACATGATAATAAATAGTAATATAAATAACGGGAAACTAACCCAGGGGTTTTACACTGAGCTAGATATCTGTCCCTTTTTATTTTTTATTTATTTTGAGACAGGGTTTTAGCGAGAAGTGCCCAGGCTGAGCTCGAACTGGGTGATTATCCTGCTTCATTCTCCTAGAGCGCTGGGATTGCAGGAATGTACCCCAAACCCAGTTACAATATTCATGCTATAAAATAAGCTGCACAAGAGCTAGAATTTATATGTGCTTTGCTCTTCTGTGTCCCAACATTTAGAATAGTGTCTGTCATAGTATAAGAGTCCAGTTCACTGCATCATTTGTTTTTCGGTAAGCTCTGGTGTACCATATGCCCCTAACACATTTATTTTCATAGTTCTGCAACTGGTATTCAAGCATGATTGGTGCTTAAAAATATTTGTTGAATATCCCATTACAAAGAAAGGAAGAGAATAAATAAAAAAAATAAAGTAAACAAATAAATAAAGATAGACTATTAACACCAGACCTAGCTATCACTGATGATAAACTCTGATCAAAATTCTAAACTGGGGGCTTGTTTGATTTACTCTTACTTTTTATTCAGCTACCTTGGCCTGCTAACTTCCTTTGCAAAGAGAACCCTGGGTCTTTCAAATATGCTAAGGGATACAAAATTTTACATAGATTCATTCTCTCTCTCCTTCTCTTCCTTTCTCCCTCGCCTCTCCTGTAGATTGAATCCAGTGCCTTCACATTTAATTACATCCACAACCCTTTATATTTTTATTTGTTCATTTATTTTTGAGAGAGGGTATTGCTAAGTCATTAAGTTGCCTGGGCTGGGCCTGAACTTGTGGTCCTCCTGCCTCAGTCTCCAAGAGTGCTAGGACTACAGGCATGCCCCACAACACAGATATTCTTAAGGGGCTATCACTTCAGTAATAGTTTAATTCTAAGTTTTTACATAATTTCTAGCCTGTTCCATGTACAACATGTCAAGGCTCATGCTTCACATAGGGAAGATATGATCATTTTCATCTCACATTCTTTAGATTTCTTCTGAAAATTTATTGTGCATGTGTGTAATATTTGCACATGCACTTGTGTGTCTATGTGCAGGTTAGCATTTTATTTATATACTTACTGCCAGTCATTTTACTCCTAGATGAGAAGAAGAATGAAGTAAGGAAGTGAACGAATAGCTTTGTCTGAAAAATAGAAATTCTTTGCACCCCAAATTCATATCAGTCTTGTTTCTTATCTGCACTACAATTTCCCAAGAACTGGTTACTTGAGAAGTTCCCAAAATTTTCTCCACTGATCCATTACTGCAACAGGAGTGCTTCTGCAATGTGTACATAAACCCTGGCTTTTGACATATTTATTTAAATTTTTTAACTGAGAAGTAATTGCTTACTTAACATTTTATTCACAAAACACATGTACAATTGCCACTCACTCAGGTCTAATTAGCATAGGATAATAGAATTAAGCTAATCACCCAAAAGAAAAGAAGCTGGCATTTTAGCTAGCCTAGCCAATTAATAACATGCAGTAGGATTTTTGGAAATCCTGAAAACAGTTTATGAGTTTCTATGGACCTGAGGATTAGGTATTTATAAGATTCCTGCAAGTTTCCAGATCTTAACCACAGCTGAACTTGGGATTGGAAGGGCTAGGAAAAGATCATGAACAAGAAAATTAATATGCATTGAGAGATGGCTGAGGTCATAGTACTTTATGTAGATAGATCTTTTGTAAAAGGGATGGGGACCAAGAGATGGAGAGAGAGAGCGTGGGAGGGGAGGAAAAATACATATCCTGTATGACTGACACATTTTTTCAAATACAGATTCTCAATTTTCATGTGACAATTAAAAGGGTCAACCTACTCAAGGACTGCAAATTTTAGATTAAACTGAGAAAGGCATTAAGTCAGAAAGGATGAACTAAAAAGTTCCATGAAAAACTACTGCCGTGATAGTGGCCTGGATTTCATCTTGGCTTTAGGATAATTGTCACTATATGGAATCTTTCACGTAATTAGCATCATACTATCAGAATATAATATTGCTGCTAGAGATTTAGCTCTGTGGTTCTGCCCCTGCCTCACAAGCACAAGGTCCCGAGTTTGATCCCAGTACCCACCCCCCCAAAAAGAATATAATATTGTTCATAAAAATAATCCAGGTATTTGGATAATGCTTAAAAGTGTCTTCACATCTATCATTTGCTTTTTATTTTTTATTAGAATGTTTGTAATATGTAATAATTACATTCATCTGGGGTCTATCACTCACTTTAATCTTTCGTGTCTCCCCTGAGACTTAGTCCAAGTTAAGCCTGACTATTCCCATTTTATGGATGAGGGAGCCACTACCCAGAACAGCTGTTACTTTCTCCAGGTCATGAATGCAAGTAGCAGGACTTAGCGTGTTCTCTGATCTCTTCAGAAAATGTCATCCTGTGTAGGAATCCTTTTTTTTTATAAATGTCAGAGGAATTTTTTAGAGAGTAACCCTTCAGCTGGCAAATTGGATTAGTTTCTGTTGTTTTACAGGCCTGTGGGGAGGGGGGGAGATGCTAGGGGATGTGTTCTTTCTTTGCTATCCCTTCATTGGACCCCAAGTACAGATTTCCTGTTTTGATAAGAGCCTGCTTCCAAGAAGCAAGGGTGGGAGTGGTGTTGCTGAACAGAAAGTTGCGTGTCTTCTGCTGGCCACGTGAAAGGAGTCTCAATTGTTGGCCCTCAAGCAGTTGCTGGCCTTTTCCAATACGTTTTTAGTGGCAAATAACTCCAAATACTTTACAAAGGGAATAGCTTGCAGATGTGGGTATGATAACCTGCAAAGCATGACTTAAATATAGTAATTGTCTCGAGCCTGCTCTTAACTGTGGCGACAGAGTTTCTACTATGTCATTAGGGGAGAAATTATGAAGTCTTGGAGCACAGTGTGCCAAGTTCTGGCATCAGCTGTCTCTTGTGTGTTTTTTAAACAGAGTTAACTGGCTTTTAACCAAAAATTAGGGCATAAGGGTAAAGCATGTGGGAATAGAAAATAACTAAGATAAATGGAAGTGTCCAAAAGCTAAAAAAATTAATAGCTTAGAAATAATTACCTTATCTCTTTGTGCTCAAATCATTGACTCTTTTATTGTGATTTTCTGTTATCTTCTTCAGTGAGATATGTGCAATTTAAAGTGAATGGTTTTGCCTTGCAGGATTTCTTCAGCTTTGCACCTTCCCTGGCCCTACCTAGCAGAGTCAAGTAGGAAAAGTTCCATAGAACTCAAGGAGATGCAGATGCCATAGGAGAGAGAACCACGGGTAACTAATGATTTCAGAGCAGTGGCATGGGGGCTGCACAATTTTAGATTTTGTCCTTAAATGTAATATAATATAGTCACAGGGCACTTTGAGTCCCCTCAGTTGTGCTGCATTTGTCATGGTTAGCTACTTCACTGTCATGGTTGATTTTCTTTGAACAATATTCCTCTTGAAAAATAATTCCTAAAGGTGAACATGATACATCCAATGTGGCCTGACTTCCTATGGGAAGACAGTAGGACTGTGATAGCCACAAAAACATTATTATCATTGCAGTCAGTAATTGTATTAGTATCTTGGTGGCTATTTCACTCTTGTGACTCATGTTCCCTATGTGGCCTAGGTTATTTTCATATAGCACTCAGCAATGTAGTCTAATTTGAGGTTCTAACACAAGGCTCCAACCATCCCTAAAATATCTCCCTGCTAGACTGTCTGGAGCTCCAGTCTCAATCTATGTGGTCTGACACACTCCATTAAGAGTTACTCCTTTGGGTTAAGTTACTGTGGTTAGGGGAGTGAACTGAGTCTCGGCTGCTCCCACTATTAGGAAGCTAAAAATCATTAGCACATTGGTGCAGAATGGTTTTTGCACTGTTTCAACAAATATCGATTGGTTGCTTTACCACGTCCTCGGGATGTTTTAGGCATTAGGAATAAGACAATGAACAAGAGATGAAACCTTCTGTTTGAAGGGAACCTACTCTATAATGTGAGAAGAGAGATAACATAAACAATAATGAAGCAGAAAAATTAAGAGCAGAGGGGAAGAACGGGAAATGATAGGAGAAACGATGGTTGTGGTTTGAAATGAAGTGATTATGAGGGTCTCACTTAGAAGTTGAAGCTTAGGTAAAGCACTGATGGGGATGTGGGAGGAAGACACACAGTGGGCTGAAGAAGAGCACTAAAGTAGCCGGTAACAGGTGCTGGAGCAGCGACAACACTTTTGGCGCAGTTGAGGACCAGCAATCCAGAAGATGGCTAGGGCAGTAAATAATGGGAAAAATAACCACAGGTGAGTAGAGAAAACATGGGGGCCCAGGTGTATATTATGGGAAGGCAATTGTAACCCGGATGCAATTGGTGGTCTTGATAAGAGCAATTTCAGAGAAACGGGTAAGACAAAAATCCTAAATGGAGTAGATTTAAGAGAGAATGTCAGGAGACAAATTTGAAGTGGCAAGTAAAGACTTATCTGTTAGCGTGTTGTTGCAAAGGAGAGCATAGAAAATGAGGAGCAGATGAAACGATAGCCAGAGGGGGAGGTGAGGTCAATAAATCATTATTTTTAAGGAAAGAGAGTTACAGCATATTTTACATTCTAGAAATGACCCAGGAATGAAGGATTTTCAATTAACTGTTTATCTTTAGGATCCTGAGTGAATGGGGCCCAGGCTAAACAATGGATGTGAGCAAGAAGAGTCTGGTTATTGGAATATACCACAAAATGGTGAAGTATAGTGGAAAAGGAAGCCCCCTGGGAGCCAAATGAGCAGGATAGCAACCTGAGTCCACTGGCTCTGGACAGGAGGCCTGGCAGGTAGTAGGAAAGTGGACCCTCTCTCCTCTGCATCACACCAGTAATAGATTCCCCCTCAAAAATATAGAAAACTCTAGAGAACAGGACAAATCCAATTTGCATTTATTCCTTTTGTTAGTCAGCCAGTAAACCAATGTGTATTTTTAAATTATCTCCTAATCTCAATCTAGTTTCCCTTCTTATGCAATTCACAATTGTATCTTATGTAGATTTCCAACATCCATGACACAAGGTAGCTTTCTAATTATTTTGTTCTCTTTTTTTCTAGTGTTGGCTTTCCCCTAACTCCTTATTTGTTTTTATTACTTCTCTTTTGAGTTTATATGTCAGTTGGGCACAAATAACAACTTATTATCTTCTCTGATATAACATGCCTAAGACCCATCCAGTTATCTAGATCTGGAACGCCTCTTCAACAGGTGGCTCACTCTTCTTGTTGAAGAAGAGGGAATCTGGTGTCCATCCATCCATCCACCTGTCCATCCACTGGGGATTTAATCTGGTATCTACTCTGTACTTGGAATCACTTTCAGCACTTGGATATCAACATCAACAGTGCTCTCTTACATGGTAAAGGAGAGGACAGAAAGTAAACAAGTAAAACAGAAATTCATATCATTATAATAAGTACAGTAAAACACACACACACACACACACACACACACACACACAGACACAGAATAACAAGGAAAAGGAAAAGAACTGGATAATGGCCAAGGAAAGTGTCTGTATTTCTAATTCTTTAACTCCTACCAGAAATTACATTTCCAATCCAGAAATGGGTAGAGGATGGGACACTATTTGGTGTCCATAGTATTATCTGCCCCTAGATGCTCTTGACCTTTCTGTGAGGTGAGAGTGAGACCTGAACATAAGTAGTGTGATGAAAAATATAGTGAATGATGAATACAATTTTCATTACAATAAAAGACATATTGCCTCAGAACACTTCCCCTTGCTTAGAACACCTTTAGTGCATTGTTCTTTCCACTAAAACAGTTCTGGAAGTCTGCTTTCTTGAAAGTCTTCACTTGTGCCTTTGTGGCTGCCCTGATATCCTGAATTGATTAAAAATATTTAATTTTCATGATTGCTCTGACTTTGGGGAAGAGCTAGAAGTCTTGCAGTGCCAGACCTGGCAAATAAGGTGAGTAAACACACACTGTAATGTTCTCTTAAACTTGCTCTTCTATTAGATGACACTTGGCAGCAACATTCACTGCATTTCTTGATCACACCTCATAAAGACCCTCTTGCAAGAGGACTTCCAGAACTGATTCAGAAAGTGACAAGAATGATGGGCCAAATGTGTTCAAAGTGAGGAGATGTATTTTGAGGGGGTTAATGGTAATATGTCTTTTATTGCAATACTTTTAAAATTTAAACATTCACTGTATTTTTTATCACACTGCATACAAATGTATTTATGAAGTCTGAGGAATGATTCTGAGAATTTAGCAAGAATAGTAATCTGATAGAAATGGATATTAGAAGTTGGGAATTTTCCTTCGGATGCGTGGCAAGATCTGGAAATTCATGGGATTTTCTCCATCTCCTCTGGCTCCAGGAGCTCTGCCCTGGGGGTGTGGAATAAAAGAGCACTAGAGCTCTGGATGTGAGGATTCAACCTTAGGCAGGAAAAGTGAATATTGATGGAATGTTTAGAAGTCACTGTTGATTATGAACATGTCTATCAAGAAGGATTTCAATTATAAAGAAGAATGTCAGGTAACATAACTTTATGACTTGCCCATGTAGGAATTAACAAATTTATTTCCCTTCCCCACCTAAAGTTGTGTAAGAACAAAACTAACTTGATTAATCAAGGCCACCATTCCTAATTCAATATCTATCACATTAAGTGATATTGAGGAGAAAATAAAACCTCCATGACAGATTACAAAATGTCAACCTGAACAAATACCACTTTCCAAGATATGTTTGAAATTCAAATATAGAACAACAAAAGCTTTTTGCAGTCATGGGAACAAGAGCCACGTGAGTGGCATGAAAATGTCTAAGTGGAGACACTTTGAGGAACAGCATCTTCTAATGGAGCTTACAAATGGCAGGGCCCCCACATATGTGAAGGAGGAACCATACATATTTTTAAGCACTTTCTATTTGTTAGTACATTTAATAAGTGTTTCCGAATGGAGTAGAGCAGAAAGTTCCAGTTTCAGTTCAAGTTGGTCTACATTACTGGCTGGCATTTGTCCTACTCCTCTCCCTGGAGTGTCACCCACAGCAGCCAGGGCTTCTCCCAGCACAGCGGGGTTAGAGAACAGTGAAAGCAGTGCCTTTAAAGTTTACAGTTCAGTTCCATGTAGCCTAATTTAATCATGGGCTCACAGTGGGTAAAATTACCCCTTTCTGTGCAGTGAGTTTTAAATCTCTCAGCTGTATTTCTACTTGATTCCTTATTGCATGTAGCTTGGGTTATGTTAGTCTTTATAATGGCCCTAAGCCTTAATCGCTCCCATCTGCTCAATATTACATGGTAATTTGGTAGTGAAAGAGTACCAGGCTAGGAGCCAGTTTGATTTTAGTCCCTAATTAGCTGTGTGACTCCAACAAGATGGTTCATCTCCCTCTTGGTTTGCAACCTCCTCTTCACTGACTTAGCTTTCTCTGCTCCCTTGACCTCCCTGATGGCAGGGAGAGGAGGAAGCTCTAGGAAGGTGCTTTGAGACTTCATCATAAGGATGCAGAGGAGGAGATAAGGGAAGGAAGGAAGATAGTCTTATCTCAATCCAGACATACAGTGTTAACCCTCTTGCTCGAGATCTGCTTTCTTCTTCCACCTGGAGTGATGAAGAGCAAGTCCCTGCTCCTGTAAAACCTTAGAGCGTCCACCTGGGCTCCGAATTAATCCTCTTTTCTTTCAAATACTCATCTCCATTTTCATTTCTTGCATCAGATCTCCTCTCTCCTGAATCTGTCCCGAAGCATATAATGTGGTCTCATGTCTCTATCAAGTTTTCTCTTGTCCCATGTGCCCCGCAGTCACGGCTCTATTTCATAGCTGCCCATGCACAGTCTGCGTTTCTCAAGGAGCTGTCTACATCTGCAGCCTGGGCAAAGCCTCCAGTATATTCCTGTGACCCTGCCCTGCCACCAAGTCACGTCTCTCTCATCTCCTCATGTGCTCACTTCACAATATCGTCTTATTGAAATGGTTATGATGCTATCTGTACTTAGGTTATATTATTAACCCTAAAGGGTATTCACCTTGGAGCACAGTAGTATAATGTGATTATATTTTTTGTATGATTTTTTGTATATCCTAGAATTAATAAAGACTTTCTTTAAAATTTGCTTAATTTTTCTCTGCCCTACTACTACTTTTCCCCTATGGCCCCAATGTTACTGTAAACCACCTTCTTAATATTTCCCTTACTTTGTTTTGGTACTGGGGATTGAACTCAGGACCTTGTGCTTATGAGGTAAGTGGCAGAACCACTGAGCTAAATCCCTGAACTATCTCCCATGCTTTGAATGCATCTATTTGATTTTTTTCCCAGAAGACCTCCCTCTGGTAACCCCCTTCCTGGTGCTCTAATCTGAACCTGCTGCTCCCTAGGCCAGCTACTGAGCAGTCATTTTTATGGCTTCCTCTGACCATTATTTGATGACAGAAACGTGAGTCAAGAAGTCTTATCTGGCAGCCATTTGCAGGTGGCTCACATTGGAACCATGGAAGATGGAAGCAGGAAGACTAATTCAAGTGGATTTTGCAAATGCTCAGTCTTGAGATAATTAGAAGAACTGCAAATGGATGCATGTAGCTCTGTAATAATATGTCCAGCAAAAAAAAAAAAAAATTGTCTTCTTCCTCTTCTTCCTGTGTTAGAGTTCAGTCACATGAGAGGTTACTGAATGTTAGAGGAGAAAAGGTTTACTTCCTAACTAGATTTTATGGTTTGGGAGGCAAGGGAAAGCTGAGGTGTCAGAGGATTTGCCAGTTAATTAGAGAAGCTAGGCATGTCCTGCCATTAAAGTGAAATGGTGAGAGGGCTGGGAAGTCTGTGGGCCCTCAGGCTCTTATCTGGTGATGTGATTGGGGCAGCTTCTGGTCAACAGGGGTAGCAATCTGGAAGATCTGGGGAGCAGAGGAAAGCCAAGATAGGCTGATCTCACTAGCATCTGTGATCTTTCACTTCTAACTGCTGTGACTTCCACAGAGCAGTGAAGACTGCTCTAGTGTCTCCAAAAAAAGTATCTTTTATGAGGGAACATTTAGATGAGGGGAACACAGTACCAGTCAATAACTAATTTTATGGGCTGGACTGTACCTTTTAACTCCCCAGATTTATATGTTGACACCCTAATCCCCAGTACCTCATAATATGACTGCATTTGGAGACAGGGTCTTCAAACAGGGGACTGAGGTTAGACAAGGCCATGATGACCAAGAGAAAAGATGGCTAACTACCAGCCAGGGGAGAGAGCTTTCAGAAGACATTAACCTTGCTGATATCTTGATCTTTGAACTCTGGTTATCAGGAACCACGAGGAAATAAATTTCTGTTATTTCAGCCAGTCATTCTGTGGAACCATGCTATGATTTCCCTAGCAAACTAATGTCCAGTACAATGCCTATGTTCACATATTGCTTTTTAGATATTGTAAAGCATTTCAACCTGTTAATAACAGCAAACCCTGACACGGCTAACACATATAGTGATACTGTATGCAAGGCAATTCTCCAAGTACTTTACATATATCAATTAATTTACACAACATCCCTGTGAGATACATGCACAAAGATGAAGAGAATAAAGTACAATTCATTTGACTAACTTTAAGTCACAAAGCTCATTAGCACAGTGTTAAAGCCAGGATTCAAACTCTGGCAGTCTAATTCCGGTATTTTTTCCTTCCCTCCGTACTTTCTGTCTTCCTAGGCACCTGACTGTTCTTTCCACTTACATGGCGTCACTCTGTTCACACCCATTTCTTAGCCCAGTCTTCCCCTTTGAAGGTCATGAATCTAACTTCCTTGTGTTCTCGGTAGATTTCTGCTTTTGTTCACTGGGGAAATGTGCCAGGGAACCCTGTATATTCCCCGAGGCATACACAGGGCCACATGCTTCCCCAACCACAGCAGGGCTGTGACAAGTTCATATCTCCCAGAGAGGAAAGCCTTACTCCAGAGTCATGTGGGGGAGGATTATTCAGATGGCGAAAGGGAAAGAGCTGTTCATATTTCTTTCTAGAATAAATTTCCAAGCCATTTCCGGTGGAGAGTTCCCTGGCCTGAGGTCATGTGATGATGACTCAGCAGCTCCCCTGCCCTCCATTTCTAGAAATTGCGTATTTTTGAAACTTCTTTCATTTGTGCCAAAATTCACTAAAATCTACTTAAAACAAAAAGATATGTCTCTTCGAATATGTCAGGGATATTTGCCTGCTTCCAAAGAAGCAGCAGTTATTCCTCAGAAACCAAGCCTCACTTCCTGTCTCCAATGAGCTTGAGTTATAATTATCCACCCAACTTCCAGAAACAGTGTGCTATTTGGGGTTTCCAAGTGAAGTAAAATCCCTTTGTGACATTACAACACACAAGTCCTTTGCCTTTTAAGAGAGTCATCTAACACATTTTGCACTCACGTAGCGCACCTCAGTAGGGACAATTCTAGGTACCAAAAATATGTAGGATTTAAGTCATATAATAATAATAAAAACAACAACAATAACTACAAAAACTAACATTTAATGATCACTTGTATATACCAGTCAGAGCTCTGAATGCTTTATATTGGTCTCTTTTAATTCACACAACACTTATTAGGTAAACAGCATTTTTTATCTTAGTTTTACCGGTGAGGAAATACAGGATCAGAGACCTTAGACCATCTACCTTCAGAACTCTTGCTTGTAACTTCTACGTGCTCCCATTCTGAGGAAAGATCATGAAAATGAACAAAACAGAGTCTCCTTCCTCCTCTCCTTCCCGTCCCTCCTCACTTTTTCTTCGCTTCCTCTTCCTTTTCCTCCTCTTATCCTTCTCCTCTTCCTCCTCTCTCCCTCTTGTCCATCTTTTTCTCCTCCTGCCTTTTCTTCTTTTCCTTTTTCTTCTTTTTTTCTCCCTCCTCCTTCTCATCCCAACCCAGTCTCTTTCCCCTCCTCCTCCTCCTCTTCCTCCTCCTCCTCCTCCTCCTTCTTCCTCTTCTTCTTCTCTTCTAACACTTTACTTCTGACTCTAAACTCATGATATGTGCGGTAGATCTACTGTGGGAAAGGAGGAAGAAGGCTCAGCAGGATGTGGCTTCTTGTAAAGAAGCCCTCCCTCTCTGACCTCCAATTTAAGACAGCCAAGTCCTGAATGTTAGGACTGGGAGAGACCTGAGAGACTGGGGAAGGCTGGTAAGCACAGAGTACTGAGCCCAGGTTGCTGCCCTGGCCAGTGATGCAGGTATGTTTTAGTGGTACATGTTTGCAGTACATAATGATTACACTTATCATGGGGAGTTTGTACATGTACATAATACATCTTAATTCCGTTTTGTCTTCTTCTCCCATCCCTTCCTCCTTCCTTCAACTCTTGCTCCCCTTTCCATTTGAAAAACTCTATTTCCATTTTTCTTCAATTATTTTAAAAAAGTCTTCTTTCCTGAAGAGATAACCTATAGAATGGGAAAGAAATCTGCCAGTTTTTCTTCTGACAGAGGACTCACATCTAGAACACATAAAGAACTAAAAGAAATTAGATCTCCCAAAATAAAAGACCCAACCACAAAACATCTGAAATGAACAGATACTTCTCAGAAGAATAGATATCCAATAAATACATGAAAAAATAGTCAACATAATTGGCCATTAGAGAAATTCAAATTAAATCAACATTAAGATTCCATCTGACTCCAGAAAGAATGGCTCTCATCAAGAAATCAAATAGCAAGAAGTGCTGGCAAGGCTGCAGGAAAAAAGGAACTCTTCTACATTGTTGTTGGAATGTAAACTAGTACAGCCAGCATAGAAATCGGTATGGAGATTCCTCAAAAATCTAAAACTAGAAATTCCATTTGACCCAGTTATTCACCTCCTAATAATCGAAATAATCAGACACACAAGTTTAAATATTGCATAGTTTTTCTTGTATGGGAAACATAATATATAAATAAAGAGCAAAATAAAGGATAGAGAATAGGAAGTAGGAAGATCTTTTTCAAATGGGAAGGGAACAAGAATGAAGGAAAAAGAGATGCAGGAACTTTTTATAGTAAACCAGTACAAATTAGCCTCAGTCCAAACTACTGGGTGACTGCTTCCCTTTCTTCTACTGCTCAACTTCTTAAAAAGAGTAGCTGTGTTAGGGTTCATGGTTAGAAGCCAAGGAAAGCAATTCTGGTGAGGAAAAGCAGAAAGGTTAATAACCAGGAGGATACCAGAGATCTCACAAAATGGATGGGAAGAATAGGGAGAAAAGTGAAACAGCGAACTAAACTCCCTGGGCTATGAGCCCCAAGAGCAAACTGCAGGAAGACTGTGCAAGAAAACCACACAGGCAGTGGACAGTCACTCTAGTACATAGCTCAGGTGCATAATTCCTATCTCTTTCTGCATCCTAGGGTCACTCTTTTCAGAAGGGACAAGGGTCAGTTTGGTAGAGTAGGTCATTAAGCTTTCTTAAAGTCTCATTTTGAAGAGAAAGAAATGACTGCATAATTTAAAGAGCAAATACCTAAGCTGTAAAATTATTGTTGTTTTTATTCTTTAAAAAAATGACTATAGAGCTGGTATATAGCTCAGTGGTATAATGTTTGTGCTTAGCATGTGCAAGGCCCTGGGTTCAATCCCTAACACTTAAAAAGAAGACTATGAATTAGAAAGCTAAATTAGAGGTGTTATTTTATAGAAAAGACAAGAAAAAGACATATCAATTACTTTTACTTTGTCTGAAACTCTGGTCTCTAACAAGTTTGGAATTGCTATTCCTAATTATTATAAGGACACTTTTTTTATTTTGTAGGCTTCAAAATACAAAATACCTTTTTTTATTTTTCAAGGAAAAATGCATTAATAGTTGTCCTACTCCAAATACCACAGGGTGGGTATTATGGAAATTTAAACAACATTAAGGAACTAGAGCAAACCCAGGGCAATAATTTAATACAAAGAATCAAGGTGCTGGGCATGGTGGCTCACGCCTGTAATCCCAGCACTCGGGAGGCTGAGGCAGGAGGATCGCTGTGAGTTTGAGACCAGCCTGGGTTACACAGTGAGTTCCAGGTCAGTCTCAACTACATAGTGAGATCCTGTCTTAAAAAACA
>NW_022900913.1:52373698-52396348 GCF_012274545.1 Fukomys damarensis | reverse complement strand
AAAAAAAAAAAAAAAAAAAAAAAAAAAAAAAGAATCAAGGCAAACCCGTGCCATGTAAAGGAAAGCTGTTTTACGTGAACAGCTTTTCATCTAATAAGGAGAGCCAAGCTCCATTTCCTGGAATGCTTTTGTAACATTACTTTGGTAGCGCTTCCCTTTTTTGTTCTAGATTTCCCCCCAAATACCTGGGTATAAAGATGAAAATGGGGTGTAAAGTAGGGGAGAACTCTATAGACATAAAGGCTGGGCTGGCTTCACGGTGTGTCACCTCTGCTGTCAGTCACACTGGACCCCAGTTCAGGAAGTCCCTCTGTGCATTAGTCACTTTTCCATCTGTTATGATGTCTATCTAGATGGATCTAGGGTGTGTGATACTAGGATTAAGGTTATGTGAAAATTAAATGGATTTAACATAGTTCTGGGTGTGTAACTCTCCTAGTGACTTGTCTTTTCTGACCAAGTTCATCTCTGAACACAGAAGTCTTTAGGGTGACATTTTGGATCTAAACCATAAGACCTTGTTTGCTTTGATCTTCTTTTCTTAAAATTCCCAGAGTGGTTGGAACAAGGGATTACACATTTTGTAACTGCCCCCCCAACTACGCAGTTGGAGTTGCATAAAAATTATATCAATGCAGTCTGTTCAAGGATATGATTAGTGTCTTAGAGCAGGCTAGTCACTACCAAATTTATTCTATAAAAGGTCAGAGATTTGATATTTTAGGGCCAAACAGTTACTTGCCTCAAATTCTCAACTCCACTGTAATGACTTAAAAGGAGCTGTAAAGGTTGGTTATGTAGCTCAGTGGTGGATCTCTTGTCTAGCATACTGATGTGAGGCCTTGGGTATGAACACCGGTGCCACAAAAAACAGCTACAGGAAATGCATAAGCCAGCTTTATGAAACCAGGAGGGTTAAATTTGGCCTACAGGCTATAGTTTGTTGACCTCTGGACTAGAAAAATGTCTTTCATCTTAGATTACCAAGAAGTTTGTCCCACAGATAAACAGGTGGGGTAGGCAATATTCTACTACTCTGAATGTGCATGGAACATGTTCAAAAATTTTGCCATAGTATTTATGGTGTTGCTTTCCCAATAGTAGCTATCTTTACGATAAAAGCTGTATTTTCTAATACCATCAACTTCATGAACTGTGAATTATTATCACCCCCATTTTTCATAGGAAACCCAAGAATTCAGAGTTGAATAACTTCACCAAATTTCACTCTGAAGCAGCGGGGCCAAACGTATGGCACATATGCTGCAGCAGGCACACAGAGCCCTCCCTCCCTGTCAGCAGGTGAGCCACGCCACCCCAGCAGGTGAGCACTGGATAACAGTTGTTTTTTCAAACTGAAACCTCAGTATTCATGTTTCATTGCAAGGTTGGCGTGGTGCAATAAACAAGTAGGGTTGCAGTTTGGGCACTTGGTCTCCAAAAGGTTTGCCATCACTGCTCTACAAGACTGAGCCCCAGACTTATTTGCTCACCATGATGCTACATTTCAAAGACTACTGGGGTGGATGCATGGCAGATAATTAGCTACAAGCAGTATTTGTGAATACTGACACATGTGAATGGTTAATTTTATTTTTAAAAATATAAATCAGCTTTATGGGAACAACTTCCTCACCCACTAACAATATACTTTCTTGATGGGGTGAAATTACAGCCTAGATCCTTCCCCTCCATGTGCTCTCTGGCTGCTCACAGTCAAGGGTTGTGCAAAGATCATCTACCCAGGCTTCCAGCAGAAAACCAGATGAGAATTGCCATGGAAGATCTAAAGACTAGGAAGGTGATGGGACTTCAAAGACATCTGCCATTAAGTTTCTCTGTGGGCCTGATACTAATGTCTAAAATGTCATTACCAGAATCTTCAAGTAGGCCCTCCCCAGGCAGAATACCTGAGGGAGTTTCCAGAATATAACCTGAGCTACTCAAATTTACCCCCTCTTCACAAATCCCCCCCAATTCTTAACTACGTGATTTCTTCTTTTTCTTGACATGGGATTGCCAGTTCATAAGAATGATGAAGGGAAGAATGAAATCAGAGACTTCATCATCATTCAAAATTCATTCATTGCCATACAGAAAGGCACAGGCACATATCACCTTCACAGTTCCCACTGGAAGGAACTGAGCAGTCCCACTCTGCCTCAGGCTTGCCTGTGGGTTTCTTGATTCTACAGATCTTCCTCCCGCAGTCCAGGGAAGGACACCTTGTTGGGACTTCCAGCTGAGGTGTCAGCTACATGACAGCTTAACAAAGGCTTGCCAGTTCCTGACGCTGGCATACGAGAGGAGGGCTCTGGTATGCTAGTGCTAGCAAAAAGATGTGAGTCTTTGTCTCATTTTCTTCATTGCTGAGAGTAAATACCTGACACCCACGACTTAGAGGAGAGGTTTACTTTGGCTCATCGTTTTTAGAGGACTTGGATCATAGTCGTCTAACTCTAAAGCAGGAATGACACAGTGCAAGGGTCTGGAGGAGAAAAGCTGCTTGTGTCATGATGGCCAGAAAGCAGAGAGAGAGAGGGGAGGAGCCAGGAAGAGAGATGCCCCCTTCCAGGTCATGCCCCCAGTGACCTGTCTCTTCCAACCAAACTCCACCTCTTAGCAGCAAGTTGGCTGTAGAACTTCCTTGACCCAATCTCCTTCCAAAAGCCTCACCTCTGAACACATGAAGCCTTTAGGGAACATTCTAGATCTAAGCCATAGCAATTTTAAAGTTAGGCAAGCAGAAATTCACACTGACAGATTTTTATTCCATTTTTTCTATTGTTACTCCAACTACCATAAAAAAAGAACACAAATCCCATTTATTCCCATAAAATTTTGAGCCCAGAAGCCATTTATAGTATCATTAAAATATCGGCAATATAAAATCAGCACTTCAGATAAAAAGTTAGAATTCGCCCCTTGGTCGGGGTGTTACCACGGAAATTAAAATCTGTGTTTTTAAAACAGTGTCTTCTTGATAGAACAATGATTCCGGATTTTTAAAGAGTCTTTATTTTTTCCCACTAAGAGAAAAGCAAACTCTTAAAAGTAGGCCACAGTTTTATAGAGAAGCTTGTTGACAAAAGTGGAAATGGAGATATATAGCTGTCCTTTGGTATCTTCAGGGGGTGGGTTTTAGCATCCAATCTATGGCTATTCAAGTCTCTTATATAAAATAGAACAGTATTTGCATACAACTTATGCACATCCTTTCATATACTTTAAACCATCTCCAGACTACTTAGAATAGCAAACACAACGGGAATGCTATGTAAATAGTAGTCACACTTTATTGTTAAGGAAATAATGATAGGAGGAAAGGTCTGTACATGCCCAGCACATTTTTTTCCTGAATATTTTTTCACCTGTAGTTGGCTGAAGTCATGAATGTTGAAACCACAGATATGGAGGACTGACTGTGTATTGACCACATTTCTCAGCAGTTTCAAATTACTTGTCTAAAGGACACAATATGTACTATCAAGTGGAGAGCCAAGCAAGGCAGGTGTATGTCTGCCAGTCCATCAGTAAGAAATGACTCTGCTCTTGAGTAACTGAGCAGGGCAGGCAGGTGCCTATTTTCCATTCAACCAGTTTCTTTCATCTCATTTCCATTTCTCTATCTGCTTCAATCACCATTTTTTCTCTATCTTGGTTTACTTTCCCTCCCCCCCTCGCCACTGGGTCACGCCATATTCTTCACGGCATTTCCCCACGCAACAGGGAAAGAAGGATAAAGGTGTCAGGGGCTCCTGAAGAGCAGTCAGTGACCTGTTTTGCTAGCTGTATTCAGAGAGGGCTAGCTATGGAAAAGTGTGATGGTAAGGAGTGGAAAGGGTAAGGATTATTTGGTTACTGCCTGGGTGGGGATGGATGGATGGGTTGGGGAGTGGGGGAGCACCGTTGCTCCAGAGCCTTATCATCCCTGAGCTCTGTTCTTCATCACTCACTCAATCGATCTGCTTGTCACACTGACAGAACTACCTTTGTTGTCCCTGTCATGCTAAACCCATCCCAGTCATGGCAGGAGAATAGGGAAGGAATGGGAGGTGGGAGTTAGAGGGCCCAACAGTCACAAGAACAGGACCCTGCTAGGCCACCTTATGCTCAGATGAGCCTTAGACCATTTATTTCAAACACATGGTCTGCCAGAGATACCAAGGGCCATAACCCACTGGGGAAGGAGTGCTAGGGCATGCAGGGAGCAGCGTCAGACCCATGGGTCGGAGTAAAGGTGTGTCCAGAGGTGAGATGCTTCTGAAGACAGAAGCAGAGTTAATTTGGAGTTGTCACCTCTGCGGTACAAAAGAAAACCATCTCTTGCTCAATGGCCACTCCCTTGTTGGATCTTAACATAATGTGTATTACTTATCTACTGCAGCTTTACAAATTACCCCCAAACATAGCAGCTAGTCTTAGAGTCTATATTTCTACACAATTGAATTATTTTATCAAGCCATTGCTGGGGAATATAACATTCTTGAAGCTACTAATTTTATGTCCAACTTTCAAGTCCATAGTTCTTATCTTTGGAAAATATTTTTTGATCTAGAGTATGTCCAAATCAATTGAATACAGTCATCTTTTCACATGAAAAAAATAAAGCTGTTATGGCCCCTTAAAATATCAAGTGAGAGCCGGACGTGGTGGTATATGCCTGTAATCCCAGCACTCAGGTGGCTGAGGCAGGAGGATCGCTGTGAGTTTGAGACCAGCCTGGGCTATATAGTGAGTTCCAGGTCAGTCTCAACTACCTAGTGAGACCCTGTGTCAACCTCCCCGCCCCACCACCAAAAAAAATGAGACTACATCAAAAGAGCCAGCACCCTTTGAGGGTATATAGTCGGATGACTATAAACCTTACCAGTTCCATTCACACTGCATTTCTGTTTTCAGATGTTTTTGCAGTTGCTAATTTTCAAAAATAAAACTCTTATTTTCCAAAGTAAAAAAATATTTTTGTGTGTGAATCTAGCTCCTGGTCAAATTCTAGGGATCTTGGAATGGGCAGGAATGGAGGACAGTTTTCTTTTTTTCTTTTTTTGGTACTGGGGAGTGAACTTGCATCCTTGTGCTTTCAAGACAGGTGGCAGCACCACTGAGCTAGATCCCCGGCCCTGGAGGAAAATTTTCTGTTGTCACTTAGTTTGGTCATTTGAACCCCACCACAGGCAGTGGAGATCTGCTGCAGACCCCAGCACAGGGTCATTGTCCTGGTGGGTAGGAGACCTGGGAACAAGATAGATGGAACCAGACTGCAAGGTGGCTCTGCCCACTCTCTCTAAAGACTTTGTTCCTTAGAAGATTAAATTCTCTTGGTTTGAAAGAAAGGAAGTTCATATTTGGAAACCTGGAGATACTGTGAATCAGGAAAAGATGGTATCTTGATTGCTGGGTGCTCTAAGACCTGTGGCTGATGGCCAGGCTTCAAGCTGATTGTGACAGCTCTGTAGGAAATGCAAAATGGAGTGGAGTGGTGCAGTAAGAGGAGGGTTGATGTTCTCCACTCACAGCCTGTGAATCTACCTCAGAAATCCACTTAACTTTGTTCCTCTAGACTTTGGCCTAATCCCAGTTCCCTATTTCATCTCAGTGGCTCCTGGTCCTGGTTATTAAACCAAAGCTTTGTTCTAGACACAAGTTGCTCCTGGTGATTTCTTATCTCTGTCTCTGAAGATAAGTTATACATTAGCAAGCTTATTAAGGTAGAAAAACAAAGTTTAACTCACTGGGGATCAGAGTAGGCCTCTGGGATCACTCAAAGTCAAGAGGAAAGGAACAGCATGGTGATCTTGCTGGCATTTGAATCCAAAGGATGTGCAGAAGGGGTCTGGGGAGAAGGGCCCAGGCCCCTAGGCCGTATCTAAACTCTTCTAAGCTTCTCTCATTCCCACTCATGGACGAAAAGGTTCTAGATCTAGCATAGAGGGAATTAGTGGAAAAACCACGCATGGAGGCTCAGGAATTTGAACATTTTCCCATATACATTGGATATAGAAAGATTTTATTTCAAGTAGTGAAGTATGTGTGTGTGTGTGTGTGTCTGTGTGTACACGTGCGCCTGTGTGTGTGCCTGTACATTTGCACATGCAGACCCTGTGGGAGACTGGAGATTTACCTTGTATTCATTTGGGTTTGCTAAGGTCAATGTAGGAAGTCCATGCTGACAGTCTATTAGCTAGTTATTTCCTTTCTTACAACACAAGCCCATAAACATGACTTTATACTTCTTTCCCCCTTAGCTAGCAGGTAATGCAGTGCAGAATGTCTGAATTACCAAAATCTGCTTCTAATTCCTGGCATATTTTCTCTCCTTAATGCTCTGAGAAGTGTTTTAAACAAGTCAACACTTGCTCACAAGCCCGCCATGCATTTTTTTGTGCTCAGAGTACCAGAGTTATTTAGTTTAGAGAACACAAAGGATGGGGAAAAAGAACCTGCTCAGAATCTGTCACACATGTGACAAGGAGAAGAAAAGGGAACAAAATTTTGAAGCCTTACTTTTCATGCTGTTAGGATCTATAAAAAGAAACTTTAATTTTTCTTTTTACTTCGTATTGCATTTTCAATTTGCATAATTATTAAGTGCTAGAGTGCATGATAAATTAATAGATTACTTCAAGATACGTAGAAACTAATTTTATTAGCAGAACAAAAAAGCTATGCTATTTCTAGTCATTATGTGTTTCTCTCCGAATGCATTATAACTACAAATGGGAGGTAAGCAGAGGGGAAAGAAAAACAACTAAATTCTGAAAGCAAAGGAAATAGAGAGGGAGGGTCCAGAAAATATAGGTCATATAATATAACTACATTCACACCTTGACAAACACCTGGTTTATCAATTCTTGTGGATAAATAAATGTCTGTAGTGTGTTTGCATTAACAAAGTTGTTCAGTAATTGCAGTTAATTATTGACAGATTTCTCACTGAATTTTTGGCCCACGTTTTAGCTTATTTAGCAAAAGTTGGATTGGCATAAATTGACTTTCTGCAAATTGACTTAATGTGACTGTAACAGGCCACCAAGACATCTGGTTGTCAGTACAGATGAGAAGGAGTTTGGGCTCAGGCACTGGCGTTGGCTGGGAACACACCCTCTCCTCAGCCTGTGTGACTTGGCTTAAGCACTTGAATGTCCTTCCTCGGAACTGGCCACAGAACTTTGGAAACAGCAAGTTCCATTTGGAATTGATAATGGGCAAAAAGTAGCTCAGACACCAAGTCCTCTTAAGAATATGAAAGGAAACTTCATTTTTTTCCCCTCCATTAATAAAAATGAATTAACTCTAAAAAAATGAATTAACTCTAAAATTTTAGAACTGAATTCCAACATTCAATGTAGAATTAAAACTTGGCATTAGCAAATCTTCTCATTTTTATGGAGTACTTTCATGGATGAGGCACTATTACAAACACTCTGGGGAGCAGAAAAATGGAAGACATGATTTCAGCCCTCAAACGTCATTGATTCTTGTTGTGGAGGCTGAAGTACTATAAGGGACATTCTAAACGAATACAAAAGGATGGACTGAGGCATCCGGGGATCCCTTGAAATTATATGCAAAAATTTTGTATATTTTTACAGGTCAAGAGTTTTAAGTTAGCTATTTAAGGGGATCCATTTCCTAATAAAATGTCTAGCAACTTGAGATATATTTATTATTTATTAATAATGGAGACAAGAACTAACATTTATTTGTGCTAGGACCTTATGCAAGGCACTTTATGGCTGACTCATTAAATTGTCCCAGAAAATCTCAGCATTTACAAGGGGGAGCTACAGTGTCTTTGTTGGAGATTTATTTGCTTTCCTAGCTGAGAATCTATTTTAAGCAAAATTTCTTTCCTTTGAACCAATGTTGCCACAAATGAGTTGAGAGGGGCCTCTGTCCTTCTGTATGGCTGTGTTCAAGCCAGAGACCCTAAAGGGCAGGTTGGGGTGCTCAACTGCGTGTTCCCCTCTTTCTTATTTCTAGAGCCATAGCTGTTTTCACAGAGGGGATCTGCCAGCTCCCTATGCTTTGCTGAGCTCCAGTTGTGCTCATAAAGGGATAAAGGTTCCAAAGTTAACTCTTCACCATCCCACCTTTTCTCCTATAAATTACTCTCAGCAAATGACAGGCAGAGGCAGATTTCCCAGAACTTCAACCTGTGTTGGGAAAAATCTGCTCACTAGCTGCATTTGGAACAGTTAGTTTAGGCTCCTGTGAGCCATCCTTTTATTAAATGTTAGCGGGGTTCATCTGAATTCAGGAATTTCTGGCTAGGAAAAGAATAAAACTTGGTTTCACAGAAAGGATTGCAGCAGGTAAGCCTGTGTGAATGGTTACAGCCTTGACCTTCAATATACGATATGGGTGATTCATGAACCTTTAGGGACATCAGTCACCTCTCTAGTCCTTGCTTTCCTCACTTGCATGTAGAATAGATGTCGGTTATGATTCCCTCCAGGACAAATTATCTATGGAATTAGAGATACTATTTGCATTTTGTCATAAATTATCAAAGCCTACATTGCTACTAACTTTTCTTCTTTCTGACCTCAGTGGTCCTTCCGTGGCAGTGATGGTGAATCTTTTAGAGCTTTCAATGATACAAACAGCCCCCTGCAGCATGTGTGGTCGATTCACCACCACCATTCTAGAGAAATGAGCTGCATGCACTCTCTTAGAGAGGCTCTAAAGCTTTTGATATTATGAGATTTTTAGTGATATTTTTCATAATCAATTGTGCAGTGCCTAACCATGGACTACACTGGTGACAACAGAATGCTGTGTGTGAGAGGGCTCAGTGCCATGCTAACTCTGCCTGCCACAGTTTATACTGCACTCTTTTAAAAATAATGTTACAGTAAAAATATAAAAAATTAAGGAAGTTACAAAAATAAAGTAAGTTTTGTTGTGTATATACATTAACTTTATTATATATATTACATGTGGCCCAAGACAATTTTTCACTCAGAGTGAGCCAGGCATGGACAAAAGTTGGACACCCATATTTTATTCTGACTTTCTCCTGCTCTCACACACATACACACAGGCACCATATGAGGTGCACACAATGGAATGGCCCATTTAATCTTTTAAGATTAAAGCCTTGGTCTAGTAGGCAGGCCCTGGAAGATGCTGTCACTTCTGAGGCATGGGTGCCTGTGCAAAGGGAAGGCTTCATGGAGTGTACTTGACCTTTCCCTGCCAGTGCTGAGGGTCTGAGCAGACAGATGAACCAGACTTTAGCCAATCTGGAAGTGGCATTGGAGATCCTTTCCTGGTTATTATGGTAGGCTTTGGAGAAAATGTTCTAGTTCAGTGGTAGTGGACTCAGGAACCTGTAATTTCAACAAGTGCCCATTTGCTTCTCATGGATGCCAACTTTTATTCTAACTTTATATTATTTCTAGCTAATCTTATGTAGTCATCTGTTGCTTCTCCCTATCATATCCATATGTCTTCCTATTAAAATGTGCTATGACTACTGGGAATTTTGTTTTTTGGTTTACTTTTGCTTATATCTCAGAAACTGGCACATAATGAATGCTCAATGATTATTTCTTAAATGAAGTATAAAGTTGGAAAACAGTGGTCTCTTGAGACCTTGAAAAATACTGATGACTTGTGTATTATTATAAAACATTTCTTTCTGCTATGTTGTGACAACACATTTGTGTTGGAATATGTAGGGATGGATGGAAGGAAAGATTGGTGTCAGTTACTACATTGCCTACAATTCAGGACATGAGTTTCAGCCAAATACGTGAAATATATCTGTATTTTATACCAGATCACTTATAACATAAGCCTCTGTGTTTTTGAAAATATTATTTCTGTTGAAACCGTATTTCTCAGCTGAACTGACTTAACAGGTAGTTTAGAAAAAACACTGCTATCACTATTTGACTATAAATCAACCTCAGTACAAAGACAGTAGTTGGCTAGACATTGCAATATCATGGCAATGAAACATAAACATAAGGTAAATATATTCTCTTTACTGGCTTGTCAGGCTAGGCAAAGCTTGTCTATTTATATTATCTTTGTAAAGTTTATCAAAATCTCAAATAAAAAATATATTCTCGAGCTCTGTAAGATTGCAACAAAGGAAAATAGAGTTCTCTTGTCTACAGACCAAGAACAAATATTAGTGTGGTCTGCCAAGTTCAAAGTAGAACAAGAATGTGGCTGTTGCAGCCAAGTTCAGCTCTCATAAATTCAAATATGCATTCCTTCTACTTGAGGATGGCTTCCTTCCGGTCACTTAAAGGAAGAGCTGCTTGTTCTATTGCAGGCATGTGCCAGGCTTGGACAAAAGCTTAAAGTAAAGATATTTTCTAGCTTACAAATGTGTACCATCTTCAAGATCTTTCCAGCCTGGCTCAAGATGATGTTAAGCAGATGAAATTGTGAAGCTACAGCCAAACTTCATCTCCAAGTTTACCAGTAAATAGTAACTCTCAACCAAAGGCACTGGAAAAAGAAATATTGGAGAGGAAAGAAAACCAAATGACATCCCACTTCAACAAGAAACATTTAAAGGAAGAATAAGGAGCAAAGAGAAACAATAGAAAAGAAACTATGGTTGCTACCTCACTATACTGAGTCAGAAGAACTGAACTGATAACAGTGTTTCTTGCTCATTGGGCTATACAGTTGTGTTAAATATTTTTTGGGTAGAGGTCACAAGGTCAAGCTACCCTGTGTTTGGCAATTAAAACTAGTCTGAGCATGGAAACGATGCATGCATAATACTTATCTCAATTGTGTGTTTGTGTGGGATATATTACAACCAAGAACCAGGACTAAGCTGCTGTCTTGAAATGGTTGCTCCATGAAAATTCCTTTAAGCCTCAATAGTAAAGAACACTAGGCCATTTGGACATCAACTCTTATGTACCAAAAAAAAAAAAGAAAGATGGGATCAGTCAAGTGGCATCAGGCCAGAAACTAGGAAGCAAGGGCGTTTCTGTGATGTAGTATAGGCAAATTATCTGCAGTAGCTCCTGGTTACATGTTGGGGGTCAACTGTTTCCTCTCACCTTTGATTATTTCCCTATCATTTTCTTTTAAATATAGGAGACAGGAGAAGGGAATTCATATTAATATTCATATTGGGTATATACACTGTGTGTCCAGAATGTTACAAATAGGACCATGACCATAAAGTTCTCAAATTCTCTTGCCTTTGGGGTTGGTCTAAGGCCCCACCCACAGGCTGTCACCTTCAGGCCTCTCTCCTTTCTCTGTAATGCTGAGACTTGCACAGCCCCCAGCCCTGACCCTCACTATCTGTCATCCTGGACCTCTCCATACTCCTTCTCATTCCACACTCTGGCCTCCTATCTACCCCTGCTGGCTTCTTTCTGCCTCAGGTACAGTGATTATATAAAAAAAATAATAAAGCTCTTATTCCCAGAAAGCATAGCTACCACCTATTTTTAGCATATGTTAAAACTTCACAAATGGCTTGAGAACAAGGCAATTACAGCACCAAAATGGAAAATCCAGAGCATCTATCAGATACTTCCACTCCTGAAAATGACAGGCTAAGCTCCTTTCAGCCATTGGCTGCTTCCTTTGTAACTCTGTCTGCTGCCCACATTGGGCTCAGCCCACTTCCCTCAACTCTGTACTCACTTGACTTAAAATGGTTTCCCTCAATCGGTCCCCGTGCTTCAGATGAGCCTTTTGCATTATTATCCACAAAGTCCACCTCCTCATTCTCCAGAATGTCTCAATTGTACAAGTATTTTGGCTTTTTTCTTTTGGATACCTAAATTCCACCTTGAAATGTTTTTCTTAAGCAGAAGAGCCAGCTTCCCCCCAAAGCACATTCTGGAGCAACAGGTACAAACTACAGGTGGTTTTCAGATGGCAATTTGATGTTCTTTTTGTTTTGCTGTTTTTTCTTTTTTGGACCTGGCTGCCCACATTGCTGTGATCTGAAAGTGTCCTTTGAATTTGTTTATTGGAAGCTTAATCCCCAGTGTGGTAGGATCGGGAGGTGAGGTCTAATAGAAGGTGTTTAGGTTCCAAGGAATCTGCCCTCATGAGTACATTCATGCTGCTATATAAAAAGTCCACAGGGGTGGGTTCATTCTCTTTTGTTCTTGCAGCATGTGAGGACAAAGTTCATCCTCTGCTTACCATTCTGCCTTCTGCAGTTGAGGGTGCAGTAACCAGATCCAGGGACCTTGACCTTGGACTTCTCAGGCTTTAGAACTGTAAGAAACAAATGTCTATCATTATCCAGTCTCAGGTATTTTGTTATAGCTCAACAAAATGGACGAAAATACACATTCTCATTCTCTCCCCCTCATATGTGTGTGTGTTCTATATCTTCTATCTATTCAATTATTTATTATTTATCTTTCTCAATTAGAATGCAAGCTCTAAGAGATTGTTGAATCTAAAACAACGTCTGATACCTAAAGAGGTACTTTATATATTTGTCAGGTGAATAAATCTTATTTAGCCCTCAGAATAAGTCTAGAAGATAGCTATTTTTAATCTCACTTTTCAAAAAAGAAGAAAAAGAGGCTAAAAGAATATAAATGGATTTTGTACAGCTCCACAGAGAGGAAGTACTACAAAAGTTTTGATGAGCTTCAGAGTCAAAGCTATTTCCAATACATTTACTTATTTTCATGTGATTCTCCAATAATGTTTGGCAACTTTAGCCTGTCATGGTTTGGTTAAGCATTTTGTTTGATGTTAACCAGACTTCTAAAGGAAGTAATTTATCAAGTCCCAAGGGATAGGTGGAAGACAACAGAACAGAATCAGGACCACATAACCTAAAGATCATCTCCTTCTTGTATTCTTCCTTGCTAGGTCTAATCTCTACCTAAACAAACAAACAAAAATTCTAGTTCTAGGCAACCTTTGTATGGTTTTCCTGAATAGATCTGCCTCAGATTCAAAAGTTCTTTGTTCACTGGCCTTGGTCCAATGCCTAGTCTTGAAGAGCTTGTTGCTTTCTGATGCTATAGAACAGAGCAAAAGCTGAAGGATTGACAGTAGAACAAATCCATGACTTTGTAGCCCTGGAGCACACTATGTCATGCATGTACTCTCACAAGCCAACATGAAATAAAAAGAGAAGCAGAAGTAAGAGAAAGAAATGCTTAGCAAGACCACCACAGTCCCAAATTATTTCGTGGGTCCTTATTAGCTTTGCTATCCCACTTTAATGTCTAACTCATGGTATATATGTAACAAATATCTAATGGTTGACTAGTTGGATGAATTCACTTTACAGTGTGTTGTCTCTGTTTTAAACCTGGACCTGTCCCAGCTTACATAGTTGCTGAAGATTCTAGGACCTTTTAGAAGGACACTAGAGCTGTTAGCTTTATGATTTAATCTTTAAAGATGTAAAGTCTCTTAATTCCACAAACCTATCTGTGAAGATGTAGAAAAGAGCTAAAATGGGAGAGGCTGTCCAACTAAGAGTTTCCACAGCCTCCATGTCTGTACTTTTTGGAGACACTTCATTCACCTATTCTAAGTAAGTGATATGAATAAGATCACTTTGCTTCTGTCTTTCTTTTTTTGTTATTGTTGTTTTTTGTTTGTTTGTTTGAGACAGGGTCTCACTATGTAGTTGAGACTGACCTGGAACTCACTATGTAGCCCAGGCTGGTCTTGAACTCATAGTGATCCTCCTGTCTCAGCCTCCCAAGTGCTGGGATTACAGGTGTGTGCCACTACACCCGGCTCCATCTTTCTGACCTCTTAAATTGGCTGAGAGTTGACTGAGTTGCCATCTGTGATACTTATTTATGTTAGTCAGTTTTCCATTACTATAACAAAGCACCTGAGTCCATCAACTTAAGAAGAGTAAAGATTAATTTTGACTTATAGTTTTAAATATTTCAGTCCATGACTGGTTAGCCCCATTACTTTGGGGCCTGTAGTGAGGCAGCATATCATGGTAAAGGGCACGTGTTGCAGCAAACTGCTGACCTCATCATGGCCAGGAAACAGAGACAAAGAAAGAAGTCAGATTCCCCACTATCCTCAGTGACCCATGACTTCTACTGGCCCCACTTCTCAAGGGTTACATCATCTTGCAACACAATCACTCTGGGGCAGTGAAACCTTCAATACATGAGTCTTTGAGGGGACACCAAAGATCCAAACTATAGCATTTCCCTTTGTTTCTCTTTTATCTGGAATCTCTGGATTTTATTCCATTTCAATTACAAAGTTATTTGAGACTTGAAGTGAACACAGAACTGGTAATGACTAAATTCCTACTACCCAGAGAGACTGCTTTCCAATAATGTTAGTAACATTTCTCATAATAGCCAAAAATGTAAATAAACCAATATATAATTCTATTTATATGAAATATAAGCATACATGCAAATCCATTGAGACAGAACAACAGAACACAGATGAGTAGTTGCCAAGTAGTAGGATGATGGGAAGGCTGAGGGGAGTGATGGGTAAGAGGTGCAAGGCTTCTTAATAGAGTAATGAAGCTATTTTACAATTATCTGATGATGCACACCTCTGTGAATATACTAAAGCCACTGAATCGTACACTTTAAATAGATCAAGTGCATGGTGTGCAACAAATAATATCTCAATAAAAGGGAGGCAGAGAGAGAGACAGAAAGACAGAAACAGACAGACTAACAAAACCAGAAGAGTGACAAGAGATAGTGTTTGAATCAATGGCTATAAACTTTTGTTAGCAAATTAGAAGCGTTGATTTTCCCAAATGTTTGTTCTGATGAGCCAATAAAATCCCAATACCTCCCTCTCCTTCCCCATTTTGTTTTGCTTCAGCTAAATAAAATCAGCTTTCTGTCACTTACCAACCCCCCTGGCATAAAGGGATGGCATTTACAGAAAGGTAGCTATGTATCACCTTGTCAGAGGACTCTAAGCATAAGGTTGCACCAAATACCATCACAGCTCCATTAACACTGTGGATGCTCCATAAATGTTTTCCTTCAGATTTAAATGATGGAGCATTTCTCAAGGGGATAGAATCTGAAAGTCCTCTCCTTTTAGCTCATTTGTTTTTTTAAAATGGTATTATGCTGAGTTATCTCTTAAACTTTATTTAGGAAATTTTCATAATTTCTCCTGAAAAGAAAACTTTACACTTCTCACCTTCTGCCTTAAATTTATCCAAGCTATATTTATGTGCATATCTATTTTTAGGTGTTCCCACAACTCTATAGGCGATGGATGAGCAGAGTTTTGAAAGTTTTTCAAATCCAAGCAAATGAAGTAATTGCAGGGACAGAAACAACAGAAACAAGAGCAGGGACAGAAACTGGCTGCTATGACCCAGTTGGTCTAATATAGGTGAGGCTAGTGCACACCCACACACATGTTTAAGCACACACACACATTCACACACACACAAGCACTCACATCCATGTCTCTGTGCATGAAGTTTATCTTGTAAGATATTCCTTTACTATTTCTAGCCTATCAGAATATTAAGGGAAATATTACTAGTGAATTTTCTATCATAGTCATTCAAATATGTGAAAAATGCATTTCCATGACATACCACAGCAGTTGTCTTAACTCCTTGTAGAAGAACACTTATTTTTAGCACTGGTTCTCAGACTTTAGCATGCATCATAATCATCTCAAGAGCTTGTTAAAACAGACCGTAGGCCCTAGTCCCATAGTTTCTGATTCAGCAGGTTAGGGCAGGCCTGAGAATTTACATCTCTCACAGGTCCACAGGACATGCCAACGCTGCTGATTTGGGTGGCTACACTTAGCCCTTGATTTATAATACACATACATGATTTTTTAAAATGATATTTAATTCTGGGGCAAATAAGTCATAGTTTAGAACTGTAATTTGGTTCAGCAATTTGAAGGTAAGATTTACAGCTCATTTCTCATTCTGGGAGCCTCAGTTTTAAATTAAGGCCATTCTTTTCATTTTTAAATGTTCCATTGCAAACATCCAATTTTATGCTTGCACTTTCCAGATCATCTCATTCCCAGAATCATTCTAATCCTTGTGGGACACTTGAAAATGTAAACTCCCAGCTGATCAGGATCTGGCAAAGCAAGGGGAGGAGGTGGGCGGACTGGCTGGCTTCTATACTATCAACTACACAGTCATCTAAAAATAAGTCTTCTGAGCCCAGAAGACTGCTTAGAATTGAAATCGGGATGATTAAAAAAGAAGTTGCAGAATTACATCTGAGGTATGTAAGTCTTCATGTGACATTTCCTTCTTTTTCCCTCCTCTGGGAGATGAGAAATGTGCTGAAATACCAAAATACCAAACTTTGTGTGATTTTAGATAAAATGATGAGAAAGGCAAGTCGGCACAGGGAACACAGGAATTTCAGTGCTCAACCTAAAAATGCTTTTGTGAAGCCTACTGAGTGTTTCCATAAGAGTAATGTTCTGTGTATGTGTGGCATGTAGGAATACACACATGTGCTCTTACCCAAACATGCCGTGCCTTTTATCAAAAACTTTGGGTCCTCAAAACATATCAATGAAATGACTTAAAAGTTGCACGTCTCATAAGAGTTCAGCTGGAATTGGCACTGTCTTAGCATAGCAGTGACATCAGTATCCAGACAAAGGAGCGTCATTAATCCCATGTGTGCTCTCAAGCTACCCACTCCCTCCCAGGTGACAACATATATGCTTCTTTATTTTCTCCTTTGATATAAGTTGAATCATACAGCATAGGCTCTTTTATGTCTGTTCAAGCCCTAGTCCATTTTAGATTTTAATTTAATTTTTTTTTGGTTGAAAATTGATGTAATGGTGAAATTTTAGAAAAGTTAGTCTAGACACAATGGTGCATTCCTGTAATACTAGCACTGTAGGAGGCTGAGACAGGAGAATCACAAGTTTGAGCCCATTCTGGGCAGTGCAGCAAATTAGCAAGACCACATCTCTAAATAAAAAATAAAAAAGGTTTGGTGAGTAGTTCAATGTAAAGGTCCTGGGTTCAATCCCCAGTACCATAAGAAAGTAAAATACTGACACTTGCTATAAAATAAATTAAGTGGATCTTTATGTAATGGTTTATTTATGTGATGGTTGATCATTTTCATTAGCGCGTGGTATTCCATTGTGTGGATATGCTGTGATACATTTATCCATTTTATCACTGATGGACATTTGAGTAATTTACAGCTTGGGAGTAGAATCTATATACTCTAGTAAACACCATAAACACACACATACACACACACACACACACACACACACATATATTTGTACATTTTCGTTGGGTTCTAGGAGTGAAATACTAGGTCACATATATTCACCATTAGTAGTTACTGACAAATCTTAATAGTTTCTCAAGTGTTTTACAAATTCACATTTTAGCCAGAAATTTATAAACTAATTTCTCTACATCTGCAAAAGTACTTGAAAATCCCCATCTTACTACTTTTCAGCCATCTTGTGGTTATAGAATACTACCTCATTGTGGCTTAAATCTGCACTTAAGATGACCAGTAAAGATGAATTCCCTTCTGGTTTTTTTTTTGGCGCTTCACCCATCAATCAAAAGAGCATGATAAAACATGAGTGCCACATTTAAAATCTTTTACCCATTTCTTAAGTAGGAGCTCTGTGTAAATTCAGGGTTGGAATCCATTGTCAGATATGTGTACCATGAATATCTCCATCTACTATGTGAGTTTTTCACTTCTTTTTGGTGCTGTTTAGGATATATTTTTCTCCTCATGATTGTCACTTTTTGTGACTTTTAAAAAGTGTTGCCTACTACAAGATTGCAAGGATGTTCTTTTCTATTTTTTTCCCCAAAAGTTTTGTTGTTTTGCCTTTCATGTTAAAGTCTGCAACCTAGCTGGAATTGATTTTTGTCTGTGGTATGAGATAGGGCTCAAAGGTTCTTTTTCTACATGGATTTCTCGTAGTATTTATTAAAACACCATCTTTCTTCATCTTTGTCTTTTATAGATCTCAAAAATTTTTGTTGAGTGAGTTTTCAAAGTTTTTTTAAAAATTCAAGATGGTTCTTGGACTCTATTTTTTATTTTTACAAACTTGGTTACTGACTATGGAACCTTTATCTTAGGCTTTTAACATATTTATATTAACTGCAATCTCTGTTCCGAAGATCCAAATACTATAATTTCTATTCTCTCCATTTATAGATTCATTGTCCTAAAGTACATTTAGATCTCACTCAATTGAGTAAGAGCTATATAATTTTCTGTGGCTGCTGTAACAAATTATCACAGGCAGTTGGCTTAAAACAACAGAAATTTATATTCTCATCGATCTGGGCTGGAAGTCTGGTTAGCATCAAAAGGCCAAAATCAAGGTGTGATGGGAACCAAGCTCCCTCGTAAGCTTCAGAGAGAAGCAGTTGCTTGACTTTCCCCACATCTGTGGCCCCAATCTTCATAGCCAGCACCTTCAAGTTCTCTCGGCTCTGTCTTCACTGCAGCTTTCCTGCATGTGTGTCCAGCACCACCCCTTAGATTATCCAGAAATATCTTCCCATTTTGACTTCTTCAGCTTACTCACATCTACAAAAACAGTTTTCACAAAAGGCAATGTTCACAGGTCGCAGGGCTTTGTACTTGATGCCTTTGGGGGGCTATTCTTCAGTGTCCCACAAGAGGCTCTATCAGGCCTACATTTTTAAAACTTACTTTTATGATTTAAAAATAAACATGTGGTAAGACAAAAAAATCAAATAATGGGCTGGGAATTTAGCTTAGTGGTTTTGCCACCTGCCTTGCAAGTGCAAGGACCCAAGTTCAATCCCTGATTTAAATAAATCAAATAATGAAATAATAACAAAAGATATAAAATAAAAAGTCATTCTTCATCCCCAGGCCTCACTATCAGAGGCAAAAGGTTCATTTCCAACTTTTTTGCATATACTTCTGAAAGTGTCCTATGGACATGTAAGCATATACATATAAGCATTTAACTAGTTTTCCATTTGCGGACACTTAATTCACTTGCAGTCTTTTGCCATTAAGGATGACGCAGTGACTATCTTTCTGGGCATAACATTAAGTAATTTTCTCCTATAGAACTCAATCCGAGAGATGGAACTGCTGACATAGGGTATGTCACCTTAAAATTTAGACAAAAATTACCAGTTATCTTTTTCAATTTACACTCCCACCACTCAAGCATCCTATTTAATTTCGTATCAGTGAAAACTGATCATTTATTTTAGGCCACCAGCTATGATGCTGAACATGATGCAGGAGGGGAAAATAATGCTGGAGTTGCCTGGGTGTGAAATGACCACAGCTGAGGCCAAAGTGGCTGTAGTAGGAATATAAAAGACCACACCAGAAATGAATCAGTCTGTAAGACCAAGACCAGCCATCCAATTTGCAAGCCCTGTGCAAAATAAAACTGTGTATCTATCACTTAAAAATCAGCAAAAGTTTCAATGAGATGAAAATAGAGCATTACACCAAGTGTAGGACTCTGAGCACAGGATCCAAAGTGCAGGCCCATCAAGCTGTGCTTGTAGAAAACAAGTATCAGATTTACGCAGGGAACAAAGGAGAATTAAAATCTCAAGAACTTAAGGACATAGAGTAAAGTAAATATATCATATCACTACCTCCCTCCATCATCGCCAGTAGAATGAATATCAAGACCGTTCTGCTGAGTGATATGTTTTAAGCATTGTGCACTGAGTATGCCACGCTAAGCATTCACAGGTGTAAGTTATTTCCTTGTCTTGGAAGGACAGGTAATACAATCAAACACCGAGGCCATAGTCAAAAAAAACAGTAACAAATAACCGAAAGGCAGAGACCCTCAAGTTTTAGTGTGAACCAGAATCACCTGGTTAAAATATAAGGACTTTATTTATGAAGCCCGAGCCGTAGAATTTTCAACTAACTCTCCAAGAGACTCTGATACACAACAATGTTTAAGAACTCTGAAAAGGAACCATCACCGTAGGATATTGTCAGGATTATGACGGGCAGTATCAACTATGGTGATGTCCAGTGAGACTTTGAAAGAGATTCTCCAAGTTTAATGAGATTGGAGTGTTCTGAGGAGTCTGTCTACATACAGATTTCTGATTCTCACACTAGCAGATCTTATTCTGAGCCTGGAGTAGAGGCTTAAGAAACTAACATTTATTTATGAAGCAGATGGTTTGACGACCATAGTTTAAAAAATATTAACTCATGATTGACAGAGAATGGACTTGGAAGAAAGAGATGGTTGAACTGAAATTTGAAGGAGAGCAATATTAAAATTAGGGATGGAGGAGAGAAAGGATAGAAGAAAGAAAGGAGAAAGGCAAGGGAGAAAGGGAGGATGAAAGAGGTAGAAACGTCTTCATGGTGTGAGGTAAAGCACAGATACAGTACTTTGACAACTTGTCAGGGACCAGAAGAGGAGCCAACTTCACTGGATGTGGAGTGGGAGTGGGAGGCAAAATTGGAGAGGCGAGTCAGGACCAGAGCAGGCAAGCAGCAGGCCCCAGCACTCCCGCGCCAATCAGGGCACCCTGGCACATGAATTTCCCTGCACAGATGACATCTGGACTGATGTAGTCTACAATTTGCATGTTAACTCAGAAGCATTCCAACTCTAGCGAACACACAAGTCTTCATAACTGATTGTTCTAAAATGCCCAGTGTCCTCAATACTAGCCACTTAGAGAGATTTCCCAACTTTTGTTCTAGAAATGAGTTGGTTCAAATTCCCTTCCGTTTACCACACGGTTACAACCTCATCCCCACTTCTTAAAACAAGTCAAGATAGGAAACCTGTGGCCTCCATTTTTCTGACTGCTCTTTCCTCCTTCAAAAGCTGGTCAAGATCCCTTCATTTCTCCTACATACAGATTCTGAGATTCTCAGCAAGCAGCCCAATTTCACTATTGTGTGGAGTCTGGTCAAAGCAGACGGAAGCCCAGAAGGCACTCAGTTTAAATTCCAGGCCGAGGAGTGGTAGCTGGAAAGGGGTTATATTTATATTCCGCTGCTTGGAATAGTAAAACATTTTTAAAAGGTATGGTGTTTAATCATGTCTGAGCCTGAGGAATGTGGAGCCCCTGTGAGGAATTGTTTCAAGAGGATAAAAATAAGAAACTGGTAGCTTCTCCTGTCAAGCTTTCCAATGTATTCTTCTTGAACCTACTGCCTGCTTTGTCACACTTTATTTTCCTACTCTCTAATTTGTGTTCTGAAATATCATGTGTAAGACTAATGTTCACTTCACCAAGACTCTGGGTAATCTACCTTTGGGTCCTCTTACCATTCACACAATTCTCCCTTGCATGTGTTCCTATGAAAAGAGGATAAATGTGTGTTTACTCCTCAAAATGAATTACTCAATAGTATTTACATCTAAGCTAATTGCCATTTTCAAATACTTTTGGGTTTTCTTTACCATGCTCAGGTTTTGAGAGAGAGAGGCTGCTTTTTGGATTCTCATGTTAAGGGGATATAACCCACCAACAAAAGGTGTTAAAAAATGAGACGGGCAAATTCTCTTGCCAGCAGAGTATGCTTCTCATTTCTGTAACATTCTTAGCTTCTCCTTACCCAGTGTCTGAGAATTTCAGACCTGAACCTGATCCTCTCAAATTGCAGTACAATATATGGCAATTACATCATTTGGAGATCTTTCGAACAGGGAACTACTATTTTAAAGCAAAGACAATTCCTACCTTAAAAATAAATATTATTTAGTATGCAGACTTTTGGAATCAAGTTACCAGTCACTCTAAGCACAGGCAGGTACCATGTCAAGCAGGTTTAACCTCAGACATACAGGAATGCTCAAGTCACTCTGAAAGGTTACACTCTAAGTGACAGGCCTCCCCACTGGAGCTGAGTCTGACATGGAGGAGAGTCAACAGACAAGATTGGGATCTTTATCATGTGCCATAATTTATACTATGGTCTTACTTCTCTCCCAAATGCTGCAAAGTATCTAATTCTTTCTAAATGAAAACAAGGGAAAGACATATTGTTGTTTATTAAGTTAATGTGCTTCATGAGAAAATAAATACTTTTTATTTTTGGACTAGTTGCAAACATCATGAGCTTTCCACTGTTATTTTTTTCATGCTTTTATGGCATATCATGTTCAACCTTATTTTGGGTTACAAAATTGCCAGCCAAAGTTCTATGCAGGAAAAGGGAGACAGGATACCGAGAAATCCTAAAAGAAGAATGATATTCAAGGCCAGGAATAATTCTTTTGCTATATTCAGCATTAGCCAAAGCTTTATCAAAATACAGTTTCTAGTTTTGGACATTGTACTATATGGCAAAAGAAAGCATAACAACAATAAGTATTAGACAATTGAGACTACAATTCTACGTCAGGAAAGTCCTAAGAAACATTAAACAATTGTGGTTGTTTAGAAATAATGATATTCAAGGCCAGGAATAATTCTTTTGCTATATTCAGCATTAGCCAAAGCTTTATCAAAATACAGTTTCTAGTTTTGGACATTGTACTATATGGCAAAAGAAAGCATAACAACAATAAGTATTAGACAATTGAGACTACAATTCTACGTCAGGAAAGTCCTAAGAAACATTAAACAATTGTGGTTGTTTAGAAATTTATGAAGAACTGAAGGGTACTTAAGAGATTTTTTTTTTTTTTTTTTTTTTTTTTTTTTTTTTATTACCACCATTTTTCTTCCTT
>NW_022900913.1:52333082-52373604 GCF_012274545.1 Fukomys damarensis | reverse complement strand
AATGATGTAAGGTTATTAAATTTTTTTTTTTTTTTTTTTTTTTTTTTTTTGCTCAATAGCACCACTTATTCCTACCTTCTCCATTTTACATATAAGAAAATGGAGATATGGAGAGGTTACATTTATCACATGTAAATAATAATCAAGGCAACTAAGTAACAGTCAGGGTGGGATCAGAGCCTAGGCCTCCTGATGCAATTTCTACTAAGGCAAAAAGGGTGATCTGATGACATGTATCTCTGAAAGAACTAATCCATGCAATTATTCCTAATCCTTGGTTTCTTTATTGAGGGAAATATGATTTTCCCTGATAAAATGTCTTTTACTATATGAACAAGTGATATGGATTTATATTGCAGATGTTATGTGCAGGTCAGTTTTGATGATTGTGGAGGTGGAACAGAAAAAAGATTTTGTTCAGTATTGTGATCATAAATCATGATATGTCAACTGAATGCATTAAGAAATGCCTAGCAGATTAGTAAAGCACAGTTCTGGTATGTCTGTGGATGACTGACATGTAGGCCAGAAAACTGAGGGGAAAGATCCATTTTAGAAGTGGGTGGCACCAACTAATAAGCTTGTAGCCTCAACAGGATGCTAAGGGAAAGAAGAAAGATTTTTTAATAGCTCATTTCTGTTGTTGGATTTGGACACTGGTCTACAGTTTCTTCAGCCTTCCAATGAGGATTCACACAGGTGACCCTCCAACAAGTTTCTAGGCTTCTGACCTTAGACTGACATTGCATCCTTGATCCCTCTTGTTTTGCAGATTGCATCTTCACAGGCAGAGCAGCTGCTGGATCCTCTAGCTCTCCAGAATGCAGACAGCTATTGTGGACTCTCTGGCCGCTGATCCTGTAAACCTCCCTAATAAATCACTGTGCATGATTTTCACATATTTTCTATTGATTCTATTCCTCTAGAGAATCCTGACTAATGCAAGCATCAATAAGTCCTTGAATTTATAAAAACTATCAAATGTAGTTGCAGAGTTTCCATAAACAGAAATACTAAAAAGAGAATAGGAAATCATCACTTCTGGGTTATTTGACCACATACAGTACTTTCTAAAGCTAAATAGTAAGACATGATTTTTTTTGCAGTTCTTTCAAGATTCAGGAAGTTATGATTTTAGTTCAACTTCTGGCCCATGTTTCTTCCCTCACCACACCTAAGCAGAGCTCTTAAATGAATCTTTTGGGTACTGTTACGAACTTAATTGCATTCCCACCAAATTCACATTCTCAAGCCCTAATCTCCATTGTGACTGTATTGGAGATAAGGTCTTTAAGGAGGAAATGAATGTTAAATGAGGCCACAGGAGTAGGTCCTAATTCAATAGGACTGGTGCTTTTTTAAGAAGAGGAAGAGACACTAAAGATGCCTTTTCCTCCATACTGCAAAGGTAATTGGAGAACACAGTGAGAAGACTGCCACCTACAAACCAGGAAGAGAGGCTTAGGAAAAACCAATCCTGATGGCACTTTGCTCTTGGAAGTCATACGAACACAACTTGCTATTGTTTAAGTCATATAAGTGGTGGCATTTGGTATAATAGCCTTAGGAGACTAATACAGATTTTGGTAGTAGTAAGTGAGATGGTCCTATAACATCTACTTTAGAATGTAAAAGTGGCTTTGGAACTGAGTAATGGGTAAGAGTTGAAAAAGTTTTGAGATGCATGTGAGAAAAAGCCTAGTTTGTTTGCCTTGAATGTACTGTCAAAAGCAATATGGATGTTAAAGGCGATTGTGATGACAATTTTGATGACAAAGGAGGAATGTGCTACTTAGAAACGAAAGGAAAGGAAATTCCTATAAAGTGGGAAAGAACGTGGCTGGCTTCTGCTCTTGTGTTATGGAAGGTTAAATTTGTAAGTAATAAAATTAGATGTTTACCTGAGGAGATTTCTAGGTAAAGTTTTAAAGATGTGGCCTGACTTCCTATTATTGCTTGTGCTCATTAATTGTGATAGGTCAACTTTACTTGAGTAACAACTGCCCAGCAGATTAGTAACGCATTGGCCATGCCTGTGGAAGACTGACACAGGCCCCCAATTGAGGAGGGAAGACCATCCTAGATGTGGGTGGCACCAGCCGTTAGGCTTGTGCCTGGATAGAATTAAACATGGAAAGAAGGAAGTCTGCCCACTTTTTCCCCCTTTGGAGGAGTTCCAGTCTTCACCATTAATTTCAGATATTTATCTCCAGTTCATTCAGGCTTCCAGCATAGACTTTTGTCTCCAGCACAGACCCTTTGGTTTTCTGACCAGATTCTCACTGGGCTCTGCAGTGAGCTCCAGGCCTTTGACTTTCAGCTGGATCCTCAGGCTACCCAGCATGCATAAATCCATTTTGCATTCTTCCACTCTGATCTGGCAGATGGTCAATGGGTCTCTTCTACTTCTGATTCTGTAAGAGTACCTAGTAAATCCTCTGTATAATCATACATATATTTTATATTAAATCTGTTCCTCCAGTGACCTCTCATACATTGTTTAAAATGTGAGAGGAGAGCCATAAATGGAAGGAACTATTACGCAAAAAGAAACTTGAATTTGAGGATTTAGGAAATTCTCAGCCTATCCATACTGCAAAAAATGAAAAAGCCTGTTCTGGTAAGAATACCAAGGGTGTGCTGGACAAACTCTCCATGAAGAGGTTGCTCAGGAATTTTATCAGTCATCTCTGCAGGAGCCAGGAAGAGAGATGAGGCTATACCAGCTAAAAAGCTATAAAGGGAGGCTTTCAGCTCATACATTTCTAGCAAGACAAATCAGAGGTGTTTGGTTGTAAACATGCTGTATTCTTCAAGGAAAGGGGAGAGTGACTCTAAAGGTGAAACAGAGATGGTTACGGGTGCCATTCTCACCATAGGCCCAGAGCATACAAGTTTCCTCTTGGATTCAGAGAATGGGGCCACCTCCCCAACTCTTTGAGGGCACTGGTCCAGGTTGCCCAGTGCTGTCAGAGTGTGCATCTCTGCAGAGCTGAGAAGATAGGGCTGCTCCATAGTAATATGGGGATGACAGCCTCCCCACTGGGCCTGGAAGGCAGAGAATCTGGACAAACAGGATTATTCTTGATCATTAAGATCTAATGCAATTGAACTTCCTAGGTTGTGATCTTGTTTGGGACCAAAATTTCTAGAAACTAAAGGAAAGGCAAAGAAATTTCCAAATTTCTTGCTTTTGGGATGAAGAAGTTTCTTTTGTACCTGTATTCTAGAAGCACAAGTATAGTTTCACAGGTGCACAGCTGGAGGGAAATTTTGCCTCAGGATGAAATATTTATGAAGCTTTACCTATGCTTAACTTAGATGACATTCAGCGAAGCTTTGGACTGGCTACGAAGTTTGGAACAGGTTATGACTTTCAAGGCAGTTGGGATGGGGTAAAAATATTTGCATATGATAGGAATTTTGAGGAACTAGAGGGCAGAATATTCTGAACTGATCTCCTAAATTTAGAAGTTGAAGCCCTAACCCCACAGTCACTGTATTTGCAGGAGGGCCTAGAAAAAAGGCAATGAAAACTAAGTGAGGTTTGAGGGTGGAGCCTTAATTAGAAAGGACTGGTGTCCTCATAAGAACACAAAAGGACACCCGAAATCTCTGGTGAGTGTGTACAGAGGAAAGGCCTAATGAAGACACAGTGCAAGCTGCAAGCCAAGAAGAGAGGCCTCACTGGAAACTGACCTGGATAGCACCTGGACCTTAGACTTCCAGACTGTAGAGCCTGCTATTTAAGCCACCCAGTCTGCAGCCTTTTGTTATGGCAGTCTTAGTAGACTAATACAGGAACAGTACAACTTTTGCCTTGTTCCTTAGTTTATTGCTGTCCTCAGTTTTTGAGGCTGACGGTTCCTCTTCCGGATTTTCTAACCATATTTTATATATTCATTTTTGGGGGGTATCAAAATATGCAATCATATATTTGTTTCCTCCCAAACACTAGTGATGGTGTATATTGCTTTTGCCCTTGTGATTTGTTCTTTGATTATGCATTGTCATATTATGTACCTAAATTTTTAATTGACATACAGTAAAACTGATTTTGTGTATTAAATTTAACAAATAATGGCTCCAAATACAATGCAGTAAAACAAACAAGAACTCAAGTGCTTCACCCATCCACATCATTAGGCACTTATGTGGTATTTTTATAAGTTCATGATTCCCAATGTCTCCCATAAACAAGACACACAAAACAAGAAAAATAATCCAGAAAATGAGATGAAACTCTGGAGTTAATCACTGAAAAATCCAAATCAAGTTAGATTAAATGCCATTATTTGGAAGCTTAAAGAAAATAAATAGCTATTAATCTTTTAAGATGAACAGATGTAAATTACTTACAATTGAAATTTTATATATACCTATTTATATAGAAATAAAATACCCAACAATAATTGTCTGTCAAAGGTGGGATACAAATGATCAGGCTTTGTCTTAGTTACTTTCTCATGGCTGAGACAAAAAACTGAACACTCAAAATTAAAGGAGGAAATGTTTATGTAGCTCACAGTTTGTAGAGGTTTCAGTCCACAATCACCCAGCTCCAAGGCAGGGTGGTACATGGCAGAGAGGGGCAACAGTTCATGGCAGTGGAAAGTAAAAGCAACAAGAGAACAAGGGACCTGACAAGGCTTGTATTGTCCCTTATGCTGTATACAGGCAACCGGGATTAGGGCAGTGCCAAGTCAATCAGTGCATTGATTTAGTAATCACACTTCCTTAATCACAGCACCCTTAATCCGAGCATTGCATCATGGATCAGTCACACACTCTAGATTCAGCCACCTCTGAAAAAGCCCCACCTAAGACTACATGAAGCTTTGAAAGGACATCTAGACACAACCATATCAGGCTTTTACGGGGTTTCACAGTTGAATAAGTGTATTAGTGTTTTAGTGCATGTGTCACAAAGTGCCAATGACTGGGAGATTTAGACAATAGATGTGTATTTTCTCATTATTCTGGAGGGTAGAAGATGGAGATTAAGGTGCTGCCATTATGAAAATTGGTATGGAAATTTCTTAAATAACTACAATTAGAAATTCCATATCACTAGGATATCTCCCTTCTAGGTATCTTCCCCAAAGAGCTTAAGACATCATACCACAACCTTCCAATCCAGCGCGCCGCAGGAGCACAGAAACAGCTTGCGAACCTCTGGTAGGCCTGCCCCTTCCACCCAGCATGACAGAGGAGCTCAGCTGCCGGGGTGCCAACACAGTGCAAACAAGAGAAAGAGGGCCTCTCTGAGGCTCCTAGATAAAAACTGAACCCCGCTGGAAAAGTGAAGAAAATCTCCGCGATAAAGGCATAGCACACCACACTAGTTGGTAAGTCAGAGGGATCAGCACCTCACATCGGAACCTGGTCTAACTTCAGGGGAAAGACAGTTGGGACCTGCAGTAGAACCTTGCAGCATTCAACCCAGCAGGTGGTCAGAGATCTCAACTTGGGCCTTGCAGCCAAAGATCAGCCTGAACCTCAGGGGATAACTGCTGCCCTGCTGAGACTAATTAACTTAGATCTTCACACTCCTGACCACACTGTCCATTGTGTCAACAGAGGCACACCCTGAAGGAGGCCCTCTACTTCTATTTGTATTTTTTATTTTCAAAGTAATAATTTTCACTTATCTTTAATCATTTTTTTCATTATCTTTAATCATTTAAAATATTTTTTCTTTTTCTTTTGTCAATTTTTTCCTTTCTTTTAAATCTTTTTCTTATCTTCTTATCTTTCGCTTTGATCTCCATTACTCTCCCTTTTTGTTCCTGTTCCAATCCTAATTCGAATTTATTTTCTTTCTTTTCCCTTTCTTCTCTTTTTCCATCTCTCAGTTGCAATAAGTTTTAAAGGAAAGTGATTACAGCCTCCAGCCTCCCTATTGCTGTTAGTTTGTTCTATGCTTGGGAATATTTTGTTCTGTCTTCTTCTCTTCTCTTCAACAGCTCCCTAGAGTTTGTGTGATCATCCTGTGTCCTCTGACCTCACTTCTAACCTTTGTCTATCCTATCTATATATCCCTCCCTCCCCGACTCCTTTTAAATCTCCATCCTGAAGGCTAACATTGCTATATTGAAGAGTTTATTCACTATAAACATATTTTGAGCTGGTCCTCTAAAATTCAACTAAAATTCACTAAAAATCTAAGTGGATTAAAGATTTAAATATTAAAATGGAAACACCAAACTTTAGTGGAAAGTAAGTTAGGTAGAACTCTTGAAGTCATTGGAATAGAAAAAGACTTTATGAACAAATTCTCAGCAGCACAAGAACTTGCACAAAGAATCAACAACTGGGTTCTCATTGTAGGAAAAAGTTTTTGCAGTACAAGAAAAATCACCAACAGAGCTAAGAGATAATGCAAAATATGGGGAAAAGTTTTTACCAGCTACTCCTCAGTTACACCTCAGTTTACTCCTCAGACAAAGGACTACTATCTAGAATATATAAAGAACTCAAAAAAATCAGATCCCCCCAAATATAAAGACTGATTCAAAAATGGGCACCTGAAATGAACAGACAGTTCTCAGGCAAACAAGTAAGAGCAGCAAATAAATACATGAAAAACTGGTCAACATCACCAGTCTTTCGAGGAATGCAGATGAAAACAACACTGAGATGCCACCTCACCCCAGAAAGAATGGCTGCTATCAAGAAATCAACCAATAACAAATGTTGGTGGGCTGTGGGAAGAAAGGAAACCTTATCCATTGTTGGCGGGAGTGCAGACTGGTGCAACCACTGTGGAAATCAACATGGAGATACCTCAAACAACTAGGATTAGAGGTCCCATTTGACTCAGTTATCCCTCTGCTGGGTATCTTTCCAAAAGAATTAAAAGAATTACACCACAGTGATATATGTGCACCCATGTTTATAGAAGCACAGTTTGTAATAGCTAAAACTTGGAAACAACCCAAATGCCCATCAACTGGAGACTGGATAAAGAAGAGGTGGTTTTTCTATACAATGGAGTACTACTCAGCCATAAAGAATGAGAAACTAGAAACATTTACAGCTAAATAGATGCACATTGAGGCTATACTCTTAAGTGAAATATATAGGGCACACTTGAGTAAATACTGAATAGTTTCTGTGGTGTGAAAAACTAAAAGTGTAAATAAGGTTCGAATGGTATAACTGAGAGTGTGAAATAGGAAAAAAATGGCTAAAGGGGAAGTGGGAAAGGGAAGGAAAAGAAAAAATGTGAAAAAATTTAAAAATGTAAACAAAATCTTTGTAAATACAGAACAGTGAAGTGGGTGAAGGGAGGGCAGGGGTATGGGGAAAAAACAAGAACCAAGATATATCATGTAGCTGGGCGTGGTGGTACACACCTGTAATTCCAGAACTCGGGAGGCTGAGGCAGGAGGATCACTGTGATTTTGAGACCAGCCTGGGCTATATAGTGAGTTCCAGGTCAGTCTCAACTATATAGTGAGACCCTGTCTCAAAAAAATAAACAAGCAAGCAAAAACAAACAAAAAGAGATATCATGTAAAGGTACAAGATCCCAATGGTAAATGCAAACTGTATTGTATACTTAAAATGTACCAATAAAGTAAATGTGGTATTTATTTATAAAGATATGATATATTTATATTTATTTATAAAATAAATATATATATTAATTAAAATGTGGTATTTATTTAGATAAAGAAAATGTGATATTTATATATAATGGAATATTACCTGGTCATGAAGAAGGAAAATTGAAGACATTTATAGGAAAATGAATGCATTGGGAAAGATAAGGTTGATAGAAATAATTGAGACACACAAACTTGAAAAGTATTTAGAATCTCTTATTTGAATAAAGCAAAGTTCAAACTATGAGAAAAATAAAGGAAGAATAGAACAAGACAAGGGTATGGATCTCTTGCTGATGGGAAGGGCCTAGAGGACCAAAGGTAAGGGGTTAGGTCGAAGAGATGGGAGAATAGGTAATGTGAAGATGTGCCAGATACAAGGTCCTAATAACCTCAACGAACACGGACATTATATGTCATAAATATGAATTAAGATTAATACCAACAACAGGAATGAAAAGGGGAGAAGAGGAACTAGAGGATGAGGGGAGGAAGAGGATCATAAAACCAAGCTATAGTCTGTACACGTACCAACTCCCAAGAGATACGTAAAATGCATGTACTGCAAATGCACACTAATAAAATATAAAAATAAAAAAGATTAAGGTGTTGGCAGGCCTTATTTCTTTTGGAGCTTTCTGTATGCCTTATAGAAGACTGTTCCTCTTTAGACCATAGTGTGTGTGTGTGTGTGTGTGTGTGTGTGTGTGTGTTTATTTATGTTCCAATCTTTTCTTTTTTTTCTCAGTCCTAGTGATTGAACCCAGGAAATTTACACAGAGCTACATCCCCAACCCTATTTATTTATTATTTTGAGGCAGAGTCTCTCTAAGTTGTTGTTCAGGCTGAGCTTGAATGTATGGTGCTCTTGCTTTAGTATGCGCAGGGCTGGGATTACAACTGTGTGCCACCACGCTTGGCTCTAATCTTTTCTTCTAAGGGCACCAGTTATAGTGGATCAGAACTCACTCATATGACCTCACTTGGCAGCGAGTGAGAAGGTTCTTTTACTCACAAGAAGCAGAGTTATGATTCCAACTAGGTCTAGTAAGTATAAATCCTATGTCTATCACTATACCGCTAAACTTTAATTTATATTATTAATTGGCTAAATATGTCCCTGGTTTGCTAGAAATACTGAGGATAAATAACTCAGTACTTGAACTCAATGACCATGAATGCTTAAGAAACTTTTAATTGTCTCTGGGGCATCTAAGCAATACACTTGGTTTCCATACTGTATATACATTCCAGAGAATGGAAAAAAAAATGCTTGGGAATCCATGCTGACTCTGTTGCATCACTTTACATCACATTTAGATCACTACTTCTGGAAAAGGTAATGCAACTTTGTTCTTAATTTGCTTTGAAACAGACCTTTAAGCAATGGAGAGAAGTGAATCAAAATTTTTTCTCCTAGGGCCAGCTCTGGGATACAGTCAATGAGGTTCTTTGGTGAATTACAATAGCACAACTGCTAGAAATCAGAGTGTATGGCTGATGATATGATATTCTACATAGAAGACTCAAAAAACTTCACCAAAAGACTGCTAGACTTAATTGACAGATTTGGTAGAGTAGCTGGATACAAGGTCAACACTCAAAAATCAATAGCCCTCTTATTCACAGATAATAAACTCATTGGGAGAGAAATCAGGGAAACAATTCCTTTCACAATAGCATCCAGAAAAATGAAATATCTAGGAATCAATCTAATGAAGGAAGCAAAAGATCTCTAAGTTGAGAATTATAGTACTCTGAAAAAAGAGATTGAAGGGGATATAAGAAAATAGAAGGGGCCAGGAATTTAGCTCAGTAGTTCTGCCGTCTACCTCACAAGCACAAGGTTCTGAGTTTGATCATCAATTCCCACCCCTGCAAAGGAAATGGAAAGACATCTCTTTGTCCTGGGTAGGAAGAACCAATATAGTGAAAATGGCCATACTTCCAAAACTTCTATACAGATTCAGTGCAATCCCAATTGAAATCTCAATAGTATATTTCACAAAACTTGAGAAAACAATTCAAAAATTCATTTGGAATCAGAAGAGACCTAAAATAGCAAAAGCAATTCTAGGCAAGAGGGACATAACAGAGGATGTCATAAGCCTCAAACTGAAACTATGCTACAAAGCCACTGTGATAAAAACAGCATGGTACTGGAAAAACAAAAACAAAAACAAAACAGACCTGAGGATCAGTGGAATAGATTAGAAGATGCAGAAACAACTCCAGACATACTCAGCTACCTCTTCTTTGACGAAGGAGCCAACCATCCTAACTGGAGGAAAGACAGCTTCTTCAATAAATGGTGTTGGAAAAACTGGCTTTCAACTTGCCAAAGATTAAAATTAGAGCCCTACCTTTCGTTATGCAAATCCAAGTGAAATAAAGATCTAAATATTAATACAGAAAAAATGAACTTGTTGGAAGATAAGTTAGGTAGAATGCTCGAAGACATTGGCATAGGAAAAGACTTTATTAACAAATCCTCAGGAGCATGGGAAGTAGCACAAAAAAATCAACAAATGGGATCTCATTAAAAAGCTTGTAATGTGAAATAGGAAGAAAAGGGCTAAAGGTGTAGGAAAAGTGGGAAGGGTAGGGGGAAGGGAATAAGAGGAAAGAAAAAAAACATGAGAAAATGAAAAAGTGGAAATAAAGTGTTTGTAAATGGGGAGGAGAGAAGGTGAAGGGAGGGCAGGGACAAGGGGAAAAATGAGAACCAAGACCTGTCATGTAAAGGTACAAGATCCCAGTAATGAATGTAACTGTATTGTATACCTAGAATGCATCAATAAACTCAATAAAAAGAAAAAAGATAAAAGGCTTTGCACTGCAAGAAAAACCACCAATAGAGCTGAGACAACTTAAAATGTGGGAAAAAAATCTTTTATCAGCTGTTCCTCAGACAAAGCATTATTATATAGAACATAAAAAGAACTTAAAAAAAATCAGACCCCCAAAATATAAAGACCCAATTCAAAAATGGGCATCTGAAATGAACAGACATTTCTCAGACAAAGAAGTAAAAGCAGCAAATAAATATATGAAAAAATGTTCAACATCACTGGTCATTTGAGAGATACAGATGAAAACAACACTGAGATTCCACCTCACCCCAGAGCGAATGGCTGCTATCAAGAAATCAACCAATAACAAATGCTGGTGGGGTTGCAGGGAGAAAGGAACCCTTCTCCATTGTTGGTAGAAGTGAAGACTGGTGCAACCACTATGGATATTAATATGGAGATACCTCAAACAACTAGGATGAGAAATCCCATTTGACCCAGCTGCTTGGTATCTTCCCAAAAGAATTAAAAGTATCAGAGTACAGTGATATATGTGCACCCACATTCATAGCAGCACAATTTCAAATAGCTAAAACTTGGAAGCAGTCCAACTGCCCATCAGCTAGAGACAGGATAAAGAAAATGTGTTTTTAAAAATAAAATGGAGTAGTACTCAGACATAAAAATGAGACATTTATAGCTAAATGGATGCATAGTGAGACAGTAAGTCGATAATTAAATGAAATAAATAGGACACACATGTGAATACAGAATAGTTTCTGTAATGTGAGAAAATGAGAGTGCAAATAAGTACTAAAAGGTGTAAGAGATAATGTGAAATAGGAAGAAAAGGGGCAAAAGTAGGGGTAGGGTAAAGGAAAGAAGGGAATAGAATTTATATGAGAAAATTTTTTAAAAAAGGAAACAAAGTCATTGTAAATAGAGAAGGGAGGAGGGGTTAAAGGGAGGGCAGGGAAATGGGGTAAAAATAAGAACCAAGATAAATCAAGGTACAAGATCCCAATGATGAATGTAAGTGTATTATATATCTAAAATGTATCAATAAACTTAAAGGGAAAAAAAAAAGAGAGTGTGTGAACAACAGATAGTGTTTGTATAGTGCATAACACAGGCCCATACCCACAGATACACATATATTATGTATTTACTTTTGTGTTTGTATCATAAGCCCTGAACTTTATGTTTATCAATTTTAATAATTTATTACTTTTTTAGGCAGTCTAATAGGAAGGAACTTATTTTGTGTATACACAACACATCCACCTGTAACATTCTCGGCGTCACAAAAATTTCCTACTTTTAACAATAAATATTTTTGTAGCACTCCTAACTTGAAGGTAGAGTCATTAGAAATGTGGGAAATTAAGAGGTTTCTCCAATAAGAAAAAAATTGCCCACAAAATCTCTCTACCATGTAGGATTTGTAAGACATTTGTAATCATATATAAATACCAGTTTGAACATAGCTATTTCCTGTCCATTTTGCAGATGATGTCAACAGGGAAATCCAAGTATGGAATAACCTGAACAAACATTTAGGGTAACACTGAGGGGAGCAGTGAGGGTAGTGCCAAGTACATAATGGGTAATAGAGGGCAAAAAGAGTTTATGGCAAAAAAAATTGTTTTCTACAGTGTTTCCATCCGCATCATACCCCCTGCCCAAGGTGACACAGAGTGATGTGGCCAACGATAATAAACTGCATTCCTTGGCTCATATTTCTTTCCTGTGATGTTTAAGAAGTCACAGATTATGTGTGGAATGGTTAATAAAAATCTTTCAGACTGGGAGTGGTGGCACACGACTGTAACCCCAGTGGCACAGAAGGCTGAGGTAGGAAGATCGCTGTTCCAGGCCAGCCTGTGCTACATAGTGAATTCAAGGCCAGGCTGAACTACTTAATAAGACCCTGACTCAAAAAATAAAATAAAATAAAATATCTTTCTCTCTATTTTCTATGCTTCATTTTTCACAAGTACACTTCCTGGGGGGGTGTATACATTTCTATGTAAAAGCAGGTAAAAGGGACAAATCAATGTATCATTTGGATCTTGAACATATTAATAGGGTTGGATCTGTGTGTTTTGTGACGCTGCCTCTCGCCCCAAGCGGAGACCACTGAGGAAGAATCCATGGCTCTGGTTCACTTAACAGAGTGCCTTTTCAAAAGTAGTACGAGGTGTCCATCAGAATGATCTAACTTGTCACGTCTGCCTCTGTACTGACCTGAGTATACCAATCTGTGTTTATCCAGAGGTTAAAATTCACGGATGTGACTGGATAGAAAACGCTTTCAGGGAAGGCAGAGGTAGAACTGGAGCAGGACTAGGATAGAATTTGGATTCATTATATTCTTCTTTTTCAGATTAGCTGACAGTTATACCCTAATATTGCTCTTCCAAACTCCTTCGCAAACACCTCAGTGCCCTCACTGCCCTGTTCCCCTTTATCTGCCATAAAGGCAGAGCTAGTGGACTGGACCACATGACCAACTGATTCTGTCAGTTGACTAGAATTCACTGAAACATTTCAACATCCAAATTGAACAGATGACCATTCTGAGGACAAAGATACTATGGTGCTTCCTTTGGATTCGATAATCCAGGTAAGGTTGATGGTGCACATGACCAGAACTTTTTCTCTGATGAAGAGGACACTTTTCATTATATAGATGGGAGAAACAAGTCCAAGGACAGTGAAAAACTTTTAGTTCACTAATTCTGACCTCTCGTTTTTAGGCTCTGCTGCATTACCCACTATGGTCATAAAATGAGTAGGAAAGTGGATAAATTAAACAATAGATGCTTACTAAGTGATCACTGTTCTTTTTTTTTTTTTTTGACTTGTGCTACTCCTTTGAGAAAAATAGTATTCTTATGCATGTCTTAGGAAAATGTGCAGAAATGGAAACAAAATGAAAGATGTGAAAGAACTTAACAGAATGCTTAATAGAACAGTAATGTTCACTGTGGGTTCTTGTTTCCTTTATTTTAAATTATATAATTTAAGTATAACAGCTTATTTTGATATTTGTAATATAAATTTATTTTATATCATGTAAAAAATGATACATGTTACATAGTATGTGTTATAATTTATATTATGAATATATATTAATAATACAAATGTATTCACACCAAATCATATCTCAAAACAGAGCCACATAGGACTGAAATGTTTTATTGAAGTTATTCAATCAGTAGACATTTATTGGACAATGTGTCTACCTACCAACCACAGTGCTAAATGCTGGGGTGCTGACAGGGGTAGGACTTGGTCACTCCCAGCCTTTAGGGAGCCAATAATTAAGTATGCTAAAAAAAGCCCCAAATCCTTCATCAGTGCTGCCTTGTGAAACTCACCTGAGAGTTTCCTGCAAATTTGTAAGCGTATATGTCTAAATACCAGATTATTATTAACCCAGTCTTTTTTCTAACCCAGAAGGAAGCTGATATTTTCATGAAATGCTGGATGCCAGGGATATATGTACTCTGTAATTTTAGATCTTATTGAAAACTGATTCTTCAGACACAATCCACGTGCTCTCATTCAGAGGCAATTTTCAACCTCAGTGTGGTCTGGGACTTTCCCTCTTTGGCATCCATACAAAAGGAAAAGGCAGAATTCCCTTTGACCCCCTGGTTCTAGTCTACTCAAAGATCATGCAAGGAGGAGGCTCTGCTATTGCTGTTACTATGGAGATGGAAATTTAGAATTATGAACTGCAAGGAGGATATGGTCCTCAGGAATTTGACCAAGAATCCCAGCTAGCTCTAGCAGCAAAGCAGGTACCAATCATCCCAGGAGACCCTCTTGAGAGCTTTACTGCCTTATATCTATTGGAATATTTGACACATTCTGCAGATACAAAATCAACTGTGAGAGGAAATTCTTTCCTTTTGGTCCTTTGAAAAGAAAACTCTTCCACTCTTAGGCCTGGAGTCTGGCTTCTAATACAATGAGCTTTTTAGCCACTTCTTAGTGCTTTGCAAAAATGTAGCCCTCGTGAAATTAAATATGTATTTGTCATAATGTCAGTACGATAGGTAACTGTGAATCTAGTGACACGGAAATAAAAAAGCAACCTGAAGACTTTTCAGGGATATGGTTAGCTAGTGGTTCAGGTTTTTATCCCCTCTCCCCAAAGTCATTTGGAGAGGCATTTTTAGTTGTCACATTTGGGGTAGAGGTGCTTCAGGCATTTAGTAGATAAGATAACAGGGATGTTGTGGAACCTATAAAGTGTAGGAGAAGCCCCCTCAACAAAGAATTACCAGGTCCCAAATATTAATACTATATATTAATATATATTAATAATATATAATGACTGGTAAGATCTCCATTCTCCTTTGTTATCTTGTTACATATTTTTGTTTTAACCATGTTCTCTAAAACATATTTTAAACACAAGGATTTAAATGAAGCTTCTGTTCTCAAAGATATTATAGAGTTCATTAAATGAGACTGTGCAGATATTTATACAATGTTAACTACCAATTCAATAGAACAGTGAACGAAAATAAAGTGCAACATTAGTTGCCAAATAAATGGTTTGAGTATTTTTCTATGAGATAAGAGATGGAAGAGGTCAGAAAGAGAATAGAAGTTTGCTCTGAAATCACAGAGTCTGTGAGGTTAGGACTCTGGTCTCTCTTGCATATTGCAGTGTTCCAGAATCTTTCCAGTGCCTGGTATTCAATAGCTACAAAGTGTACTGGATAAATATTTAGGCATGAATTCACAATAGATTTGGATAGAGAGGCCAGATATTTCGAGAAGGTTAGGAGGAACATTAAAAGTGAAGATAAGGAGGAAGGAAAGGGACTGATGTACCCAAGCCTTATGTACGCAGAGCAGTGTTAAAACAGGAGAGGAGGAGCAGGGCTACGTGGAAAGTTGCTGCTCTATCAGGACATCTGGATTTGCTTTCTAGAGACTGGGACTGTATTTGTTCCAGAGTAAATGAAATCTCATTCCTTGTTTATTTGTTTGAATCTGGGGATGTCTTTAATTGTGCTCTACTGAGGTCAGATGACAATGTGTGTGTATGAGTGTGTGTGTGTGTGTGTGTGTGTGTGTGTGTGTAAGAGTTGGTGTTGCAAGAAATGAGTCCTCCACATGTCAACCTCTTCCTAATCCTCTAGCCTGATTCGCCATCTTCTCTACCCAGTTTGGACTCAGCTCCTTGCCCCTGTGTGTGGCAGGAACTCACGACTCAGGGGTGGAAGGAGCACCACCCAGCATATGCCTTGTCACCGCCTGCTGTGACAGCAGCAGGGTCTGTGATGATGGCTCTGGTGTTCCTGGCACACCTAAGAAAATTCCCGCCTGATGAAGTCTTTGGGAAGTTTGGCTTTGCTGGCATTGTAACTCAGTTGCTACTCAACTAAAAGTTTACAGCACCTTAAAATGGCTACTGGTTTCCTCAGAGGAAGTGGAAAAGATCAGCGGTGGGGAAACAGGTTGTCTGAACAGCTCACTGACCTGCTTTCTGTAACCTGTACTGCTCTGCTTGGAATCCTTCATGGCCAATGTCAGTAGGCTACAGGCCCTGAGAGCCTTTCTGAAGACTTAGGGTATGTTTAAGCCAGGACTAGAGCAGGAGAGAAGGGGAGTTTGGGCCTGCCTGTAAGGGGGATTTATTTCCTGTGCTTGAAAGCTCAAGATTTTTATTATTTAATTTATTTTTTAGTCTTTACCCTTTCTTTCATTTATACCCATGTCGTGTGTGTGTGTGTGTGTGTGTGTGTGTGTGTGTGTGTGATTAGAAACTGAACCTATAGCCTTTGGACTGAGCTCCATCTCTTTTTACTGAGATAAGGTCTTGCTGAGTTACCCAGGTTGGTCTTGAACTTGTGATCCTTCTGTCTCAGCCTCCTAGAGTGCTGGAATTATACTCATTCACTGCCATGCCTGGTACCTATGTCCTTTTGGTACAGAAAGGTGAAATAAGGTTGTAGGGTACCCAGGAGAGCTGGACACAAGATGCCCAGTAAGCCACTAGGGATACAGTCTGGTTTTGACTAACATCTCAAAATGTTCTGTTTGCATCTGCCAGGAGGGGTACCCAAATACTCAGGTAAGGGGGTGCAAAAGGGGTGGAATGATGTAATTTTGATGTAATTTTGTTTCCATTAGCACTAGTTATTTTTCATTAATTTTATTGGTGCATTTTAGGTATACAATATGATGATATTCATTATTGGGGATTTGTACCTTTACATGATATATCTTGGTTCTTATTTTTTCCCCATTCCCCTGTTCTCCCTTCAACCCCTCTACCCTTCTCTATCTACAAAGACTTTGTTTCCATTTTTTCCTTTTCTCATATTTATTCCTTTCTCTACCCCTTCCCCTTTGGACCTTTTCTTCCAATTTCACATTATCTATACACTTTGATCCTTATTTTAACTTGAGGACTCCCACAAATGTTTTTATAATATTCAATATGTAATATTAGCATGATAGTATCTTATCTCCGTTTTCTTTCAGTGATTGATTGTTGTTATAACACAAATAAAATCTGAGTATGAGTAGTGTGGCTTACTATTATCATTTTATAATAGAGGAAATAAAGGAGGCAGAAAATTTCATTTACTGACAACTTAAAATGTCACCATGTTTTCTACTAAAAGAATTGCCATGCCCAAACCCTGCAGAACATTTACTAATGCTGAATCATATGAAACTGCCAAGATTTAACAAATCTTTTACGTACAAAATGGCAGTTTCATAGATCCAATTTAAAATGATCAGTGAAGGAGAGTCTCTTCTCTAACTTTTATATATAAGCTATTTTGGAGATCATTATTGTAGTTATCTAGAAGAGGCATATTCACCTTTACCTCCATAGATTTTTAAAAATTTTTTTTGTAGCAGAGATCGAACTTGGGACCTTGTGCTTGCGAGGTAGGCAGTGGAACCACTGAGCTAAAAACCTGGCCTAGATTTTTTTTTTCTGGGAAAGAAACTCATCATTTGAAGAATCATTATGGCTGGTCTCTCCCTAGCCTAGCGTTTTGGGCTTTCCTCTGAGGATCTTTTCCTGGAAGCTCAGTGCTGCCTGATCTTGGAATAATTCCTGAGACAGGCAGGTAAGTTTGGGCTGGCTCAGTTTCTACCAACAGTGTGGGGTTTTGGAATTAGGTTTGGCATCCCTGGGCCCAGAGCCATGTGCCAAGGATGAGATCTGTGCCCTTCAGTCACCAGCCAAGCCCAAGCCATGTCCCAGGCTATCCAGCTTCTCCTATCTTTGTGTCCCAAGTCCCACTCTGTTTTGCTTCTTAAAGTTCAGTTGTATTGGAAAACCAAAGCTAGGCTAGCACCTGACTTACTAGCTTTTCACTCTTTGATTTTTCTGAGAGACTAGACTTGTCCCCACTGACTGGTTTCCTGCTTTAGAATGATGGGCAATCCAGACTCCTGACACTACCTCTTCCATCTTTGAGCCACTCCCCAGGTATCACTACTGCTGATTACACCAGAGAGTTTACACATTTCCCTTTGACCTTTTAACTTAGAGGTCTTACCTCTTCCTGACTTTCTCTCAAGATCCATCATGACTCACGTTGGGTCTCATCCCCTGGTATAGGTGTGAAGACTTTTTAATAAGACTTTCTGGCCACTCTCAGATGTTATGATGACCACTAACACTGGCTGCTGATCCTCCAATCCACTTACAGCCTGGGACATGATCATGTTTTGTGGTTGATAAGGAGATGGGAACAAGAGGTGGATGCGAAAAAATAAACATCACAAAAAACACCCAAGCAAAACCAAGCAATGTGGGTTGAGGGGATTACAGAACGGAAAAATGGAGGAGATGTACACTCTGAGGCACCCTCATCTCCAGCTTGGCTGGGTGTGTCAGGGGAAGAAAAGGAACATGCTCCTACACCACCACTCTTTACATTTTTGTGGTGAAATTATACCAGGGAGCAAAGATATGAAAGTGCCTTAGTGACTCAATTGCTTTACGAACCATGAGTCCTTCATAATTAGCTAGAAAGAATCACAAAGGACAGGGAGATCTGCAGATTTTGACTTGTCATTCAGTGCAGAAATGCTTGGTATAGTAAAAAATTCCCCTTCAGGGGACAGAAATGATGTTTTCATTTTAGCTAATTTTCCTTGTTTAGTTTTGGTATACATACTGCCAAGTAATAGGTAAACAATAACTTTTCATATTTTACATCAAGCCACCAAGAGGAAAACACCAAGTTTTCTCACTGGCTAAGCACTAAATGCTTTTTCTTCCCTTGATTTTGATTCTGAGAAAAAACAGAATCATGGAAGAATGACAACTCAACAGTCACATGATCCACGTGCCTTCCCTGCCATTTTACTAGTGGGCTCATTAACACAATGCATGGTCAGGTGGATAATCCAGGGCTGATCTGGAGTTTCTGATCAGGGAAATTGGATGCATCTTGCACCCCTGACCTTTGCTAGCACTCATCCCAACCCACCCCATTTTGCAGCTATTATCACATATATCTAAATATATGGTTTCCTACAGAGCTAGTGGGATGTATTAGATTTAATTTTTGAAAAAAATTTTTAATTTGCCAAATCTGTTGAAAACAACAAACATTAATACAACAAAACTCCAGGTACATGTCATTCCAAATTAACAAAAATTAAAAATTTGCAGTATTTATTTCAGATTAAAAAAAACATAGTTTTTTTATACCTTGCCCCTTAAAGGTAGGTACTACTGCCTTGAGTTTGGTGAGGGATCCTTCTTTTTTTTCTCTCTCTCTCTCTCTCATTGAGTTTACTGGTACATTTTAGGTATACAGTACAGTTACATTTATCATGGGGATGTTTTACCTTTACATGATGGTCTTGGTTCTCATTTTTTCCCCTTATCCCTGCCCTTCCTTTACCACCTTCTCCCTTCCCTATTTTCAAACACTTTATTTCCATTTTCTCATTTTTTTTCTTTTCCCTTATTACTTTTCCCTTACCCTTCCCTTACCCTTCCCATTTTCCCTACACCTTTATCCCTTTTCTTCCTATTTCACATTGTCAATTGTGAAGGGTCCTTCTGAAATAAGTATCTTTGGAGGAATCCATTAAGAAAATAGGCTGTTACTTCCTGTGTTTTAAAGACTTATGCGAATAATATTGAACTATTTGTTAAAGTCTGTAGCTTGCTTTTTGGCCTTAAATTTATACTGCTGAGACTCATCCATACTGATACTCCACTGTCCATGTTGTAGTTCTAATTCATCCATTTCAACTGTGATTCAGAATTTTATAGGATAGGTATCCTATATACTTTATTTAGTATTTTCACTTGCTTGGATATTTCCATTTTGGTTATTTTCAGTTTTTCATTGTAACAAATGCTGCTGCTCCAGATACTTCCTGCACATTTCCTTGCACACCTAGAGGTGGAATTGTGAGGATCAAGTGGAACTGCTAGGGATAACGTTATCATGTATTGTCAAATTGCTCTTTGAAACAAGTGTACCATGAAATATTCCCCACAAGAGTTGCCAACTTTCCATTTCCCCAAATTCTTGTGAAACTTTTTAAAACCTGGAAATGGCTCCCAACATGATGGGTATAGTAGGCACTCCCAGAGTTGCTTTAATATGCATTTATTCTTCTTTCTTCTATCTGTTTCAGTGTTTTTTCTTGGGGATTATAGATTTTCATCTGTGCCAATCAAGGTCTCAGCAGGAAACAGATGGCACCCTGCAGTTAGAATAACTTGAGGGGGTTTCTTTACTAAGATGGGTGCAAATTGTTCTTTTTATGATTAAAGAACTTCTTTTCTCTTCTAGTTTGCTATATTTATTTAGGTTTGATCTGTTGAGAAAGAGGCCAGTCAGTTCTAGAGATGGACTTGTTTTAATGGTCTCATCTTTCCATTTTATTCCTTGCAGTGCGATTGTGTCAATCATTCTGGGGACCCAGGTGTGTCTGCTAAGAATTTTCCTTGAAAAGTTACCTCAAGTGTAGTCTTGAAGAGAGAATACCCTATTCTACTACCCTCATTTACAAAAATATGCTGGCCATCTTTTAGTGGGGCAATTTAAGCACTGTATCTCATACAGGATGTTTCTTTCAATGCATTTGAGATTCTGTATGCCAAACTTTCTTCCTTTCCTTCTCTTCCTGCTTCTTGTTCCTTCCCTCCCTTACTTTTCTCTTTGAATTCAGTCAAACTTGAGTTCAAGTTCTGGCTCTTGATTTATGTACTTAGACATCTTACATAATCTCTGCAAGCTACACTAGCTTCTTTATCTGCAGGGGAGTACTAGTACATATATGCATGTGTGTACATATAAATACAGTACACATGCATAGGTACAGACACACATATAATTAAGGAATACATACAACCTTGGCATGCAGCAGATATTCAATAAATCCATCTGTTATTGCTTTAAGCACTTACTATGTATGTGCAATAGGCACTAAGGATGCAGAAATTAATAAGGATTGGGCCCTGCCTTAGGAATTTGGACAGATTTGTATATCAGGAAGTATAACATTGTGTTCTAGCTTTCACAAAAGTCTACACAAAGTAAAATAGAAAAGAAAGAAGTTAAAGGGAAATTTACAGAAGTCTTTAGGAAGAGATGGCTGTGAATCAAAAGCTAATATCTGGGTATCTTCCAGGCAGCCTGGGAAGGCGGGGTCTCCAGGCAGAGAGCAGTATCAGCAAGGCAGGTAAAAGTGAAATGGTCTATCATGTTTAGAAGCTAGCAGCTTGTCATGTAGAATGCAGGCAGAAGAACAATGGGTGGAATGATGTAAAGTAAGGAAGAGAAGAAGGGCAGAGGCTTTTAAATGCTAGCCTACGGAAAATTCATATCAAATAAGGTCCTGATGACATGAAAAGCTTGAGGTTTTCAGAGTAGAAGAATAATGTGATCTGATTTGTATTTTATGGAAAAATTATTCTGACATCATTTGGCAAATTGGAAGGTTTTCCTTAAAAGTGTGAGCTTTGTTGGCTGACAACGTTAAGTTGGAACCCCTGGTCTCCCACTTATTAGTTTTGTGAATTTGAGCAATTTATTTACGCTCTCTAAATCTTCATATACCTCTTTGTAAAAGGGGATAGTTATATGCTTATTACATAGAGTTTCTGGAGGATTAAATGTGATAATTCACACAAATCTTGGCATATTGAAAACAAAATGAAGTAGTAGAAACTCAGGGACTTTATGGCATTCGAAAGTCTTTTGGACCATCGAACACTAGTGTGGAAGACAGCTTTCTCTTTTGAAGTGCTCTGGTTTAGAAATGCTAAGGTAGGTTGCCTAGAAGACCAAATTAATTTTAGTAAGGGGAGAGAAAAGAAAATACAAAGGAAATCAGAAATAAATAACAATACCAAATGACAAGGAATTTCTGATGTTTTTGTGTGTGGAACAGAATGGAGATGAAAAAGATGTCAAACAACTTTAAATAAAAAGCTACCAACTGAACATAGTGCTGAATGGGAGGACATTCAGGAACAAACACAGTCAGTTTGACCTATCTCTGGGGACCATTGTAGAAATGAATCAAGCATGCACATTGTGTACTTTAGTTCTATGACTTTCATTTGAGGGAAATGTTCAGTGCAGGGCCAAATGTTCCATCTTGAACATCTAAATCAACATTTACCTATAGCATTCCTACCTGTACCCACCTGAGCCTTGCTGTGAAGTGGGAATCCTACAGAGAAGGTAGAAGGAAGGAAGGAACTAAGCCAGTGGTAAGACTTGTTCCTGGTAGTCCTCTAGTTTTTGAGTTTTGTCCCAATCAACAAATACTAACATGGTTTACAGTTCCCTGCATAATTTATAGGGAATTTTCATCACAGATATAAGCTGGCTCATATCTTTTAGAAGTCCTTCTTGAATGGAAATTTACAGAAGTCTTTAGGAAGAGATGGCTGTGAATCAAAAGCTAATATCTGGGTATCTTCCAGGCAGCCTGGGAAGGCGGGGTCTCCAGGCAGAGAGCAGTATCAGCAAGGCAGGTAAAAGTGAAATGGTCTATCATGTTTAGAAGCTAGCAGCTTGTCATGTAGAATGCAGGCAGAAGAACAATGGGTGGAATGATGTAAAGTAAGGAAGAGAAGAAGGGCAGAGGCTTTTAAATGCTAGCCTACGGAAAATTCATATCAAATAAGGTCCTGATGACATGAAAAGCTTGAGGTTTTCAGAGTAGAAGAATAATGTGATCTGATTTGTATTTTATGGAAAAATTATTCTGACATCATTTGGCAAATTGGAAGGTTTTCCTTAAAAGTGTGAGCTTTGTTGGCTGACAACGTTAAGTTGGAACCCCTGGTCTCCCACTTATTAGTTTTGTGAATTTGAGCAATTTATTTACGCTCTCTAAATCTTCATATACCTCTTTGTAAAAGGGGATAGTTATATGCTTATTACATAGAGTTTCTGGAGGATTAAATGTGATAATTCACACAAATCTTGGCATATTGAAAACAAAATGAAGTAGTAGAAACTCAGGGACTTTATGGCATTCGAAAGTCTTTTGGACCATCGAACACTAGTGTGGAAGACAGCTTTCTCTTTTGAAGTGCTCTGGTTTAGAAATGCTAAGGTAGGTTGCCTAGAAGACCAAATTAATTTTAGTAAGGGGAGAGAAAAGAAAATACAAAGGAAATCAGAAATAAATAACAATACCAAATGACAAGGAATTTCTGATGTTTTTGTGTGTGGAACAGAATGGAGATGAAAAAGATGTCAAACAACTTTAAATAAAAAGCTACCAACTGAACATAGTGCTGAATGGGAGGACATTCAGGAACAAACACAGTCAGTTTGACCTATCTCTGGGGACCATTGTAGAAATGAATCAAGCATGCACATTGTGTACTTTAGTTCTATGACTTTCATTTGAGGGAAATGTTCAGTGCAGGGCCAAATGTTCCATCTTGAACATCTAAATCAACATTTACCTATAGCATTCCTACCTGTACCCACCTGAGCCTTGCTGTGAAGTGGGAATCCTACAGAGAAGGTAGAAGGAAGGAAGGAACTAAGCCAGTGGTAAGACTTGTTCCTGGTAGTCCTCTAGTTTTTGAGTTTTGTCCCAATCAACAAATACTAACATGGTTTACAGTTCCCTGCATAATTTATAGGGAATTTTCATCACAGATATAAGCTGGCTCATATCTTTTAGAAGTCCTTCTTGAAGAAACAGTTTTAACGTAATGGTCAAATTAATTTTAGTGGTTTTATTAAAGAATGGATGCTCCTAACTATGGCAATATAGAGCTATTATTTCCTTCTTCCTCATTTATTTATTTTGCCAGCATCAGACAGATCGGTTATTTCTGCATGTCATAAATATCCAGCTCCTGCCAGAATGGAGATGTCAGGGACGAGCTCAGGCTCCAGCTAATATGTGTATGTGTCTACCTTGCAAGTAGTATGATTTTGACCATGACCCTCAAATTAGACCGTCTGTCAACTGGTTTGGGCTGCTGTGCACATGTGCTCATTGTACAGACTCTGCATTGTACAGATTCTTTTTATTTTTCAAAATTAAGTAAATGAAGAAAAAAAAGGGGCTGGGATTTAGCTCAGTGGCACTATGACTGCCTCACAAGTGCAAGGTCCTGTTAAAAAAAAAAAGGCACATAATTACATAAAGGAGAGAAAAAACCCTCCAGTATGGTGTTCACCACCCCACACTATTGGCCATATGATCCTGGGCAACTAATTTTGCTTCTTTAGCTTCAGGTCATCATGCCAAGAGGTTGAATGAGGAGATAGCCAAATTCTCTTCCAGTGTCAAAAACTAACTTTCAAGGGGTACTATTTGCTATTGCTCGCGGGTGCTTATAGTCAAATACAATTCCACATTTATTTTATGAGCTTCGCAAAAGAAGAAGCAATTAGTTTTAAAAAATAAGACGAGTTAATGTACTAAAAGGGCACATTTTAATGTATTGAGAATGAATAATACAATGCAAATACATTCTATGCAAAAATTATGGAGTTTTCACTATTGGACAGGGGGTTGGAGGCAAACTCTGCCTGTAAGGATTACAGGTGGACCACTGCCTGCTTGCTAACAGGAATTTTATTGGCACCCAGCCAGACTCATTCATTTACATTTGATCTATGGCAACAAAGTTGAATGGTTGCAATAGCAACAACATGGCTCTCAAAGCCTAAAATATTTACTCTCTGGCACTTAGCAGAAAAAGTTTGCCAACTCTTGCTATAGTAAATCAAAATGGGTTCTTCAATTAGTATTCATTTAGCTCCTTTCCCCATAGAAGAGTAGGGAAGAATTGAGGTCTTTTTTACTTGAGAGATCAGCAGAAACCTGAGTTTGACCCTACTTCTGCATTCCGAGTTTTCTTGCCTTCTCAATGGCTTAGGAGTCTTAAATGGCTCTTCCCAACACACTCGTCTTTTCTTATGATGGCAGAGGTGAATATGTAGGATAGCGAGGCTTTGGAGAAGGAACTGTGTCTCCCTCTGTGTCACAGCCCAGTTGTGCGTTGCTGTGACATAGAGGGTCAGCCTTGTGAGGGGGGTGGCCAGGGGATGGCTGCTGGAAGACCTGATGGCCACTACCCTGCTCCAGGCCCTAATCATTTTATGCACTAGAGGGATTTCTCTAAAATACAGACCTTAGCCCATGAGAAGACTCTCCAATGATTCTTCATTATTGACAGACTAAAATCTACTCTTGTAAAAGAGTAGAGCTTCCATAGCGCTTTAATATCTTTTAAAATTAAAATTCCATTTCTTCTGAATTCCTTCATATACCCTGTTTAATCTTAAATTCCACATGAGAACAGGCTCTGAGTGCAATTTCTGTTTTTGTCTCCACCCCCCTCAACCCCAACACACCTGTATTTTTTTTACAATGAAGATGTTGAAAATAACATGTGATGGACAGGGCAGGTCCATATCTGCTGCACAGAGCTCTCCATTGCCAGTGTTAATGGTGCTGAGACAGACTTGGCCTTCAAACATCTGCAAAGCAAATGAATGAATAAATAAGTGAATGTTGCTTTGTAATAAACATGGCTTTTTGTTTGTTTGTTTGCTTGTACCAGGGATTGAACTTAGAACCTTGTGCTTGCAAGGCAGGTGTGATACCACTGAGCTAAATCCCCAGACCTGTAAACATAATGGTTTTTGTTTTGTTGTGTTGTGTTTTTTTGCTACGGGGGTTCAAACTCAGGTTCTTGCCCTTGCAAAGGAGGCAGTGAAACCACTGAGCTAAATCTGGGCCCTAAACATAATGTTTTTAAAATTCAAAAGCATTGAAACAAAGTTTGTATTCAGCTTAATGGATACCACCACATAGGAAAAAGCAGATTCTATGAAATTTGGGCTCTAGGTCTAAATCTTCTACAATAGCATTAAATTCCTCTCAGTGCTATTATTCTTTTTTGTTTGTTTGTTTTGGTAGCAGGGATCGAACTTGGGTCCTTGCTCTTGTCAGGCAGGCAGTGGCACCACTGAGCTAAATCCCCGGCCTGCTATTATTATTTTTTTCAGATTCTGTCTTATTTTGATGCTTAGTGACAATTTAGACACACAATGTGGATATTTTAAATATTACAATGAATTTCATAGACATTTTTTATTCTTAGGAAAGTGTTTATGGAAACATGCACTCTGAGATGAGATGTACAGGAAGGAAGGTCCTTAATTAGGCGCTTATAGTCACCACAGAAAAAATATTAGAAAATTAAAACTAGCTTAGGGGAGATTATTGAGAAAAAGAGCAAAAATATGCATGATGTGAAACAGTAGGAAAGAGAGTCAGGTCCCCACATGAAGCTATGTTTCCCCTTATGTTCACATGACCTGACTCTCCTACACACAAGTTCACAGCTCAAATCCTGGCAGGCATATTTTGAACAACTACACTTTAAGATTTTTGGAAAATATATTCTCTACCCTGTTCTCCAATTTTTATCAGTCTTTTTTTCCTTTTCCTCACGAATTCTTTTTCAGGGTGATCCCACACAGCCCAAAATTCTCTCAGCTACCACATCTGAGGTCTATTTAATAAAAATCCCATTTAATAAAGGTTCAAGATTAATAAGGTAAATACATTAAAATGTCCTTGGGTTAGTAGGAAGGCCTTTTTAGCTGGCTGGGAAAATGCTCATTATCCTGTACAACTCACAGGGTCCCAGGAGAAGAACCAGAAATCCATGGAAGCCGCCTTTGCCTGTCTGTGTTTATGCTCAAGGCCACAAGGGCACTTCCCTCATGGGATGACAAGGAGGAGCCATTTTGCTTCCATGTGTGTGAAATTTCCGGTAGATTTTATTTCAGAAAAGATCAAGGCTCTGAAGAAAAAAGAGGCCCAACTGGCAGACAGCCTCATGAATTCATATTCTGTATTGCCTTTGCACTTAGTATTTAGCAGGAAGACATTGCAGTTCTAATTTTTATCAAAAAATTTTAGTAGCATTTCCTGCCAGAGAAAGTAGGTAGATCTTGAAAGGTGCTCCATCTATCGCAACTCAATGAAACCAATCCATAATTAGGGGTTTTAAAAGATTATTAATTAATAGCCTTTATTTTTTAGAGCAACTTTGAGTTTACAGAAAACTGAGCAGAAAGCACAGAGATTCCATTATAGTCCCTGCTCTACTCTAGCTTTCCTAATAATTAGTATCTTGCATTAATGTAATATAGTTGTTACAATGAATCAATAAATAGTTATGCTGTTATTTGGTGTGGTTTTTTCTTTTTTTTTTTTTGGTACCAGGGATCGAATTCGGGTCCTTGTGCTTGCAAGGCAGGCCACTGGACTGCTGAGCTAAATCCCCGGCTAGCTATGCTATTATTAACTAAAGTCCATAGGCTGCTTCCAGGTTCATCCTCTGCACTGCACAGCTTTGACAATTTTGACAGTTGTATAATGTCACATGTTTACCATTACAGTATCATACAGAAGAGTTTCACTGCCCTAAAGACCCCCTATGCTCTTTTTCATTTCTCTTTATTTTTCTCTTAACTGATTCCTGGTAACCACTAGCCATTGTCTCTAAAGATATCCCTTTACCAGAATGTCATGCAATTGGAATCACAGTATGTAGCCTTTTCAACTAGGTTTTTTTTTTTCCACTTAGCAGTACATATTCAATATTCCTCTGGGTTTTGCATGGCTTGATAGCAATTTCTTTTTGTATCTGAATATGTTCCATTACATAAATGTACCTTAGTTCTGCAAAGTATGAATAAAGCTGCTGTAAATACTCCTATGTAAGTTTTGGGTAAAAAATTATTTGAATAAACACCAAGGAATGTGTTTGTTAGGCCATATGAATGTGCTTAGTTTTGAAAGAAATCACCAAATTTGTCTTCCAAAGTGGCTGTACCATTTTCACACCAGCAATGAATGAGAGTTCCTCTTACTTTATAACCTCGCCAACATTTGGTGTTGTCTGTTTTGGATTTTGGTCATTCTAATAGGGTAGAGTAATATCTTATTGTCATTTTAATTGTAATTTTCTCATGATACATGATGTTGAACATCTTTTCACATGCTTATTTGCCATGTGTACTTTTTTGGTGGTTATGTTAGTCAACTTTCTATTACTCTGACAAAATACCTGAGATAATAAATTTAAAAGGAAGAGAAGTTTATTATGGTTCATGATTAAGTCCATGGTTGCCTGGCCTTGTTGTTTCAGACTTGTGTTGGCACAACCTATCATGGCTGAGTACATGACGAAGAAGGCCTATATGCCTCATGATGTTAGGGAAGCAAAGACAGCAACATAGGGCCAGGGCCCCAACATTCCCTTCATGGGCTAACACCCTATGACCTGACTTTCCCTCACTAGGCCCCACCCGCTAAAGGTTCTACTATGTCTCAATAACATCAAAGGCTGGGAAACAAACCATTAGCACATGGGCCTTAGGAGACACTTCAGATCCAAACTATAACAAGTGATTTTTAAAAATGGTTTTTAATTATGTTGTCCCATTTTGCCTATTTTTAAACTGCGCTATTTTCTTTCATTTTGTTGCACTTTAACAGTTCTTTGTGTATTTCCATTCAATACATTTTAATGAACTCCTTCTGCTGTGGCAAAAGTCCTGTCAGCCACAGAGCTTACTAAGTATGCTCTGCTGCTGTTACACTCATCATGTAGTTGAGAATCGGGACCCAAAATGGACACACATAAAATACAACAGCACACGTAATGGTTATCGTAAATGTATTTGTTTTAGTTTGTGAGATGTGGTATGAAATCTCACTCTAGATGTTTTATAGCTCTCATTTTTGCATATTGCACTGTTCTCTAGAAGACCCCCCCCGATATATATATGTAAATTCACAATTCAGAGATCAGTGTTATGAGTTATTAAGAGGGAATATGTAATTTAAAGCCATTTTCTCAAATCTGCTTTGTGATAAAAATCTACTTTAGTCTTTTGGATAGTTTTATATGTAATATCCTAGGTTAAGTCAGTGGGAGAATGTGTGATTTTTCAAGTAGCGTTTTATTTTGTTTATTTTTTACTTTTGTTTGATTTTTTTAGAAAGATAACTTGAATGAAACCAAGGCTTTTACTCTGCTGATCTTAGGTGGGAGAAAATACTTTCTAGACTCTTATTAGTGAGATCAGGAGAAAATTCAGACACCTGGAGATATACTTGGAAAATGTTTTTTACTACTACTTTATTAAGGCAGTGAGAAAAACAGAAACTAATGACAACAAACAAACAAACAACAACAACAACAACAAAAAAGCCAGAAATTAAATGGCAACATTCTAAGACTTATACTTCGGTAACAATGAACCACTCACATCATTTTCTTAGCACTTCCAGTTCACAAAGCATTATTTCATTTATCCTCTCAGAAATTTTAGATAGTAATGGTTATGAGTTTTGCTTTATAGTTTGGGAAGCAATCTGAGAAGTGCAAGAGATTTGTTGAAGGATGCACCACTGATTTCAACTTTGTCCCCTTTCTACAGTGAAATGGTGTTTTATGGTCAGAGTTTTCTGTGAAGGATCTCAACACTGTGACGTTTAAAAAAGAATGAGTCTAGACCTCAAGCCATGTTTAGACTGTGCTTTATTATTTTCTCTACTAGACCTACTTATTTATTTAATTTTTATTGTCATACTTATTATTTTGAATTTGTGGAGTTTTTTTATAAAGGACTCAAATTTAATATTTTCACTTAAGCACAGGAATTGTTCATTGTATATATTCAGTGAAAATAAAGTAACAATACAGAATCACTACAGTGACTAATATTGCTATGCAAAACTGTACTGTGGATAAGAAATAATACTGAAAAATTATAAGCCCAAATGCTAACAGAAATTATGTTTGAGTACTAGGATTGTGAATAGTTTGAAATTATCATTTTTATACTGGCTTATTCTATTTTTCCAAGTTTCCTATAATAATACATGTTATTTTTGTAATTAGGATAAAGAAAGACACAATAAATGCCAGTGAAATGCTGCTATAACATTTTTGGTGCATAACATTCTCCAGAATTTCTTAGGGCTCAAGGCTGGGCACCAACATTTTGGTGGTTCTTTCTCTATGTTGAGTGAGGGGCACCTGGCTATCAAGTCAGGCAGGACCTCCCAAGCTCTGCCTTCCAGAGCCCTAAGTGCAACAGTGGAAGCCATGTGTGTTCTCCATGCTCAAGATAATAAGCTTTAGCCGGAGCAGTACAATGCACAGAGAAAAAAAATGTATTTCCAAAATCCAAATGCAAAGCACAGGAGTACACATGCAGTCAGAGGGTTAGGACTGAGCAATACTGTACTGGAAGAAAGCAAGAACAAAAGGCAAGAACATTTGCTGTGAAATGAAGTTTGAGCAGTTGTTTTGAACAGCAAGGTTACTGTGTCCCTTGACTGGATGGGGCGGGACAGAAATATTCAGTTTAGGGAGAAGAAAGCAGCCTATATGTCATAGTAACTGTAATTACTCAATGCCTTTGCTAGATACGTTAGACTAAGGATTTTTGTTTAAAAGATGGATGAAATGTTACCATTAGTGTTTTATTACTTTGTATTAGAACTTTGGCCATGCAGAGATCCTCTTCAACTGATTCTTGGTGCTCCTGGTTTCAGCTCTGCTGAACCACCCCCCTTTTTTTTTCTTTTTTTTGGTACCAGATATTGAACTCAGGACCTTATGCTTGTGAGGCAGGCACAGGGCCACTGAACTAAATCCTCAGCCCTGCTGAACCCCTTTCTGAATCAGAGCAAAAAAAACTCTCCACTGAATTTTGTGTCTCTGATTCATTCTTTCATTGTCTAGGAAGTTACTGATTTGCAATTTCATCTGGTTATTAATATCATTCTACCTTCTAAGAGCATTTATATTTTATGAGCCAAAGAATAGATCACCAAAATTCTAACCCCAAATAATTGAATATTGGTTGGTGTGAAGTTTTACCCAAAATTATTACAAAAAGGGCTTTTTATCAGGTCTTCTCAAATTACACCAAGACTCATAAGTGGTCTCTGGTCTTAAGCAAGATGTTTCCATGCTCCCTTTGCTTTAAAAGCATCACTGGTTGTTACTCACACTTGGTTAAGCATTCTTCTAAGAAACTTGCTCAAATGTTCATTTATTAGTTATCCTTAGTGTCTGGAGGCCCACACTCTTCTAATTATCAGGGGCTGTATGATCCTTTGTCCAATTACTGTACACATGAGTTGTAAGAACTTTTATGGATGGAAAATATGATTCATGGTGGTTTGCTGTATACTATGTTGTTCTGAGGGCCTACTGCCTAAGGATCTCAATTTTCTTGGAAGAACTTGGATTCAAATGGCTTTTTCTGCTAATAGTACATAAACAGAATGTATGTTTATTTTGTCAGAGATAATTTATTTTTAAATATAAGTTTCAATTCTAGAAAAAGAGGAAGAATTTCATGACAGCCAGAAGAGAGGTCCAGAAAGGAACTGATCTTTGAGTATCACTCTTAAGAGTTTCCCTTAGTACAAAATGAAAGAAGCTCTTGACCCTGGGCAAGGTGGAGGGTAAGAAAAATAGTAACATTTTCTTTGACTTATTATTTCAGTCACCTTGAAGAGATGCTAGGAATAGAACACATGTAAGTGAAATTTTCTCTTGCCAAAACCGTGAGTAGGTCCTACTCAGCAGAAGTGTTTCCCAGAGATCTCAAAGCTGTTGTTGAAGAATATATGGGTAAGGAGGCAAATAAGTGGGTACAATCAAGTCTTGGTCATTCAAGAACTTACTTTGTGTGATTGGATCAGCTGTTTTTTCTCCTCCTCTAAGTGGCTGGCTTCAGATACAAATCCTATTTCAGCAGCACTTACATGTTTTCTCCTTAGCAGGTTTGGTAGAAAAGCTTTTCCTGGAGTTATCATGTCTGAAACTATTCTTTTAAGAGTAAATTTAAATCTCACTTCTTCAAGAAGGATTTTATGTCCTTTGAGCAGAAAATTTAATTGTAATTGTTTATAGTCTATGCTGGAAGGGAACTAAGTCCTATATATTCATTTCCAATGTAAAGAAACCTTATATTATGGTTATTTGGATGTACATATATATTTGTACATATATATTTCAAAAGTGTAGGCTTTTGTAGAGAGCAAATGGATGTGAAGACAAATAAAGTTGGGTGCTTAAAGTAAGAAATAATCTTCCTAAAATTTTCAGAAACTATTTTATTTTAGAAACTATCTGGAGTTTACTAAAGAGATTGTCTGCAAAGAATCTAGGCTACATTTTTGGGGTTTGGAGGATGCTTCACCACTCAAGTAGAAAAAGTGTGATCCCAGAAGTGTTTCTTCCACCCAGGGCAACAAGGGAGGATTTATTAGTATGTGGCTGGCAGGTATGAGCTTCAGGTTTGTATATTTTGTGTTGTTTTCTCACTCCATGAGAGCTGGTCCTGGCCCTTGGGAGTGTGTTTGAAGTCTGCACAGGAAATTTGGGTTATGAGAGCCTCATTTCTAGATGAACTTTAAGACTCTGTTAGCATGGGCCAAACCCTGGGCCAAAAGCAAGGCAGAATACTAGCCACTGTGCGAGAAAATGGGCCAGGAGGGAAGGATTTGTATTGGTTCAGTAGAAGGGAAGCCAATGGCTTGGTGTTTGGGAGGGATATGGGAGAAGACATTGTAACAGAGCTATCATTTAGGATTTGCTTAGTTGGCTGTATTTGCCTAACCTCCAAGGTACCTGGCCATGACCCAGTGTGGTAAGAACATTGCTGTGAGAACCTGGACCACAGTCACTGTGGAAAAAAGCTGTTGCCTCAGAGTGGAAAGACTTTTTACAATCTGAATTTTGCTATAGGCCAGCCATCTTCCACTGACAGCCCTGAAAAAAATTAAAAATAAATTCAGAATTTATGCATAATAAAAACTTTATGTGCCATAAAAAACTGTTTCTCTGGGATTGCACTCAGATCCTTGCTGGAGCCACATCTTCTGGAGGGCTTGTGTTTAGTGATGTGTTGATTTAAATTTACAATCCATGCCAAATGAAATAAATATTCCTATTTTTGATCTGGTAATGCAGAGTGGATGGCCAAAGGAATCTGTGATCAAAGGTTGTACTCCCCCAGGAACTAATGGGCAAATGATGTACTTTAGCATATTATAGCCTTGGACTAGTTAACTGAAGACAGTCAGGCATATGCTTAATATGGAGATGTGTAGTAAAGTAACAGTACTGGAAGTACTGAAAATCCTAACTCTGCCCAGCTAGACATGTACTGGCTTCAATCACAATATACTTGCATTTGAAGTGGGTCAATGGAACTCACAGTGTTCCATTTGTATCATTTTGGTTTGTTAGGGTTACATAGACCAAAATTAATTGAGTTTGGTTCATACAAGAAGATTGGCTAGATACTTATTCAGTTTTTAACCTCTTCTGGATTAAATAAGTTCAAGTCGGATACGATTTGTACAGTGTCCAAAAATGAGCTACTCATATTTGTACGTCTGGTACAAAACTCTGCTACTATCTTACTATAGAAAGAATGGAAACTCTTTGTCTTTTAGGTGGTAACCACGTCATGTACATGCTTCGTGAGGGATCTGGATCACAGATGCCTGCTTACTAAATTTCAACAACATTATCGCCTGCTCTCACCTTATCATCTTGCAGATACCATCTTGGGTGCCACTGTCTTTTTATTTATATAGATAAACATGTACACCTGCTATTAATGACTTTCAGATATAAAACTGTGATGGCATGAAGGAAACACTTCTGGTAAGAGAGCTGTCAAACACTGACTGGCCTTTTTAACAACAACAACAACAACAACAACAACAACAACAACAACAACAGCAAAAACTGAATCACATTTTAAGGAGAAATGTGTTGTTTCTGCCTTAAGGAGTTTGAACCAGTTCTTCAAATGCTGCACGTTTGAGGAAAACAGAAATGTGAAGAACAATATTTTTAATTTCTAAATTAAGGGATTTCAATTCTAAATTGAATAATCTTTGCATGTTCACCAAAAATGGGAATGTTTGCAGTGGGAACAAAAGTAATTATTCCTAGTACAACAGATATTCCTAGCCCAGTATATTTGGCCTACATCTTATTTTCTTCTAAAAATTACAAACACCAAATAAGTCTAACTTAAGTATAATTTCTTTTTTAATGTAAGCTATTTAAATTTTCTAAAAAAAATTTCAATATACTAAAACTATGAAACACCATGGTTCAATTTGTTTGCAGTGTATATGACACTATACATAAGAATATGCCAATGACTTTAATTAACAGTTATATAGTATAAAAGCCTAACTGCAGGGTTATAAACAGGAATTTGCTATTTCAACATTTCTGAGCCGTTGGATGTTTAGGTATTTTAAAACTCATAGCTAATATTTTCCTATTTCTTCCAAGTAGAAAGATCTCTTGCTATAACTTTGTTTGTGTTTGTGTGTGTGTGTGTGTGTGTGGTACTAGGGATTGAACCTGAGGTATATCTGCAGCCATTTTATTGATTGATTGAGTCTCACTAAGTCATTATGTTGCCCGGACTGGGGCTTGAACTTGCAATCCCTCTGCCTACCTCAGCCTCCAGGAGTGTTGGAGTTCTATGTGTGTGCCACCATGCCTTGCTATTAATTTTGGTCTACACACATATCCACATATATGCCTACACTTAGAATCATCATATATACTTAAAGAGTTTCCACTTTATTTTCTCCTTGATACCAGTATATATTTAAGTTCTCAAAAAATGCTAACATTACAACTTAGATTACTTTGGCATTTTGAAACTGATGTGTCATTTTTTGGTGAGACAGATACTGCTTTCCATAGGAAGAGAAAAATTAATATAATTTCCAAAGGATCCATTTAGTTTTAAAGTACCTATTTAAGTTCTCTAAATTGCTTTTAAATCAGTACTTCAATATGTATGCAAGAATATAAATTTTTTTTTCAATCACACCCAGAAATTTTGAGTAGACTCCTTAATAATAACAGTTATTCTCAAATCAGTTATTCTAATTAAATTTTAAGAGTTTGTACAGGTAGATTAAGAAAAACCATTAGGAACTTCTAAACATAATACAAATTTAGAAAATAATATAATAAACCTCCATGTAACCATCACCCAGCTTTAGCTAGTTACCAATGTCTTGGGACAGATTTTTATTTCTCTATTTTACATATATATATATATTCATTAGTGTATATTAATTTTACAGAATATTGAGTCTCATTATGGTATTTTCATACTTGTATATGACATACTTTGATCTATCTCTCCCTTCATTACCTTTCCTCTTATTTAGTAGTTTTTCTTCTATTTTAATATCACCTTTTTCGCCTCTGTATTTCACATATTTTGGAAAACATGATACTTGTCCTTCTGAATCTGGCTTGCTTTGTTTAGCATGATGATCTCTAGTTCAGTAGTTACAATGAAAAACACCAGTGCTATTAGCTCAGTGGATGATAGGTTACAAAATTTCTGATGAATCCAATCCAGCCATCAACAGCCTTGTGGACTGGACTCAAGCTCCTAAAATGTCAAGGAGGATTAATAAAGACAAAACCTGAAGGATGCTATTGTAGCTGAGAGTGCGAGCACAGAAGAGTTTTTCCTACCCTTCTGAAGAAATGTTCTACTGCATACAGAAAAGGAAATGCTTAGTTGCTGTGTGGATATTAACTAAGCAAATTCTATTCGAATAGTTGAAAATAGTCAACACCAATGGAAGTGTTTTCTGTTGGTTGAATAAATGAGGAATAACTTGTAATATTAACTACACAAATGTACTTTAAAACATTTATTTCATTTTGGGGCAAATAGAATGGGGTAGTGAAAAAGAAAAAAAGAAAGGAAAGAATGAGAGAAAAGGAAGAAAACAGAAGAGGTTCAGGCTGAGAAGAGTGAGTAAAGTCTCAGCATTTATTAGACAGCCTACCCTGCACAGTGGCTAAAATCATAAACTTGGAAGCTGGAAAGCCTGGGTTCACATTCTGCCTCTAATGTAATTAGCTGTGTGCTAAGCAAATTTCTTAAATTCTTTGTGCCTTAACGCTCTCATTGGTAAACTGGGGATAATAATAGTTCCTACCTTGTTAATGAGCTTTCTGGGAAGAGTATTCAAAGCACAGAGGAGGGTGAGCCTGTCATGTAGCGGAGTCATGTATTGTTACTGTTTATCGTTCACTTTCTCTTCACAATTCCTCTGATAAACTATGACTGGTTCTTCAGTTCTTACCCCCCAGTCTATCCTCTCACATGCTTTATTATATAGACAAACCTCTAGATAATAAAGTTTTATCATGTTTTCCCTAGAAGTACTTGGTTAACCAGACAGATAAGGTCTCTGGCCTCTAGCTTCTGCAATTCTCTATGGTAATATAAAAAGAAGTTCCAATTAAAGAAATAAAATGTGTGTGTGTGTGTGTGTGTGTGTGTGTGTGTGTGTGAAATACAGAGAGAAAAAAAGGGAGGGAGGGAAGGAAGGAAGGAAGGGGATTCAGATTTTCTAAAGTTTAGGAAGCAAAACTAGGGCAGAAATAGAAACTGCAAGTACGGACATATTCAAACTAGAACTATATGGGAGCATAGCAGGAAAGAATATTCTATCCTGTTGTGGGTTATCCGCAAGCCGGAGTGCTGGGCCAATCCTGGAGATCCTCAGGCTGTTTTCAACTCATAAATTCCTGTGTTTTAGAAAAGTCGAAGGACAAACTGGCTTCTCTCAGTAATGAGTTTCTTACCATGCCCGAGAGATATTGCAGCAGGATTATTTTTTGTTTTGAGGATGTTTTGATGATCAACTGCCACAAGTTCCTGAAAAGGATCTTGGTTTCCCTTCAAGGAAAAGCCCTTCCTTTGTGCTATTTAAGGATACAAGTCATCTCTTTTGTGTATTCACCTTCTATCTTTCTGGTGGTTAGAAGGGCATCTGTTTGTTCAGTGGGTTGCAAGATGGGTTGACTAGGTTTTCAAAACAATAGTAACTTCCTTAACTGTGCTGTTGCCTGCCCATCCCCACCTGGAAAGTTTGGAGGGTTCACAGTAACAACACTCCATGGATGCATGTGTTGGCCACTCCTCTAAGAAGGGAGTGGCCTGACATTCTGCAGTTGTTCACAGTATGCTGAGGAAGAGGACAGGAATGGTGCCAATACCCTATGCAGTCAGTATCTTCACAGGTTTCAGAGGAGCTGGGAATTCCATGAAGAATGATTCAGATCTCTGCGTATGAACTGCCCTATCTCTGCGTGTCTCTTATTAAGAAGCAACTACTCTGAATTGCACAACTCCTCTAGATTTCCCAAGCATAAAAAGACTGATCAGCAGACTGTTTTCCTCTAGGAATCTAGGTAATAAAAGTATAGAGAAGAGGTTCAGGCAAAGAAAGGAAAAATACAGAAAAGAGAAAGTGATGGAAAGGAAGAACCATCTTGCTTACCCACCAGTGTAGTTTGGGGAAAAGCAGGATTTGGATAGTCACAAGACTTCAGGCTTCCTTGGATAACTTCAGTTTCTTCATGTGCAAAAGAAAGATAATGATGTAGGTGTCACAGGAGGAGAAGACATGGTGTAACAGAGAGAATTCCAATGTCTGCCCCAAAGTGTTTATAAGGGCTGAGAAGAATAATTGTGCACTCTTTGGACTAAAAGGAGAGGTGGTAGGACGCTCAGTGCAACAAAGCCTCCAGATGTTCTGCAAGCAGACTGGCTTAGATCATTGCAGTTTTATTATAAAAATGTATGGTGAGTTCATATGCCACTCAAATACACACACACACACACACACACACACACACACACACACATATATTTGGGTACCAGGGATTGAACTCGGAACCTTGTGCTTGTGGGGCAGACTGCAGAACAACTGAGCTAAATTCCCAGCCCTATATTTGATTTTTTGTTGGTTTGTTTTTTGAGACAGGGTCTCACTACGTAGTTGAGACTGACCTGGAACTAACTATGTAGCCCAGGCTGGTCTCGAACTCACAGTGATCCTCCTGCCTCAGCCTCCCAAGTGCTGGGATTAGAGGCATGCACCACCACACCTGGCTATTTGATATTTTTAGGACAAAAAAAACATACACATTTTCCTCCCAAATCTTTAAGTTAAAATTTGTCCTGGGACAATCAATTAATTAGTTAATTATTCTTATCCTTGGGACTCCTTGACATAAGAATCTTGAAAGTATTGTGGGTAATTCTCTGGTACAAAGCAGCTACCTAATACAGACCAGCTGCCAGATATTACAATTATTATTTTTTAATAAATGATTTTATTTTACAACTCAGCTTAGGGTCATCATTAACTCTGGGCAGATTGTGTGTGTGTGTGTGTGTGTGTGTGTGTGTGTGTGTGCTATAGATTAAGATACTGGGTCTATGTTCCAATTCATTTTCAGTTTTGGTGTGGTGTTTATCCTTGTTTCACTGAGATTAGGTTTTGTAGTGTGTGCCTTTCTTAATAAAATGTAAATTCTATAGTGGAAGCCTAGAGATGTTGGGTATTCATTTCTTCCCTTCAATTTCTTCATTTATTCACTCAATTACTTATTCAGTCAAAAGTAAGCTAGTACATATTGCAACATGGCAATGTAGTAGACATTAAAAATATAAATATAGGACGGGATGCAGTCCCTATTTACCTCAGAATTTGGAATCAAAAGCTGGCAGGTATAGGCATCAGAGAGAAGCAAGTCATCCTACTATAAAAACTAAGTTGGCCTTTAGTGGAACCAACTGACTCACTTCAAAATTCCTCTTTGCTTAACTACAATATTTACTTTCACTCATAATCTCAATATGTTTATACAATAGCTTTTATGAGGCTTGATGGATATGACAAAAAGCTGAAAATACACTTGAAAAAGAACAATAAAACAAAACCATAAATTTAGAAAGTAGTATTTTATAATACTGGTGAAAATGATCTTGGCTATATGTTCAAATAAATAAAAAAGTTATGAACAAATTAAAATCTGGCAGACTTTTATCAATCAATTATTGAAGAAGAGAAAACTGACAAAGGTGTTGGCAAGCCTTTCATTTCTAATTAAGAAACAGTATTTTAAAACAGTCAATTTCTAAAGGCACTCTTTAGCAAAGATTTGGTAAAACCTTTCCTTTCTAGTCTAAAAATAATCTGTTTTAAAAAATAAAACTCTAATATTGAGTATATGGTTAAAAGAATGTGCAATCCCAGATTTGTGTACATGTTTCTGAGCAATAAAACTGCCCTTTTCTATACCTGGCTGCCATTCACTTGGGGAAGATCTCAGAGCCATTGAAAAGCCAAGTCAACCTTAAGATTTGGGCTTTTACTATAGGCTAGTGGTCTACTCACTACAGGAGCTCCCTTCCAATCATGTGACATTTAGAAGCCACTGTAACATATACATAAAGAGTTAAACCATTAAAAAAGAGAGAGAGAGAGAGAGAGAGAGAGAGAGAGATAATCCATCACTCATTGTTCCAGCAAGCAATGGAAAGCTGAGAGTGCACCAGCCTCTTTGTAAGCCACACACTTTGTAGCAGCTCATAGGACTGAGATGTCTCTATGGCCTGGAGAAATCAGATAAAAGCACCAGGGCTGGATGTGAACAGTTGGGCATAGTTCAGAAAGGGGCAGTATTTCCAAGGAAGGGAGAAAAAAAAAAGCAGAAGGGTTAGGTCATAGTTGGAAGACTAATGAAAGCCAACTTAAGAAGTGTAGACTTTGATTCAGCACACTAGGGCAGGTAGGGAGGAGGCTTTCTAGCTTTTGAACAGCACTGTTAAATAATGAATAGGACCTGATGTCTCTATAGAGAGGGGAGGAGTACTAATGGAAAAAATGTGGATAGAAACCAATGAGAAAGCCATTAAAAAATCTAGAAACTAGAATGTCTATGAGAGCTTGGAAAGATCTTATTGGTCCTCTAATTCAACATTTTTCCAGTGAATAGATTCACCTTTACTTGCTTTGATAAATGATTAAAGACCAGAAAATGGAAGACCAAATTGGGATGGTGGAGTGGGAACACAAAGAAGGCAATGAGTGCAGATCTAACCACAAAGAGAAGTGAGGTCATCTTTAAAGTTAGCAAGAACATCCCATCTTCTCATCTACTGCCCTTGTAGAACCTTCTGTTAGCTCTTTGGAATATCTCTCTAGCTTCTAATTAATCTAACTGGAGTGAAATATATTTGGTGAGGATGGGTCTTCCTACTTTTTAATAGCAATTGTTATGAAAGTATATTGTACTGAGCATATTCTGGATCTGGGACTATCATTTGCTCAGTGGCTACTGGGTTATTCTTAGGAGAATCTGGGATCCATTTTGCCCATGCTTCTCCCAGTTGCTGCCTGTTTAGAGTTTAAGCAAGGGTGGCTACAGTTTCGTAGCTGACATTTCCAGAAATGGATAGGGCAACCCCAAGGACATTCCAGAGTTGCTGCTAAGGACTTAGAGGAAATTCTGCCTTTATCCACATGTGTCCCATGACTTTGACCAGTTTTCATTATTGTCCTTTCTGAAGTCAGAGGCATGGGAGAAAGGGGGAACTAGATGACTTGTTCATCAAGGCTCTGACTCCTCCTTCTAAAAACTATCATTGTATCATATCTAGGCTTCTGCAGAAAGTTAGTCTCTCTCTCTCT
>NW_022900913.1:52258559-52332271 GCF_012274545.1 Fukomys damarensis | reverse complement strand
ATATATATATATGCTAAAGTCATGATTTGTATAGCCTTATTCATAAATTTGACATTTATTGGATCTTATCCTATGCTAGGAGGTAGAGAGGAACAACAACAAGATAAGTCTCCTTTCATCATTTTCCCTTCCCCCTATCTCCATCTCTTGGTCCTTTTCCTTTTTGCAAAAGAACAACCTTCCTATTTCCTATTATCCACCTTTTATTTTGCTCTTAAATTGTATTTTGAATTTCTCCTATAAGAGAAACCATGTGATATTTAAATTTGTTGTCTGATTTATTTTACTTAACAATGTGGTCTGAAGATTCCTACAAATGGCTCAAATTTATCCTTCTTTGTGTCAGTCGTACTTCATTATGCATATATAACACATTTTCTTTATCTATTCACCTTCTGATGGACATACAGGCTGCTTCCAAGATTTAGCTGTTATGAACTATGCTGCTATAAACATGAGTATGCAAGAACAACTGTCATATGATGTCTTTAACTCTTTCAGGAAGATGTCTAAAAAGGGAATAGCTAGGTCAAATGGAATTTTTAGTTTTAGTGTTTTGCGGAATGTATGTTATATACATGTACCAAATCCCCATGAGGAATGTAATCATGTACATGATGCAAACATGTACTAATAAAAATAATTTTAATAATACATTTACTTCACCCAATAAAATATTAATTCCAAAAAAAGGTCAAGTTCCCTGCCCTGAAAATCTAAAAGGCTAGGAGGAGAGACATTCAGAAAATAATGACATTATAGTAATGGCTACAATAAATCCTTATTAATGTACTAAGTTCATCTTTGTAGGAAAATTATCCTACAGTTCAGGGAATTTTGTTTCTGTTTCAATGTATTTTAGTTATTTGCAAGTTTCCTTTGAAAAATGCTTGCATACTAAATTTAAATCCGATAACATTTCTCAGGTCATTTTAATTTTCTCCCAAGGTGATCTTTTCCCCCTTCTTTTGGGAGAGGTAGCAGTGAAGGCAGAAGTGGGCAAATGATGTCTCCATTATGTTTTCCATTGCTCATTCCCTCTAGGAGTTGTGGAATCAAGTGGGGCATGCATTTTCCACTCTGAATCCCTTTGATCACTTTTGCTCTCACTTAACTCTCTAACACCTGAAACTGTAAACTTTAAAATTGGCAGGAATATAGTTCATATTGTGAAAGGAAATTTAACCCTAACTTGAAGAGAAACAGCTAGATATTTTTAGTGATTCCAGTATTTGTGTTCCTTTACATTTAGTGAGTACTGGTGATTTCTGGAGCACTAGGAAGCTTCCTTGCCCAAAAATGTTGCCATCTTCACTGAGACTGCTATCCACTGGGTCTGGCTTAATATGGGTTTCCCTATCTTTCTTCTGATCACCAAACAATGCTTTGTGATGACTTTTCTGCCCACGGATAACCAAAGGAATTATCTATCACACCAACACCCAAATCCTCCTCCAGCAGCCTCATGATCCTTACTGGCTTGTTTGGAAAATATATTGGTTTTTCAACAGTATCACTCCCTTCTTCTATCTTCCTAAATGGAGCCTATACATTTTTTCCTCAAAAATACTTCCTTTTCCATTTTGGTCTCTCTACCTCTTCTTCTACCTAACACTTTCTTCCCTCTTACTTTTCCTCCTTTTCCTCCCTCTCATCCTCTTCCATTTTTCTTTTTAAGTCTTCCACAACAGCAGGAGCTGCTTATTGACTAAACTGGAAATGCATCTGTTCAAAGCCCATGTTCTTTGCTACAACTTCTGTATCTCAAGGAAAAACAATAAACTCAATTAACACCTATGTTTTCAGCATCAACAGTGTCTTCAATGCTGCATTCACACCTATATAAAGTCAACACCAAATATAGAAATCAGTATGTAAAAATGATGATAAACTAAGTTATTCAAAGAAAATTAAAGAAGGGCCAAATTGTGTTTTCATAATGAAACAATCCACCTGCATCTCTTATATTGGACAGTCATTCAAATGCAGCATTCTGAAGGAAAAAGAAATTCAGGCCTCTCACTTCTTTTGTTATTCTTTCTTTTCTACCAAAGAACTGTGGGTGTTTGAAATTACTGTCTGTAGCAACTGTTGACTTGAGAAGAACTCCAACTCTCTATTTCCAGGACTGACTGGTCACAGGTGAGGAAAATGACTTTGTGTGTGTGTGTGTGTGTGTGTGTGTGTGTGTGTGTGGTACCAGGGATCGAACTCAGAACCTCACACTTGTGAGGCCGGTACAGCACCACTGAGCTAAATCCCTGGCCCAAAAATGACTCTTGTCACTTTGATACATTTCGATCTGGTTGCTTCCAGTTCAAGAGCTTCTTCTCTGAGGTCTTCCAGGGTGTGATCTCTACAGAGCAAAGTTGCCCCATGTCCATGAGATTTAAGGGCCACTGAGTGCTGCATATGAGGGAGGGCACCATGGGTCCCTATACCAGAAAGCTACTCCTGTCTTGACCTTTCTGGAGCTTCCTCAGCCTTTGAGTTCCATTCCAGTGCAATACCAAAGAAAAAAGGCTCATTCAAGGGCAGTGAGATCTTGCATCCCATTCCTTTACTACAATGCAATTAAATTTGCTTCCCTTGTTTATGAGAAAAGCCAGTAGATTCTAAAGTGGATTCTGTTTTTCCTGTTGCTCTTTCCAATGCCTGAATATCTTTTTCTTTTTTCTCCCTCTTCTTCCTTTTGTGGTCTTGAATTGGTATTTATGCCTGTTGGAACCACTCTTTCTGATGGCTAAGTGGTGCTTTGAGGCCTGGAATCAATCTCCCTCAGCACAGGGATGCTGTTTATTATACTACCCAAGGCCCTGAAGACCATTGGGAACACTGAGTCTTCTGAATACCAGGCATGAGACATTCTGCTACCCTTCCAAGATCAGGCCAGTCTTCTGGAAACATCTTGAGAGGATTTGCAAGAAGAGATGGTATGACTTCTTGGGCAGTCAGTGAGAGACTTTTTTTTAGTTTTTGTTTTTGAATAATGTTGATGTAATGGAAAGTTAAATAGAACATGAGTGATTTTCTATAAAATGATATATATGTTTCTTAGTCTGATGATTATGAACTGCTTTTTTTTTTAATAGTTGAAGAGTTAATGATGCTTCTGGTTGTTTTTTTCTTTGCCACAGAAATGTTGCTGGCCAAGCACAGGTACATTAGTCAGACAGATCTCAGGGTAGAGGAACAGCTCACAGATCAAGGAATAAAATTTTCATGAAGTTTAAACTCCAAGTGCTCAATTAACTATGAGTTGTAAAGATGTGATGATGGCTACAAAGCTGATGGTACTTATCACTTCTTGGCATTTGGCATGGATTTGGGAGTTGATGATTGAAGTTGTTGGCCAACAGTTTGCATGCAAATGCAAGACATCTGCTATCCATTGTTCCTACAATTCTACTCAACCTAGCTAGGACTCTTTGCCAGAAATGAGTTTCTATGTCAGGAAATTTGATGTCATTTTTAGAAGTCCATTTATGACCATGCAATTTTTTTTGACCAGAAAAATTTTGAGTAAAAGAACAAAAGGTTCATGTGTTTAAAAAGAAAAGAATGTATGTCTAATTCTTCACACCTACTGGAGAGTTGATGCCCATAGGAACCTTTGCTCATAATCGTGACTTCCTTCAAGTTTTTTTTTTGTTTGTTTCAATATTTCTTTTTTAATTTTTTTGGTCCTCATTTGAAGGATTCTAGATTCATTTCTCCTGATAATATTTCCTTTAAAGTATAGATACAATTTCAATTTGCTTAAATATACATGATGGTCAGAATTATACCATATTCTAGTGAGAGAATTCATTGCTTAGTCATAAGATTGAGAACAAGGTTGTAGGATGATACAAGCACAAACAGTAAGAAATGCCCTTGGGATGGTCTTGAGCTACTGGTGACTCTCCCTCATGGGAAAGCACACACAGAGAGCTGCTGAACTTAACAGAGGGAAAAAAAATGTTACATTGAAGGATAACCATTATATTCCACCCTCTCTATATTAGAGACATAAGGTCTAATCATTCTATTTCCAAAAAATCCACAAGAATAAAATCTTAACTGGTTTATAAAGCCAATTAATCAAATGCTGTTGAATATATAGGTTCATAAACTGAGTATGAAGTTCAGAAATAGGCTTAAATATGCACAGGGAATCAGTATATCATAAGGATAACATTTCAAATTGATAAAAGAGTAAAGATGATATTGTGAAAATTGATCAACATTTTGGAAACAATAAAGCTAGATACCTCACTCTTCCTTCCCATCAAAATAAATTCCAGATTAAAGAAGACTCTGAATATATTTTATCTTGTAAAATTCTAGATGAAAGCTGGTGGATATTTTTATAATCCTTGGCTGGGAAAGGCCTTGTGAAGCTCAGGATCAGTCCCCCAGACTCGCTTAACTGGAAGATGGCCTCTTACCAACTGCTGTAGTCTTACAGCCATCAAGTCATAGCAGACTCCACCAGAGAGGAGCTCTTTGAGCTCTGTCACTCCTCTGCCTGTTCTCTTGGGCAAAAATCCTGTCTATCAATAAAGCAGTAGCATGTCAAAAAAATAGAAGCCACAAAGTTAAAACTGGTCTCTATAAAGACGTAAAACTTCTATACAGCAAAAAAAAAAAAAAACATTACAAACACATGTGCTAAGGCCTTCTAAAGAGAAACACTGAAATATAGTTCTCCTCTGAATTAACACTGGTGGTTCTGCCTCTTATAGAAAGGCTCTTAATTTACCCCTAGAATTCAGAATGTCCATGATCTTGAGTGGAAAATGTGTATCTTATTTTATCTAACTTCTAACAAAAACTATTTTTATTATGAATGTTGATTACAAACTATATTAGTATTAGTACTAATATTACTTGTAACTTCACCACTAATAGAAATCAAATATTTTTATGTTATAGTTGTTGTTGTCATTTCCCCTCTAGCACTAATTCCAAATTTATAGTAATTATTGGACTGCTAGATCTTTTTATTTGATGTTCTAGTAGAGAAATATGCATGCATATATGTATATTATCACAAATTCAAGTTTTAAAATACTTTATCAAGCATATTTTAATATAGGTGGTTTCTTTTATAATTTTTTTGTGTTTTATACTTTTAAAACCTTATCTGAAAAGGGCTCCATGGGCTTCCAAAGACTGCTGAGGAGGTCTGTGTCATGGAAACAGCAAGAACACTGCCTTAAGGTGACAACTTCCACAGGAAAAACAGTTGTCACACGTATACACTACTTATTATCAACACTCAAAGAACCAGAGTCCTTAGGTAGATGTAGAGGGTTTTAGCATCACCCACAACACAGAACATTCTCATCAGCCCCGCCCCCTAGAGGTCAATCCAGGTATGGACCTGAACTACTGATGGCTCCTTTGGGCTTGGCAGATCCATATCCCACTGCAGAAATTCTTCTGGGAGTGCAAATGTGCCTGCTTTGCAGCAGTGACTGGTTTTAGCGGCCTCTTTCATCCGTTGGGGGCCAGCGATGAATCATGGACTGAGAACCTTAATACACCAAAACTCTTACAAATCAGAAAAAAAACTGTAATTAGGCAAGTAATGTGAGTAAACAATATCTGGGAAAAAGTACTTGTCTTACTAACAGTCAAAGAAATGCAAACAAAAGCAAATTTTGAAAAGTGTCTGTCAATTTGATAAAGTTTTCAAAAATTAACAAAATTCAATTTGATAAAATGTGGGGAAATAAGCAATCATGCCTTACTTACGGGGATGTAAATTACTATTCTTTTTTTTTTTTTAAGTTTAGCTTAGCATACTCTCTGACCCAACAATCTCACTTCTAGAAACTTACCCCAAAGAGTGCATCATAAATATGTATGTAAATGAATATATGTACTATAATGTTCACTATTTACAATAGGAAGAAAATGACCACAAGCAGTTTTAAATTTTGTATATATTGTAGTAGAATGACTCATAGAGATATTCTGCTTGTCTTCCTTGTATGTTATCACCCATTCCAAGAAGAGGAGCAGCTTCTTTGCTCTAGGGACACTACATGTCATACAAGAGCAAGAGGAACTTGCACTTGAGCATTGACCTCCTTGGCTTTTGCTTTGAGTTCATACTTAAGTAGGTAAGGCAGGGAGGAAGAAGTGAGAGAATCAGAGCAGCAAACATGAGGAGGCCACCAAGGAAAAATCAGGGCTCTGTGGGTCCCATGTATCATGTGCTATACTCAGCTCTTGTGAGTTGCTCTGGGATGGCAAAGGAACGGAAGCACCTAGAAATGCTCAGCTTAGGGCCTGTGGCCACCAAACCCCACAAATAAATGAGCAGTAAAGTCACTGGGATTCAAAAACTCCCACAGTGAGTTAGCATCTCCAAAGTATTTGTAGTGGTCTAAGAACCAGAGGGATTTCTCTGAATATATGTATACTCCTTGGGAGAGGGTATAGGAAGAAAAGGGAGCTTCAGAGGAAATGGTTTTTCCCCTTCCCCTCAGACTGAAAGGAGTTGGAGGGCAAGATTTAGCTTGATTTAAATGAGTAAACATGTGGGATCCAGAACACCTGATCTTTCCAGCTTGTGTTAAATCTGCCACAATATATTTCCTAGGTTCTCCCCTGTTTATGGTGAGAACACTCAAAAGGGATGAGAAGACTTTGTTGTCCCATGATACAGCCAGTCTCATGACAGCTGGGACAAGGGAGTTTTTCTCCACTGAAACTGGAAACACAGCAGGGTAACTAAGGGATACTGAAGTGGCTGTGACAGAAGACACATGCAGACTGGAAGGAAATGGAAAACTGCAACAGAGTTCCAAAGAACTAGGTCAAAAGCTTCAAGAACTGAGTAAAACACCTTATGGATACAGTGAACAGGAAGTTCAGAAAACCTGTCTGTCTACTTTTCACTTGAGAGGTAGAAATTGGGTCACAGCCTGTTCCAACCTAGCCCCCAGGTAGGATGACGGGGCTGCCAGGGGTGCGCATTAGGTGTTGCAACAGACCTGTGTGACTGCAAAGAACTTCCGCTACTTCCAAGCAAACAGAATTGAATAGATATCCCGTGAGCAGTGGTTCAAGTGAGGGGAGAACGATGAAGGACATAAAGTCCCAGAGGACAGTGTGCTATTGTCACAGACTTCTGCTGCTGGATTTGAGAACCTCAAACCAGAAAATCCCTTTGGCTTTAGCTCTGAAACTAGCCTCCTGGGTTCACTTTGAATGCCAATTTGATTAATCTTTGCTAAGACTGGTCACACACTTCCATGTCTAGACCCGGAAGTCATGGAACAGGAAAGCATATTCCTCATGAATATCCTTTCTAGGTTCTGAAGGGTAAACATAGGTTTTTCATCTCTTGGGGCTAAAGTGAGCACAATCAGTGACTGTTAGGTGTTTTTACTTTACGCCTTGAACCTGCATTCATCCTACTGCAAAGTGAAGGTCCCGTACAATCAGTGTTTAGAAGGACAAAGCGGAACTTTGCAGACTTTTCACGCTGTGGTAGGGACTGTGCATGCATTATCTAATTCTCTCTACATTTCTCTGAATTTAAAATGCCATTTTAGGGAGGAAGAACCTGTAGCTTAGTGAGATTGGATGATTTGCATGCACATGGTCTCAAGGATAGTAGGTATCATAAATGGGATTTGAATTCATATCTGACTGCAGATCCAACCATTGAATCTATGATATACCTCCTGACATCTGTCTTTTAGACACTTTAGAAAGAAGTGTTTCATTTTGTTTTCATTTTTTACTTATGAGTTTCTGTGTTTGCTTGTTTTTAATATGTTCACGAACAACTCAGTTCTTCACTCCTAAAGCTGTGCATTGATCCAGAGTATATTGATTTAGTATTAACCTAAACTCAAAAGCTTCTATGCAAGGTGAGGTGCCACTGACGGGTTACAAGTGTGCCAAGATCTTTGCCACTTTGATCAACACTAAGTTGAGTTCAAGACCGAGAAGCCCAGACCTCTCAAATGTTCACCCCATCCCCATGCCTATGTCCTATCCAAATTAATCATTTTCTTTATTTTCTACAAACTGAAAAAGGATAAGAGCTATTCCCAAGGCAACCTGCTTACCCAAGATATTTGTCAGTAAGTTGTTAAAATGGTATGATTTACACACTGACTAATTTCCCATGGTCATTTCTGTTTTTCTTTTTCCAAGACATGTCCAGTAGGGTAATATTAGAGCCCCTACTTTGGAGGTAATTTTCTCTAAGTATTTATGATTCATACACATCAGACCAAATTTGGTTTCTCTTTCTCTATGAAATATTTTTCAATAACCTGATGAGGTAAGTACCACATCATTCCATGACCAACCCCACTGACCCAATAAACTCTCAGGAGGTGAACATGGAAGAGGAGTATTTAATAAAAACGTATTTAGAACATGATAATTCTTACTGGTTAATTAAAAATATCATTGATTTGAACAAAACAGAAGGAAGAAAAGTTTATAGACATGAGTTCTTGGTCAACTGAGATGACCCAGGTCACAGATTAAAAAAAATATATCCTTAAACTGAAAAAAGGTTACCAACCCAATTTGTTCTGTCTGGTCTTTCAAGTCTGAGCATGTTTTAGAACTGCTGAGTCCAGAGATCTCTGCAACAATGCCAATGGAAATCTGCATTACGTCTTCAGCAGGGAGGAGGCAGGAATGATGTGTGATGCCAAGTGAGTCATATCTGGGGAAAATGAGTGGCAGCTGGGCCTCAAGTTTATCATGTCCCTGGCTTAATTAGAAGTAAATGATGTGGATCTCATACACAGACATGTGGCAACCAACCATTCACTCTGAAATTCCTGATTATATCAGTTTTTAAGATGAATTTGCCACTGGAAAAAGAGGCAATCTTTGCCTTTATGATCAATCAAGGCATTTCCAGTGATGAGAGCAATCGAGTTTAGTTTTTTAGTGCTTCAAACACCAAGTGTTCTCTCAGCCATTTGTACATACTGACTCATTTAATTCTGACATCAAACCTATACAATACATATTTATTCTTATTTTATGATAACTAAGCCTTCCTGGGGCCAAGTGAATGGTAGAAATGAGAATCAAGCCCATGTCTGCCTGACACCAAAGTCCATCTTCAAAAACCACTATGTTCTAGTACCTTCTAGGGAGAGCAAACTGAACTTGGGCAACTTCTCTTCTTCAAGCTCAGCATGACATAAAAATGGAAATATAAAATTCAAAAGTAAGAGAATTATAGTCATAACCATGAATTTTCATATTTTGCACTTGAGCCATTACAAACATCATCCAGTAGGCTCTCACTAGATGGAAGTGGCTTGGACAGAAGGTAAGGGAGGATCTGAGGGCTTCTGGACATGGACTAGAAAGCTTGTCCCAGGCCTGCTAACCTGTGGCAAGTCAGAGCTTGAGCAGCAGCATGTGACAAGCCTATCAGTTTTCTGAAAGGAATCTTTCTCACATGCCCATTCCTCTAAGTACTGTGAGGCTCTCTCAAGCCAGCTGAGCTGAGTGCCAGCCCTCAGAATCCAAGCAGTGCCTCCCATGGGGAAAGGGTGACAGCAGGCCACAGATATAATCAGGCACTGGAGTCTGTATGATCTGAGATTACCACATAGTTATGAATGGAATCTACAAAATGTGCACCTCTTCACGTTTGTTCTTGATAGTGTTCTGTGACATTTGCCACAGAGCAGAGGTCTTCAATAAATGTTGATGCTATGATAAAGATTTACATAATATCATGCCATATGTGTAATGTTCCTGCAATAAAAATAGACATAATATAAATAATGCATTGGGTAGAGTGTCTGTTGTTAACAATTTCTGGCTTCACAGAGATGGCTCATAAAATATAAGGGTTAGCAGGAATATTATAGACTATAGATTCCTCCAATTTCCTCATTTATAGATGTTAACACAGGTCTTAAAATTATAATAATTTCCCCAAGGTCATATCTGTTTATTTAATGTAATGTAAGCTTAGATTTTAAAAAGAATTAGGATGACTGATACTTGCTTTTAGAAAGATCTTTTCATGGGGTAGGATTAAATATCTAATTTGATGTCCACTAGCTCAGGGTTTTACACCAGTTCTACAAGTTTCAAGAAAAGTGTAGAATCTGAGCCCAGAGAACACTCCCTGCCAGTGGCCATTTTCACTGTTCCTGGTGCAGATAAATATTCACGAGTATTCATTATTATTCTTATTGCTATTCATAGGACTGCTTATCAACTATTGTTAACTCAAGTATCACCGTCTTCTTGTCTCTGAGACACAACACCCAGCACCTACATCTTGAAGGAGGTGAGGTTTATTCTGGCTCATGTTTCAGATTGGTCTGCTCCCAAGAAAAAACAGCACAATAGAGGTGTACGGCAGAGGAGAAGCTGTTCACCTCCTGGCATCAGGGAAGCTGAGGAAGAAGGCAGGAGCCAGAGAAGAAGATAAACCCTTCCAGGCCACATCTCCAGTGACTCACACCAGGCCCTACCTTCTAACAGCACATTTAGCTATAAACTCATTAGTGGACTAAGCCACTGATGAACACAGAGGGTCCACAGTCCAATCACTTCCCAAAGCCCACCTTTGGTACATGAGACTTTGAGGGAAATCTAGCTACAGACCGCAGCAGTCACTAAACATTTGATATTTATCCTTATGTGTAAAATATTTTTGAGCACGATACCAAATGTACATGTGTGTGTATCTCTGTCTATTCTACTATCTGTGAGTAAATTGGATAATGGATTACTTTGCATTATATATTATAATATATGAAATATTAAATAAGACACAAAATAGAGTCAAAAGAGAAAAAAAATATATTTGAGTATGGAGAGTTCACCATGGCATTCTGTTAAGTTTTCTGCATTTTTTTTAACTTTTCCATAACAACAAAAGAAATGGGAAGGCAACATCTTTTAAAGTATTTTCTTCTCTACTTCTTCTATATTGTCCTGTGCTGCAACCTTCATTCTCTAACCTGAAAGTAGAGAGTCTGTTCAATCACCAAGACATTTTCTTTGATGCCAAGAAGAAGACACTGTCATAAGGACTCAGGCAGCCAGGACCTGCTTGCCAAGGGTGTGTGGAGTAACAGCAGAGTCCAAGTCAGCAAGTGGCAAAGGCTCTGGGAGTGGAGTCTCGAGAGGAAGGTCATGTGTTTTTGGCATGGGAACTAGGAGGAGATAGGTTTTGAGCCTTCTATTATTTGAATTCCTTTTTCTTGTCTCGTTTTGAATGAATTACCAAATTCTAACTTTTTGAAGGTCCACCACGAATAAATTGAACACAGTGGATGCTGAGTGTTGTTGCTAAAGGTTACTGTGGTTCTTATTTTCAATTCATCCTCTATACAGGAAGTGCCGTTTTATCCAGGAAGAATTAAAAACAAGAACCAAAAAACCTATTGACCAATACACAAAGACAAGAGTGATAATCCTTAATAAGATATCATCCAGCCAGAAAGAGGATGTGGCTTGTGGAAGAGAGCAGATTCACTTTTGGACTCCTGAATCACATACTTTCCCCCAGAGTTTGTAGGGCATTCTGAAGAAAAGAAAGTCAACTGCTCAGTACATTAAAATTAAATACATTAAAACTACAGCAAGAGTAAACTAACTCAGAGAAATAGGGTTTCTACAGCAAGTAAGAAACATTCCCATCAGACGTGAAAAAAGCACCAGGGACCCAGGGCTGAGGCAGGACCAGGCCACCTCTAAGAATGCTGTCAGGATCCCACAGGTACAGTATTCACCAGTATAGGTGAGGAGCAACAAGAACTGGATGTCAGCATCAGTGAGTATCTCTGGAGGTCACTGTCCCTAGATATAGAGCAAGAACTATCTGATCACTTACAAATCAGTTTCAACTATTTTCATCACACCTTTGTGTGGTCTCTCACAGTTCATCTGCAGTTCCCTTTGCATTTGTTTTCTGTAGACAGATTTGGTAAACTCTACCTGCTTTGGGAATCAAGATACTAGTGACCAGAGTGTCCAGACCCTACCACACACAGAACATTATTTCTCATTCATCTGCCTACCCACTTCATTCACCCCACTGGCACACAATGGTGTGCTCAACTGTGGGCTGGGTATTTGAGCTGTGTGCTATACAATCTTCAAACACCTCTAGCAACATGTATTCATCTCCTTAATAAGCCCTAAAGCTATCTGGTTTATTTTCACTCTTGCTTGTCCACGGTCTTGCTTTAATAACAATCTGTCTCTCTGCTCCCCAAATGCTACTTTCCTATAAATCCTTGCTGAAGATTCACCTTCTCCCAGGATCTACATTCATGTTTGCTGGACCTTATACCCTTTTTTGGAGAGATATAGTTAATGCACACCACGAGAAAGCTCCAACTCATGTTTCCTTGCAGTTGCTTCTCAATGTTCTCTTTCTAGTTGCATATTGTGGACTATGTATCAGCCTGAGAGTCTGAAGACCTGGGCTTTAATATCATTTGTTCAACTCACTCATTTTTTACTAGCAATAAATCATGTTTCCTTCCCTAAAATCATTTTCTTCTCTTTCCTCCTCCTCTTCTCTTTTCTTCTTCCTCCTCCTTTTTCCCTCCTCTTCCTCCTGCTCTTTCTCCTCCTCCATCTTTTTTATTTGTCAAACACTAGGACTCTAGCTTTAAAACTCTCTGGTTATGAGGTCTTCAAGCTTAGAGGTCATGTCTTTTACTTAATTTTATGAAAAATTCATGGTTTTGACAAGTGACCCATAAATATTTATGTAATTATGATCATGACCAACTAAAACTGAACTTCTGATTCTCAATTTCAAGCAAGGTCTTGTATATTGAGTGCCAAAGGGTAGTTTGGAGAAGGAAGTGCAACTGCTATATATACAAAGAAGAGGCTGGACACACCAGGCCAGAGCTGGGTGACTTGGCATCCAGCCCTGGACTGCAGTTTTCACCTTGCTCACTTATTTGCTTTTATCTCTCTGACTTCAGCTTCTTTATTGTAAAACCAGTTAGTTGGAAGTGATAATTATTCTCATTTTAATCTCCCTAAAAGAGCACAGTTTTCTAGTTTTTGGAACCTTTGTTCTCTCAGATCTCATCTAGCATACAAACCTTTTCAAAACAGAAGCCACACAATTTTGAAGGAGATACGTTCCCCTTTGGAGGTCATGGGTTGTGCATAGAGGTATTAGCACTGTTTGACCCCATGCCTCTGGTGTCATGTGACACAAAATTCAAAGAAGCAACTGCAAAGTGAGCAGGGAGGACGGCTGAGGTGGGAAGGACAGGAAGAGAGAGTGAGAGACAGGAACACATCACAGCTGCTCATTTAGTCAGCAGTAAAAACTGAAATGTGCTGTTCTGGAAGATAAAAGGAAGGTGACAAGAAACCTGAGAACCGGGAACTTCATCATTACTAAGGGTTCCAGGGACACTACCAAGCTGCCATGGTTTTTTCCAGTGCCAATTACATATCTTAATGCATACAGTCCTGGTTTCCTGTGCCTCACACTTGTGTCTGACCGGAAGATAAAAGGAAAACTGGATTTATTCTCCCAGAAGACCTACACTGGCTTATGGATCAAACCAAGATAGAATGAAAACATAAAACCTGAAGATTAAACACAAAATGTTATTGAAATAACAGAATGTGAAATGTAGATGTATTGGTACTTTCTGTATCATGTGTAAAGTATAATCATTTCTTCACAATGCCCCAATGTTTCATTAATTCATCATCAACATGAATAATCATATGTTCACCCTGAAGATACTTAGAAGTTTTCATGGGTCAGGCTCCTTCCTAAGTATTAAGGAAACTAAGACGAAAAAGTCTTAGTTGTGACTTGAAGTCTTAGGAGGCGGCAAAACAACACACAGATAATTATAACATATGTGGTAAGAAATGTAGCAAAGCTTCTTTAGTCTCCAGCTCAGGTCCTTATGTTTCTTTCATTATACCATCCCAATTTGTAGTTATTTTATTTTTGCAGATACCTTGTTCTGTCTCTTCAATTAAAATATAAACGCTATATGGGCCTGGATCTTGTCTAATATTTCCACTCTTGCATACCTCGCTCTTAAACCAGTGCCAGGTAGGCAACAGTAAGTACTCCAAAATATTTATAAAAATGAATGAACACTTTTATTATTTATTTATTTGTGTATTTATTTATTTATTTATTTGGTACCAGGGTTCGAACTCAGAACCTTGCGTTTTCGAGGCAGGCAGTGGAACCACTGAGCTAAATCCCAGCCCTGAACACTTTTATTTTGAAATTCACTTGTTGACTGAAGAAGCTACCAACTGTGCCTATTTTAATGGATAACACTGACTAGAAGTTTTGAAAACTAGAATCATTATGAACTCAAATCTAAAAATTTAAACTTATAAGGGGGCATGTTTCTAGATTATAATTGTAAATGGCATATCAGTAGATGACATTTTAGTCTACTTTCATATTCTTGAAAGGAGTTTCAGAATAAAACCTTGGAATAGAGACAAGTATGAGAGGCAAGAGGAAGACCATGATACAGACTTCCAGATTTTCCTGTAAGTCTGGCACCTGTTTGACCAGCTGCCTGGCTGAACACATTTTAAAGCAGTCAGTTATATATTCTGAGAGGAAGGAAGTCTTTGCAGTTCTTTGCCTTTCTTTGTGAAAAATCTTAATGGTACAATGGTCACTGATAGCAGGAATTCAGATTTCTCAGGAAGCCCCTCTGCTTCCTTTTGCTCCACACATGGGTTTGGGACTGCTGCGTGGGAGTCTGATAATGCTCAGATTCCCCTGCTGGAAGGATGCCCAGCCAGCGTGGCCTGTGGTCATGGCCCCTCTGTCAACAGGTGCAACTAGCCTAGATAGCTTTATGGCCTGCCACATGGCAGAGCAAGGACAAGTTGGGCTGCCAACAAATGCGTCATTTGGTAGCTCTGCTGCTAACTACCTCCACGGAGCAAGAAAGAGCAGAGCTTCTCACCCTGTCCAAGTGCAGACAGCTTGTAACTGAAACAGCATTTCTGCCCACCAAGCACACAACTTGCCACTAATGCCAGGCCCTAAGGAGGAAAATCATCCTCTCCCACAAAGGTTACTCAGAGCACTGAAAGGCCAGAAATCCCACAACCCACAGGCTGAGGAGATCACATTCACCTCTCACACAGGAGCCTGATGTTCCCACCTCACTTCAGCACAGATGGCAAAGGGCAAGGTAGGAGAAAGAAGTGGGAGGATGAAAATCATGAACAGAACCCAGAGATAAGAATATACAGCTATAGTTGGCTAAAGAATCAAAATAAGTGTGATATAAATTGGGGTTCCTTGCAAGCCTAAATACATGTACTTATAACTACATAATGTGAAAGACAAAGAGGACCTCTTAAAAACTGGTCATAGATGGTCATGGTCTGATTCTGTGCGTCCACTATAGAATCACCTGGAACATCAACCATGCCTGGCTGATGGTGGTGGAGGAACAATGTGTTTACTGTGAGAACTCCTACAACAGTGGCTGGACCGAAATCCACTGGGAAACCTGGGTCTCCTCTAGCTTATTTGGTGTCTCCAGAGCTGTCCAGGAATTTGGCCTTGACTGTTTCAAAAGTAATGTGACCAAGACCATGAAGGGTTTTGAATACATCTTGGCCAAGCTGCAAGGTGAGGCCCCTTCTAAAACACTTATTGAGACAGCCAAGGAAGCCAAGGAGAAGGCAAAGGAGCTACAGAAGGCATTGGAAGCCACAGAGAAGGCCAAAGACCTCGCCAACAAGGCTGCCACCAAGCAGCAACAGCAACAGCAGCAGTTCATGTAGGTGGTGTGGGCTCCTGCCACCAGTACCACCACAGGTCACCGTCCAGCATGGCGCTGCTCCCGCCTCCCTCTTCCCATTCATTGTACTTTATTAAAAATCAGCTTCCAGCCCTCTGTGTTGTCTGGGAGGTAGGTTGGGCAGGTATCCCATCAGCATCTGCAGACCACCACAGTATCCACATCTGAGCCCATCCTGCTTATTCCCCCATTGGGCAGCTGATGACAGACACAGAGGTGCAGAGATTTGCCCAAGGTCATGGACAGAATGCAGGTCAAGTGGCAGTAAATGACCACCTGTAAGCTCCACAAGAGCAGGGCTCTTTGTTCCATTCTCTGTGACCCAAGTACCTGGAACAATATCTTGCACCTAATAGGCACTCAATAAATATTTGTTGAATTAAAAAAAAACTGGTCATAGAAAAACAGAGTTTATCTATAAAGAAATTACAATTAAATTGGTAGCAGAGCTCAACAGAAACAATAAAACCACAAATTGGTGGGCAGTATTTTGAAGGGAAAAGAAAATAACTGCCACTATGAGCTATATGTGGAAATAAACACACAATTGAAAATGGGGAGGATAGAAGGTATACAGATAAGGAAGGAAGAAATAATACTATTTTGTTCACATATGACATGATTGTGTCTGCAGAAAATCTGAAAGAATTAAAAGAAAACCCTAGAGTTAATAAGTGATTATAACAAGGCTGCAAGATATAAGTTTAACGTGCAAAAGTCAATTATGTTCCTATAAACCAGCAATTATTGAAGGGAATTTGAAATTCAAAGTATATGAACATTTACAGTAGTTTCCCCCTCCCAAAATAAAATATTTTTGTATAAGTTTAACAGAATATGTACACTATCTATATATGGAAAACATCAAAACTCTGATAAAATAAATCATGAAAGAACTAAATAAATGAAGAGTTATTCCATGTTCATGGACAACAAGACTCAGTATTATCAAGATATCACTTGTTCCCAATTTTATTTACAGATTTCCAGTCAAACTCTCAGCAAGCCATTTTGTAGATAATGAACAAAGTAATTATTATAAAATGTATATGAAGAGACAGAAAGCTCAGGATGTATCATTCAATATTGAAGAAGAACAAAGTCAGACAACAACATACTCTACTCAACTTCAAGACCTATTAGAAAACTAAGCAAAAAATAAAGTGTGATGTTGGTACAAGATCACAAAAATAGATCAACAGGATGGAATAAGAGTACATAAATAAATGTACACAAATATAATCAACTGATATTTGACAAAGGAGCACTGATATCTGAGAAAGTAATCAGACTGGGCAAAGCTAAGATTTTTCCCTAACATTGGAGTGGCCATATTTGATAACACTGGGGTTCTGTGATTGATGCCCTACCCAAACCAAATAAAGATGGAAGAAGAAAACTGCCACAGGACAGGAGAAAAATAAGAACAGAAAACATGCAGAGCATTTAAAACTCTAGCTACCACAAACCACTTACCTAATTGGATTTTTCTCTATTATATAATTTATTTGAGTCTAGAAAACTCCAAAATGATAATAAACAAATGACTCATTTTTTTCTCTGGTATCCTGTGGGAGGTTTCTTGATTATCTTCCAACATCTAGGTCTATTTTACTCAGGATGATTTCATAAAAGAAATGGGTCAAAAGGCAGAACTTTCCTGGCTACCCTGGAAGTCTAATTGTGGTTATGCTCCAGTCAGGAACAGTCCCCTACCTGAAATTTAGTTTAGATGTTATGGCTGATGATCCCCATCATTCATGAACTAGGGATAAAAATATTTGTTACATAATGAAGCTTCCTAGGGAAAGAGGGTAGGCTTGCAGGCCTATAAACAGCTTGCATGCTCTGAACTTCCTCATGATTTCAATGGATAAAGAATATGGGCTTGAACTGTTGAGATATGAGACAGAATGGAGGTGGGAGAATGGGGAATGAAAGTTGTCAAGAAGCATCAAAAGAGGAGCCAGCCTCTTTATTACAGCTCTCAGTGTGTCCCAGCCCAGTGAGAGCCCCTTCTCTATCCCAAGAATGTAACCACTACCATTTATTTTACAGAAAACACTTCCTTGAGGATTTCTTTGTAGGCTTTGTCGTTATCACACAAATATTCAATTCTAGATATCATAGTTTACTCTTGCCTGTTTTAACCAATTGGATGTTTTTAATATTTTTAAAAATCTATGCTATCCCATTATCCCTCTTTTTCTTCAATTTTTCTTTGAGGAATAAAGACATCTGGGCAATTTTCCAAACTCAGGATTTTGTTGATGACATATTTATAGTTCTGTACAATAGGCTTCTTCTTTTTTTTTTGGTATTGGAGATTGAACACTTGACCTTGCATTTTCGAGGTAGGTGGCAGCACCACTGAGATAAACCCCTGTGAGTTTCTGATAATGCATGTTGAAAAGCTCAACCATAAGGTATTGATTTTCTATGTAGTTGCTCTGCCTGTTTTTATGTTGGTAGTCAGGAACATTACAAGATTGTCTGCTACTATCTTCTTAGATTTTACCTTCAATATAGGGTTTTTAATGAACTCAACATTAAAAATTCTAAAATATGTTTTAAAACATAAAAAATATTAAATATTTGAATTTTAGTAAATAATAATTGCTGGGAGTGATGCTCTGTAGATCACAATGGCCAGATTTAACTCACCTCCTCCTATGGATAAGGCAGGACCCCACGGGAGGTGACAAGGGGGTGTGGTGGAGCAAGGCCTGGCCAAGAAGAGGACTGTCTTTCTCCCTGACCATTCACCAGAAAACCAAGCATGATGTCCTGCAGACCTTAGGTACTCTCCTGGCTCTGGTTACAGACCAGTCCCTTTTACCTCTACCACTACAAATAAATGTGCAGCCATTTGCTTGGTGGTCTTTTCCTCCCAACAGGAGTCAAGAGCCCCACTTGGCCCCACCTATAGCTTATTAAATCTCTTTGTCTGTCTTAGTCTCTCACTGTCATTTTTGACTCCTCTTAGAGTCAAAGGGTTCCTCTTAGAACTCTTCTGAATTCAGGAGATCTGATTTTAATAGATCTGAATTCAGTAGTTTGAAACAAAATTATTCAGAATGTTTATGCAATCAATATGTACTACTTCCATATTTCAGAATTTATTTCTTAGCACTTTGAATATAATATATAAAATGTAATACATCAGCACTTCATTAAATTTCAAATACATCTCCAGTATCCTTTTGTCCTTCCAGTTTAATCAGAAGTAATGATTTTCTCAGTTAGTGCTGATTTGAGAAAAAGGTGGAGTAATATTTTGCAAAGAGACCCTCAGTGTCCATCAGAACAAGATCATAGGTTTTACTTACGGAAAAGAATACAGCTCTGTTTTGCCCCTAACACACTGTCAATGTGAGGAAGAAGCAACAGCAAACAATCTTGATTAGATAAAGGGCAGATCATGTGCAAGCCTTTCATATTATGTATCTGATCCCACATGCTTAGCATATGTAAGACACACTGATCATGCTATTGTGTTTAGAGAGGATTAGAGACCTTGAATGTTGATTAAATTTTGCTTTGCTTAATTTCCTTTTATTTTACTCTCCTTTCTTTTAAAAATAAAATAGGCATTGAAGCCATAAAATACAAATATAAGCAACTAAGCTTTCAACAAAAGCCATAATTTAACAGTCATCCCAACTTGGCAGGCAGAACAAAAGGTTGTTAAACAAAACAAAGATTCTGGAAAAAAAAGTGCTTGTCAATAGGATCCATGGATCAAGACACAAAGGACTTGAAAAACAAGCATTCAAATTTTCTGAGTGCAGCATGATCCAGTGGTATCCTTTGCAGATGCTTGCATTTTGAGGTGAGGGGCACTGGATGGCATACTGGTTTCCTAGGGCTGCCATAACAAAGCATCAAAAACAGGGTGGCTTACCATAACAGAAGTCTTATCTCCTATGGTTTTGAAGACCAGAAGTCTTCAATCAAAATATTAGCAGGATTGGTTCTTTCGGGGGGCCTAAGGGTAAATGTTCCATATCTATCTTCTAGCTTCTGTGGTTTCCAGTATCACCCAGCATTCCTTATCTTGTAGCTGCATCGCTTCCAAATTCAACCTATTTCCCAGTATGTATTTCTGTGGGTCCTCTTCTCTTTTTGAAAAGACATTAGTCATTGAATTTAGAGTCCACCCGAACCAGTGTGACCTCGATTTAACTCATTTCATCTGCAAAGAACCTGTTTCCTAATAGGTCAAATTCTGAGGATCTAAGTGGACATGAATTTTCAGGCAAAATGAATCAATTAGTTACAGATTCTAACCAGAGTGAAATTTGTAATATTTGCAAAAGTCTACCAGTGGTGGTTGTGTTACTATAAAAAACTGCATAATTCATAACCTTCTTAATATCTTACTTTTGTATTACATTTACCTCTATTCATTACATTTGAACATCATATTTCTTTTGTTCATCTCCTTTCTATACATTTACATTCCCTTTAATGAACAAAATTTAAGTCTCCTAATCAAATATCCTGAAAAAATACCTTAATAAGTATTTAGAGACTCCCATTCTCCTAGTTCCACCATTTAACACTATTTTTGCCCTTCTATTTACATGGAATGTCTGCCAGTGGCAACATTTATTATGGCATCAAGAGACATGTTAAAGTTGGCAAGTTTCAAATGCTGAAAAAAATGTGACACTGCCCTTTTGGGTAATGAATTTTACAAAAAATATTCTAATCTGTGAAAACTTCAAGGGATCATATATTGGCCTCTTCCTTTTTAGACAAGATTTCACTATTATTAGAAATTTATTTTTACATTTTCCTAAGCCAAAATTGCTCTAAAATATTAAATTATTTTAATTTATTACTCTTATTGTCTACCACCTGACAGTATACTCAAAAAGTATCAACCAAGTATTTCTGCTGAGGTGGTCAACCTCTTCAATGAAATTGCTAATCACAATTTAGCTTGGTGTTCAGGTTTGACCATCTCCACTAAATATCACCATCATTTCATTTTCTGGATTACTAAGGCTAACTTTTGAGCATTGTTGGAAGACAGGACAGGAAGTTAGAAGACCCATGGTAGGTTAGTTACTTTTCACTCATTGCTAAGACAAAATACCTGGCGCCAAAAGTAAAAAGGGAAAAGGTTTATTTGTCTCACATTTCATAGAGATTTCAGTCCATAATCAGCTAACTCCAAGGCAGGGATGACAAACAGGCATGGCAGAACAGAAACGACATGGCACACACAAGACAGCAAAGGTAACAAGAACCTTAACAGTGTCTCCTTGCCTCTTTTATCTTATTCAGACTACTTAGGGCAAGTAGCACTCAGACCCTTAATCCTGGTGTCCATGAGCATAGCTTTGCATCATGAATCAGTTCCGGCTTCTCACACTCTAGATCAAGCCTACGGCTACATGAGGCTTTGGGAGGACATCTAGATGCAAATCGTAACACATGGCTTTAGAAATTAAGGGAATTTCTAAAGAGGGATACTGAGAATCCATGTGGCTATAAGCATTTATGAGTATTTCAAAATTTGTTTTTCACAGATTTTCCGTTCCACAGATCTTAGTTTTGGTGTGCTCAAAAATAGGTAAGGATGTAAACTTCTCTTTCAATTGAATTCAATTGGATTCAATTGAATATAACAGAAGAAATGATGACCTAAATAAGAGAGAATCCTCTATCTAGCTCTCTCTGTCTCTGGCTCTTAAGGGAAATTTACAAGGAAGTAGTGTGGGGCTACCATATCAGTAATATGATGGTGTTAGGCACCAGAGCTCCCTTCTTCCCTACTAAAGCTATGGTATAGAGCTATTTTTCATGACCCAAGATTGCTCTTCTCCAGTTTGTCATATTTCCTAAGATAGTAGTATGCAGAATGGAGTGAAGAAAGAAGAATTTGCCCTCTCTCTTTTAAGGTCACTTTCTAGGAATGTCACTCAACATACATTTCTACCTTGTTGGTGGAACCTAGTCATATAATCACATACTAGTCTTAGGCCAGGAAATGTAGTCTTAGTTGAATAGAAACATAAGTAGTTAACAGAATTACATAGTAAGGCATTCCCGATAAAATTTGATTTCAGGTAAATAATATTTTGATGTAAGTATATATTTGTGAAATACTAAACATCATGTTTCTTATCTGAAATTCAAACTTAAGTAGACATTTTGTGTGCAATAGTTGATACATATTTTTATAAAAAGTTGATTAATTGCTCTTGAGAGTCAAATTTAATATAACAGTCATGTAGAGGGCCAGGGATTTAGCTCAGTGGTTCAGTGGCCTGCCTTGCAAGAGCAAGGACCCGAGTTCAATCCCCAGTACCAAAAAAAAAAATCATGTAGATTTTTTTTTCTGAATCTGGCAATCCTACTAAGCTGGGTTCAACTAATGAAGAAAGCAAAAGGTACATGAACACTAAGGTAAGTAAACAGTGGACTCAGCTACTTAAAAGGGAAATCAAGCTACTAATTGCTAAACATTTTGGGGATTAAAAATTAGACTTTGAGTTAGGAGTCATCTGAGATCATCTTTACTAATAAATCTACACTAGCAAAATTTTACTAATAAAATTCTATGATTGGGAACCTTACAACAAATACTTAACCTCTCAAATCTAGTATTTGTTATTGAGGCTGTACAAACTTAGTTTTTTATATACAGAATAGGAAGACACTGACTGTAACAAAAAAAGATCCTAGTCAAGTACCTTTATAGTGCTGAGTTAGAAAGACACAAACTTATTCATAACTGGGTCAGTTTTCATGTTGAATCTGACAGTGTGAACATGGGTTCATTTCTGAATGTCTCTTTTTACCTGTGATGGAGTTTTTAAAAATGTTATTTTAGACTTACCATTTATTTAACTTAGTTTACCTTGGAGTATGAGATGAACTCCCAGAGACCACTATTTTTATTTTTGGCTTAGGCTGAGCCTTTCAAATACAGAAGCACTTTTCTGTCAGATCACAAGGTAATCTCTGAATGAATCAGCCTTCATCGCTGAATGGGCCTTCAGACATCCAGGCTGGTCTAATTCACAGCAGAGAAAAAAACATGCTGCCTTGCTGTTTACATTTCATTTGCTGCAAAGCAGCAAGCCACGTTTTAAAGATAAAGCTACAATATCCATACTTCCTAGTCTTTACATTCTGGCCCCACACTGCCTGTATAAATGTATCTAAGAAAGATGCATTTAGACACATTTCCTCATTCATCTGCCTCACTTTTGATTCATACCCATTCTCTTCAGGATATCTGGTCTTTGACTTCCACAAGAAAAGTTTATGGCAAGTTTACAAATTGTTTTTAGCATTTTTCTTATAAAAAGTAGAGTAAGAAAGAATACTGCTATATTTAAGATTATTGCTTTCCTTATCCCTTTGGATTCTGAAAGTAATGAATGATTCATAACTCATTTCCAGGCACTGATACTATTCTTCTGGCTGCCTCTCAGTCATGATAAGAGAAAAAAAAAAATCCAGAGAGCAGAGTGAGAAGCAACATATTTGTGGCTCAAGCTGGATGAGTGGAAAAGCACAGAACACTGGGTGGATTAAATAGGATACTGCAAAGCGAGGCTTAGTGATTGAATGATTGCCTAGTTTATATTAAAGGCCTTATTTCCATTTACAAAATGATTCCCTTTGTATGGTTCAAGGATTAATGTGCTGGGCATCTGCCCAGCTCCAAGTATTTATTTAAAAAAGCTTTCCATGTCAAGAAAATTCAGGTTCCAAAGTGATACATTTAATGAGGAGATGTATAACTGGAAGTTCTGGCTAATTTCAGGTGTTGAACATCCTCCAACCATTTTTACTGGAATGGGAGGGACACATCAAATTCTATGACTCAGTTCCAGTTGTGGTATCACCTTTAATCGAATGAAAGTGCCCTTGAAGCCAAGGGTATGCATTCCTTAAAGTGCTAACATTCAGTATATGGCTACATGAAGTCAAATTTCAAGATGAAAGTGAAGGAAATCAGACAGTTGCCCAGAAACTTCTAAGTATTGCCAATATATCTGGATGAATGATTAAAATTTTTACTTTTCATCCAGTGTGTGCATAACTATATGGAGTTCAAGGTGTCATTGTGGGTGCTTTGACTTGGGAATAACAGGCATGATAAGTTTCCTCAGATCAGCGTTTGCAGTACTGTGAATGCCAGTGTTAATATACATGTATGTTTGAACAGTTCTGCTCAGGTGCTCTGGAGTACACTCCAGTTCCATTACTGGCAGCTATTGTGCTTTCATTGCTACGTCTGATCACTGATCAACACTAACACTCAGTTCCCAGTGTCAACCTTGCCATATGCCTGGCACTCAAAACGTGTCCAGTGAACAGAATGAAATAATTAATAATGCAGTGGAAACTTAACCACAATAGTTACAGTCTGAAGAAACACTTTGAATCTAAGCAGAGGCACAGTTTCTTTTAAAGGTCAGCTTTGAAAAAACAACAGTTAATACAAATATTAAAAACCAAAACATAAAGCCAAATAAGTGAACAACTAGGTTACCTTCACATACTTGGTTAATACCTCATGCAACCTGGGTTTCATTTGGAGGAGAGGAGTGTAACCCTTGTAGACACAAAGACTCAAAAAACAATTAAGGAGAGCATTAATCAATGGCTAGCATTGATAAAAAGGATTTTTAAAAAGAATTTCCTGTAAAGGACACTGAAGAAGACCCTACTCCCTAGTCCACAGCAGTGTCGATAACTCGCCTTCCTATCTGTTTCCTTTACTTGGATAAGTAAATCACCAATCAGATCCTTTTTCCTCTTCTTTACCCCCAACTCCCAGGGAAATGCTCCTTTTTCTTCTTTACTCTGTGGGTTTTCCTTTCCTCTCACTCCTCCTCTTCCTCCTTTACAGAATTTTTCTCATCTCTTTATGAAAATCAATTTAGCTGCTCTTTAAGTAAGAATTATTTATTATATTCTGGAAAGGTATAGGGAAGGGAAATTGGGCTCTACTTTGCAGTATTACCATCAGCATGCAAGATGAGTGGCTAAGTCTGTCTATACTTCCACACTAAACATTTTGTCCCAGAAAAGTAACATTTTCAGTCAGTTACTTAAAAAGAATCAGAATTCAATGTGTAAAGAGAAGGAGATCCCATAATGTGTGCAGCATTCATAAATACAATTACTTTTATAACCACAGACCTTCTAAAGGACAGTAAAGTCATTCCTAGAGGTGACTTAAGTAGCTAGGCAGGTAAATAGGATCATAAAATTTTTACAACACAGAATTGGTAAAAGTATTTTACAGAACCTGGCATCCTTGAACTTTACAATTTTCTGGCTAAAGTATGCCATACTTGGTATGCCAGCCCTTATTGATGGAAGGTAGATAATTAGCATCCTACCTTTATGCCAACTCTATTTAGGCAAAAGGAGATGCTCCAAAGTGGGTATTTCTTACTTATTTTGTTAATAGTACATATTGAACGATCACTTCTCATGAAAGATCTCAAGGGAAATTCTGCACTTAATGGCATTATTCTGATATACAATCTTAGGTTTCTTTCTTCATTAAGTTTATTGGTACATTTTAGGCACACAGTACAGTTACATTCATCATTGCAGTCTTATACCTTTACACAAAAGATCTTGGTTCTCATTTTTTCCCCATATCTCTACCCTCCCTTTACCTCCTCCATCTTTCCCTATTTACAAAGACTGTTTCCATTTTTTCCTTTTCTCGTATTTTTTCTTTTCCCTTCTTTCCTTTCCCCTACTCCTCCCATTCTCCTACTCCGTTAGACCTTTTCTTCATATTTCAATTTTCAATTATACATTTTGATCCTTATTTACACTTTTAGTTTTTCACACCAGAGAAACTAAATCTTAGCTTTCTTCCAGCTCTGATTACCTGATTTTTAAAAAATATCTCATCTATAGGTAGTGGAAATGTGTTGTTATTAAATACATATGATTTCTAGGAACTGATTTGCTATTGTGCATATGTGCATATTATGAAAATCTGATGAATTCCAGAACAACAAAAGAATGCAATAAAGATAAGCACATAAAAGCCAACATATTATACATTCTGTCTAGAATTTCAGACATTGTTGGTTATATTTGAAAAATTCTGAGACTTTAAAAATTTAGTGCATATGAGAGTGTAGCTGAAATAATATTTCTAATATTCTCTCTCTCTCTTTCCTGATACATTTTTAACTGTGCACACCTTCCCCTATCAAGGCTCTCAGATGTCTGGAAATGATTTTCATTTTCATTTACCATTTATTTACTTCCAAATGATAAGTGTATCCTGACGGACACCTGTGGTGTCCACTCCAGACTCATCTTGGCCTAACTTTTTAATTCAGCAGCTGTTTCAGTGCCCTGCAGTTTTGATCAAAATAGCTATCAAGGATCAGAATGCACTAGCACTGTTTTTGTCCCAGGCACATAAGCTCTTTCTTGTCTCTTGGACTTATCTATTCCACAAAACCAGTGGAAGCTAACACATACATTCACATGTATTAGTGTGGGGGCTGTATGCCTGAGGGCTCATCGTTTAACATTGGGAGATGGAAGCTAGATCACATATGCTTTTTTGTTTGTCCTCTATATGAACAGAAGTCTCCAACAGAATTGGCCACCAGTTGCCCACGGCAGAATCCAACTTCACATGTCTTGTTGCACAAGTTTTCCTTTCTGTCATGTTTTTCTATTCTGTTGTACATGCCTATTATGAAGGATCGTATTTCCAAATCAACAATGAGCATATAGGTGTCTGGCTCCAGTTTTGGAAGACAAGGCTAAAACTTACATTGATCACACAGTGTTGGAGATTATCTCACCTTCTGGTAAGGAAGAATTCCACAAAAATCCTTTCTTTTCCACTTTTTTGGTTTGCTTTTTTGATTACCAAAAACCTATGCCTTGGGACTTAAATCTATCCTGCATATTCTTCAATCAGTAGTTACTTCATGTTTGTAGATATTGTGTCCTTGAAATACAGTTAGCATAAACTGAGATGTTTTAGAAGTGCCAAAAATGTACTAAATTTCAAGACTTAGTAAAAAAAAGAAAATGTAATAATTTTTATATAGATTACTTGTTGAAATAATATTTTCCATATACTGAGTTAAATAAAATTATTAACATTAATTTTACCATTTTGTAATTTTTTAAATTTGGTGGTACTGGAAATTGAATTTAGGACCTTTCAACTGAGCTACATCCCCAGGTTGTTTTTATTTCTTATTTATTTTCAGATAAGGTCTTGTGAAATCACTAAATTGTCCAGGAGGCCTCTAACTTGCAATTCTCTTGCCTCAGCTTCCCAGAGTACTGGGATTACAGGTGTGTGCCACAACACCTGGCTTTTTTACATTTTTAATGTAGCTATGGCTTCTATTAAATTCTTATTGGATGCTTCTATTATAGATAAAACAGAACTTAAGGGACTTATCAGTCATTTAAAATGCACTGACTTTATTCTAAGTAATTGAAATTAAAATCATGCAAAAAATGAAAAAAAATAGGAAAATTTGAACACTTCCTAGATACTTAACATCATTAAGAAATTATCATTAACTTTTTATAAAAGTATAATAATGGTCAAGAATCCTATCATTTAGAGATACACACCAAATTTTTTAAGCTTGAAATGTATGATGTTATAAGTTTGCTTCAAAATAATATGCACGGGGTGAAAAGAAAGTGGGTAGGCATATAAATTAAATTATTGTGGCTTTTAGTTGGTAATCAGTAAAGTTAAATAATGATCACTTGGAGTTTATTATCATATTGTTTCTATATTTGCATATTTGGAAGTTTCTGCACTAAGAATGATTTACCAAAAGAAGTAAATTTTTCCAGTGTTTAGTGATAATCTATATTTAGTGATATTATATAATAAAGGTTCTGTTTACTAGGATTCAACTTCTCAGGCTTTTAGCAAGAAGGATAACATGTGATGCAGATTTATTACAACAAAGGAGCACAAATGTGGGCAAAACTTCTCATTGCCTGAAGGAATTAACATGGTTAAGTTATGCAAAGAAATCAATGAATGTTCAATTTCAAAGTGACCTTGGTACTACCTAAAAGATGTTTAAGGAATTTTTTATAAATACATAATAAAACTATAGGTAATAATTACATGATTAGTTATGTCAGATAAATTTATTATATGTAATGTAGAAATGTTTATATTATAAATATATTTATGTATTATATTATTTCAAATATCTGTAATTATAAAATTTAATATATACATACTTAAGTAAATATATTTACAAGCATAAATATTATAAACAAATATAAAAGGTTCATTTTATGTTATGCCTTGTTTTCTAATCTCTCAAAACCATTTTATTACAATGCTTCTAAAATGTATCATTCTCTTTCCTTGTTATAAAGGCATTAGAATTTGATGTTCTAGCTTAAACACTTCTGAATGAGTTAACAACTACCTTTGTTTGCTTTTTGGTACTGGGGATCAAACTCTGGTCCTTGTGAGGCAGGCGGCAGAACCCTTATAAGACATATCTGCACCAGTGGTGTTCTAGTAGATTAATATTTTGTGGCCCTTTTTAAAGGCTTATGTTATAATAAAGTGTAGGCGTAAGAAGTGAGTTCTGAGTAACAGAAAGAAGTAACCAGTGGTCAGGATGGTGGGGATGGTGTGCGTCCCTCTTTGTGCCTCGCCTCTGAATAAAACAACCACTGAGGGATGTTCACGCAGAGCACTTCCCATCTGACCTCTGACCTCTTAATGAAGTGCTCAAGACCTCATAGAGCCAGCGGCTTGAGTCAGGGCTCCGCCCGCTTCTCTGTATACTGGGGCCTTATTTCACAGACCTTCCTCAAGTTGTGTGGAGCATAAAAGCTGTCTGGATCAGTTCTATCTAGATTAAAAAAAAATACATGGCTTAAAAGTTCTAATTGAGAACAATGTATGTCCTTCTTACCTTGCTTTCTTTCCTTGCGGTTTCTCAAACTGAAGAACATTTTCTGTCCTAAGACGCTATTAAACTGAATAGTCCTCAAGGGACTGAAGTCCTAGCTCCTGGAATAGAAAGTGCTTGGCATGTACCAGGTGCACAATAAACGTTTATGAATGCTGTACTATAAATCTGGGTTGAAAACGACCCAAACTGCTTGTATCACAGATTATTGATCTCCAATGCTCTGCGACCCCGACCTGTCGCAAAAGGGTCGTGATTCTGTGGCTAAGGAGCGCCTGGCTTTGCGTGTGCGCTGAAGAGTTGGCTTCCGGCTTCTGCTGCGGTGCCGAATTCCACGATGGCATGGCATCCCTGTGTTGTTAAGTCATAAAAGATTATTGAAGACAAAATTTTAGGTCCAAAGAATAAGAAAGGAGGAGCAAAACAGAAGAACTTTATCGAGGCCTTCAGTCATGCTAAATTAAAATCCACGTCAGGCAATGTGAAGCTGAAGAGAAATTGAAGAAATTATGGTAGGAGCTAAATGAGCTGTCCAAACCTGTAGTTGCTGCTCTAAAAATAAGTTAAGTTGCAAATCCCAAATACGTGGTGTGTGCCTTCTTCAAGCAAGGACTGTATTGAAGGAGGTAAGTGCAAGTTCTCTCATGACGTGACCCGGGAGAGAAAATGTGAAAAATGAAGTGTTTACATTGATAAAGAACTTGAAAAAGATACAATGGATAATTGTGATGTGGAAAAGCTCAAAAAGTAGTGAACAGGGAGTCCTGGGACAGGGATGTAGCTCAGTGGCTCTGTGCCTGCCTGGCAAGTGGGACGGAGCGGGGGGGGGGTCAGCTGTAACCAACTTCCAAAAGCTGTGTAAATTGAGAATATAATATATAGCCTACGGGAGGTTGAATATTTTAATCATAATAATAATAAATAGGAAAATAAAAAGCACTGTGAGCTGGAAAAGTAAAAAGCAAAAGCTCAAATAGTCTGCAAGCATTCCACTGAAGCTATTGAAAGTAACAAGTATTGGGCAGGGGATTTGGATTTAGCTCAGTGGTGCTGCCACCTGTCTCACCAGTGCAAGGTTCTGAGTTCGATGCCAGACACAAAAGAAAAAAAAAAGTGATAAATGTATGTATTGTCATGCACTTCCTACTGAATTTGTGCTGTAAAAAGAAGGGAAATGAAATTTTATTAGAAGATCTCATTGAAAGAGACCTTTCTGCCCTTCTGCCCTAGGTCCAAATGTTACCAAAATTACTCTACCATTTTTTCTTGCATGGAATAAAAGGAAAAGATAAGAAAAGATTGATAATATGGAAAAAAAGAAAGTTGACTTCAAAGAAGGGAAAGCACTAGTGATCAGTGTTTTTGAGGTCTTTGAATTCTGTTCTGACCTGGTCAATGATGACGATAAGGAAGCAGATGATAAGTTACACTCAGGGAAAAGGATGATTCTGTGAACATAAGTCACAGAGAGTTAAGCCTGTACATCCTAAGAGAGGTAGATGAGACAGGTATTGCTTTAGCCAGTCTTGAAAGATTCAGCACAGATGCTTCAGATAAAAATGAAAACAAACTAAGTGAAGCTTCTGGAAGTAGGGCCAAAAATAGTGAACAAAGTGTGTTGGAAGAGGACTGGAAAATAGAGGTATAGGAAAATAGAGCCTGGAGGCATATTCCTGTTGATGAAACGCTATTTATTAGAGAAAATCTGAATGAATTAGAAGAAGAATTAAACACACTTGATTTAGAAGAGTGACATCCAACAAAGGAAAAGATTAAGTCAGCTCAGCAGAAGTTGAAATTTACTGTATTCGTTTTTTTTTCATCTGGAATCAACAGGATGTCATTTCCCATGCTGATTCTGGAGGACCTACTCTCTTCCAAAAGAGGAGTATTTTCCCCATGTCTTCTCTTCTGACTTCTGACATTTTGTGGTAAGTTCATAGTAGTTCATGATAAATTGAAATTATAAAAGCTATTGCAGAAAATGATTGTTGTAACTATCCACTCAAGTAGGAAGTATAACTGTTTTTCCAGCTTTTGGTTTTCACTGGGCATGTGTTATTAACAACAAAAATTTACATTTAAAATACTCTTTGATACAGTTTTCAATTTATTATTTTCTTTTCTTTGTATTTATATGTTTTAAAGACTGCCTAGAATCTGGGCACTGTACTTTATAAAGGAAACTGCACATGCTGATTCAGTATTGTATATCTTTGGACAGTTAGGTGGACATTTGAAATGGAGCGTGGACCTGACAGCATCAGCTACAATGTCCTATGTTTTTCTGACTCTTTTTTGCCAATGAAGTTGTAAATAAAGACCATCATACATTAAAATCTAAAAAAATTATTATTGATATCATGTTTATACAATACAAAACTATCTTTCTATTAGTATCATTTATTAGTTGAATTACATTTAAATCTCAAAGATTGGAATGTGTCCCACATTAAAGTTCTTGTGCTCAAGGGCTCCTCTCTCCCTCTCTCTCTCTCTCTCTCTCTCTCTCCCCCTTTCCTCCCCGCCGTCCCCTCTCCCTCCCTGCTTTCTCTCTCTCTCTCTCTGTCTCTCTGTCTCTCTCTCTCTCTCTCTGTCTTTCTTTTTTGATAGAGTCTCACTTTGTAGTTCAGGCTGGCCTTGAACTCACAGGGATCCTTCCTGCCTCAGCTTCCCTGGTGCTGGGATTACAGGCATGTGCTACTATTGCCTGGGGGGGTTAATGGAACAAGTTATCTTAAAAAATGTCTAGACTAGTGCATTCAGCTTGTGTCCTTGGCAGCTCCAGGATTCCACCACATAGCTTAAGAGGTTTTTCAGGGTCCGTAGAGAATGTCTTGGATTCACATTTATATTAGGGTTCATTTGGAAGAAGGAAAAAATTAGTTCTTGTCTTTGCAGAGTTCAAAAATGACTAATGACCAAATGCTTCATTTTATGTGGAAAAATAGAATTCCGGAACTATACAGTAGCCAGCTCAAGCTCATACTATTAGGATAAAAGCAAGGCTAGAACTTCTTTGACTAGTTGAATCCTAGGTCATTCCCTGCCCACAGTGAACAATTCTGCTCCATGGTAAAAGTTATAGGACTTTTCTTCCTTTTGTGGGCATATTGGCTCAAATACATCTGCATACATTTGCATGTTGTTTAAAGTAATTTCACATTTTCCTCACTAGTGTGGCTTGTGTGTGCCAGAATTGATTTTAAGGTTCTTGGGGAGGCTTCTGAAACCTCTATCTCTTTGTACCTATCTCCTGCTCCCAGTGGGATTTCAGTAAGTGTCATTCATGGATTAACTGACTGATAGAAAGTAGAATGCAAGATATGGAAGCTTAGGAAAACTTGTGGGTTTAGCCACACCGACCAAAGGTGAAATTTCCAAGCCTTTTCTGTGGTGTAATTTCAGAAACAGTTTGAATAAGCAGCTTCATGGATCAATCAGTTTTCTAATACATTAGAAAAATACCCAGCTTTTGGAGTGCTTGGCAAAATGGATCACTGGTGTAGTATATTCAAAACACTTTCTATTTTAAAATCCCTATAAAAAATGCCTATGAAAGTGAGTAAATTGAATAATAAACAAATTATTTTTCCTCAGGGAATCTAGCACACCTTAACCATTTCTTTCATTCTCTACCTGCCTGTACCTAGTGTCACTACAACGTTCAGCTGATTATGATATAACTAAACACCTTTCTCCCATAAGAAAAAAAAATCAATATGTGGATTTATTTCTATTAGAAAAAATGAGGATAGATACATCTAATTTCTCACTCAGACTAGAGAAAATAGATCCATGAAGCCACCTTGGTGAATTAATACAGCAATGCTGACTGAGTCTGAACAGGGATCAAGTTGACCCCACTGCTTTTTAAGTGACTGATGTAATTGTTGTCTTGGGTTTTTTTTTTCTTCTGTTTAATCAAACTTTTGAAAAGGAAAATGTTGCTAGTGGGAATATAAAATGTTATAACTATCATGGCAAGTAGTTTGATGGTTTCTCAAAAAGTCAAACACAGAATTGCCATATAACCCAGCAATTCTACTGTTAGTTAACACATCTAAAACAATTGAAAACAGATACTCAAAAAGATGCTTAAACATCAGTCTTCATAACTACCTAATTCACAATAGTTAAAAGGTGGCTGCAACCCAAATGTCTGTCAGTAGATCAATAAACAAAATATGATATATACGTGCAGTGCAATATAATTCACCTTTAAGATGTAATAAAATTTGACACATGCTACAACATGGAGAATCTTGAAAGCATTTAACTGGATAGAATTTGCTTCTACTTCTAGAGGCGGGTAAGTCCAAGATCAAGTTGTGGGCTGGTTCAGTGTCTGGTGAGGGCACGCTTTCTGGTTCACAAATAGCATCTTCTCATGTGGTGGAAGGAGTCAGAGGCATCTCTAGGGCCTTTGGATAAGGTATTGATTTCACTCATGAGGACTCTGTCCCTGTGACACGATAACCTCCCAAAGGCCCCATTTCCTAATACCATCAGCAAGGGGGTAAAAATTCAACAGAAATTTTGATGGGACACAAATATTCAGACTACAGCAGTAACATAACAAAAAATGAACCTCTGAGCAATATCTGTCAGATTTGATAACTTAGGTTTCTACTTCCATGGAGATGGATATTGCTTATTTTCTAGTATGGACCCAAAAACCTAGACCAGAGATCACTAACCCACATACTGGTTTTTCTTTCCTATAGGAAAAAAGGTGTTTGTAAATAGCACAGACAGTGCTCAGCTGAGCACTGTAGTGACTAAAGGTCTTGGGGGAGAGGGGATGGAAGAAATAGTAAGGTGTGCTGGATTCCCTGAAGGGAAATAATTTGTTTGCTATTCACTTTACTCACTTTCATAGGTATTTAAAATTGAAAGTGTTTTGAATATATTACTCTGTGGACTGTTGGGTATCATGTGTGGTCAGGCCAGAGAAATAGTGACAATTATTCAGGAAATTTAGGTTAACCCTTGTTTTTTCTTTACTTACTTTAATTTTTAACAAGGCAGATGGTAGAAGATATAAAATAATTCTAGGAAAAATATAATGTTGAAGTGAGAGCATTAGGCTAATAGAATCCTAGTTCTTGTTCTGTTTCTGATCAGCTGAGAGACTTTGAATAAATTCAAAATACTTCAGGCCTCAGTCTGTTGAGCAGTAAAATGAGAGGATTGGATTAAGTGAATCTCTAAAGTCCTTTCTAATTCAAATATCATATAACTTGTTGATCCTGGCCCAGATTCCCAGAGTAGTCTTGTGAAAATCCATGGAAAGTTGCCACCTCCCCTCTGAGCAGCAATCATTTTGGCTGAGCATGCTTCACCATCTGTCTTATTCTGGGCAATCATAGGAATTTCCCTCCAGCATGGGCCTCTGGCATGGGTCTGTATCTTGGTGTGTTCTAACTGGAGCCAGTACCATCAAGACTTTATTAAAACAGCTGATGGAAAATTCTGCGAGCCATGCACTATGCCATTGGAGCCTCTTAGAACATTTAGGGTCAGGTTCCTTCTGGGTATTTCCTAATAAAGATATCTTGAGTTATCATAATAACAGTATTGTTATGAATTCCAAATTTGCACTGTGATTTAAAGTAACTTTCCTTGGTTTTTCCCTTCATGAAAAGCCAAGTGTGGCAGGTATGTGTGTGTGTGTGTGTGTGTGTGTGTGTGTGTGTGTGTGTGTGTGTGTGTGTGTGTGTGTGTGTGTGTGTGTGTGTGTGTGTGTGTGTGTACCATTTTAGATGCCAGAGCAAAGTTACTCAATATCTCCAGAAGTTGCATTTTTCATTACAGTTCCTGGCAGTACTCTAATGCAAAGGACATGGAAATTAGAAGCCACAGAAGTGCAGTTTGTCCTCACTGACCTCTTCTCCCCTGACCATTTGTCTTGGTGATGTTTAATGAGCACATGTGCTGGTTCCAAGATCCATACTGGCTTCTTCTTCTCCTTAAATATCTGACGTAGAAAAGTCTTAATCAAGGATCTTCTTTGAAACTCTGCTAAATCAAATTATAAAGAAATCTACAATAAGCTCAGATAGTCCATGTAGCTTCTTAAAAAAACAAGATTTATATTTGAACTCTAGTCAAAATAAAGACTAATTAGCAGATCAAAATAACTTTAAAATGCATTTTTCTTTGAATTTAGATTCTTCAGTGGCTATTCTCTATTTCTCTCTGACAGCTCTTATAAGATCAGGAACATGACAAAAATATCCATTTCAGTGTTTATTTGTTTTATGAAGAAACTCTCTCCATTTTGATTGAATACTGTCCTGGTGTCCTACACAGTACCATACATAGCAAGAAAAAGAAATAAAAGATGCCAGATAGGGATGCAAGGAGTAAATCTCTCTTTGTTCTCAGAAACATGATTGTCTGTATATAACATCTGATAAAATTCATTAAAACACTATATGAACTAATAAAGTTTAGCAAGATTCAGAATCTAAGGTCAATAGACAACAAATAATTGTATTTCTGTATTCTAATAACAAACAAATAGAAACTTAAAATATTTACAATAGCATCCAAAATATGAAACATATAAGAATAAATCTAACATAAGATATGACAGAGCTATATGCTAAAAACTCTAAAATATTTCTAACAAAAATTAAACAAGGTCAATTAAAGAGATATTTCATGTTTCTAGAACAGAAGACTTAATACTGTATTGTCAAGATAACAGTTCTGTTCAAGTTAAGCTACAGATTCAATCCAATTCCAATTAAAATACAAGCACTCTTTTTTTGGGGTTAAGGCAAGATAGCTAAATTAATAAGCTAACTCTATAATTTATATGGTAGTACAAAAGACAATCACAAAAATAATGGATCTTTTGCAAATGGGAAGGGGATGTATGTGTACCAACTCCGTATGAAAAATACAATCATTACATACTGGAAATGTGTACTAATAAACAAAAATTTAGAAAACAAATTTGGAAGTCTAGCACTACCTACTTTCAAGGCTTTGCATAATGTTGCAGCAATCAAGACAGTGTGATTTTGGTATAATGATAAATAAACATAAATAGGATGAAATATAGAGCCCAATATTAAGCCCACACATACTGTATATAAAAAACTGATATTGTACAATTAACCCAAAGACAATTCTTTGGAGAAAGTGTAAGTCTTCAGTAAATGGTGCTTAAAAATTGGACACCCATATGCAAAAGAATTAAGCTTCAAGCTGTGTCTCACACTTTGTACAAAAATTATACTCATAATGAATCATACATCTATTGTAAGACTTCTACAGAATTTCTAAAATACCTTAGGGGAAAATTTTTATGACTTTAGATTAGGTATTTCTTAGATGTGATATCAATATAGCAATCCATAAAATAACAAATTATTAAATTGGACTTCATAAAAAAGTAAAGACTTCTGTTCTTTAAAATATACTATTAAGAGAATGAAAAGACAAGCCAAAATCTGGAAAAAGTTATTTACAAGTATTTATAAAAGGCATAGCCACAGTATTTTTTAAAGCCTCTCAAAACACAAAAATAAGAAAACAGCTAATTCAATTAGACAATGGGAAAAATATTTAAAAATATACTTTATTAAAGAAAATATACAGGGAAAAATTTGTAGATAAAACAGTGTCCAAGATCGCTAACAATCAATGAAATGCAAAACCACAGTGAGATACCATTTTATACCTATTAGGATGGCCAAATTCCAAAGCCATGCTGATTTTACTGACATATATAAAGAACTGGAACTCTCAGAGGGTGCTAGCAGAAATGTAAAATTATGTAAGTGAATTGCACGATAATTTGGAACTTTCCTGAAAAGTTAAATACAGACTTACTATCTGAATTACCCACTTCAGGCCTAGGTATTTACCCAAGAGAAAGGAAAGCATAAGTCCATAGAAAGACTTCTACATGAATTTTCACAATAATATTGTTTGTAATATCCCCAAACAAAACAAACAAAATCTCAAATATCAATCAGCAAATAAATCAATAAGCAAACTGGTGTGTCCATATAGTGAAATGCTCTTCAACAACAAATAGGAATGAACTTTTTGATGCATTGTGTGACACACATACATTCCAAAATAATTTTGCCTCATCAATTGATTACTGATGATTCAACTTACATAAAATTTTAGAAAATGCAAATTAATCCACAGTGATGCAAAGAAGATTAGTGGTTGTTTGGGAATGGAAGCAGGACAGAGAGAAAATTCAAAAGGAAAAATTGTAAAGGTATCTACAAATATCAATGATCCCTATCCAGTTCTAGTTACCTTTATAGGTAATATGAATCTTCATTATCTTGAATGTGGAATGTGAACGATTTCTAGAAGGTATAATTATGATTAAATTTATCCACTTGTGTACTTTAATTTATGCAGTTCATTATATGTCAATTTAAAAAAGCGCTATGCTAATAAAAACTAGTTAAAGATCTGGAAACAAAATAAATAAACCTCTAGAAAAAATGATTATGAAGTGAGTAGACTCAAATGAACAATGTTTTAGAAAAAAATTAATATAAATTGTGATAGGCAACACTAGACATTAAGGCAGAAAGGAATATGAACAGTTGTATAATAACATACTCGAAAGCACATTAGATAACCTTTTAAGTAAATGCATATTTCAAAATTCACTTAATGTTCATAGAGAATTTTGTAAGATTAATATTTGTTAAATACATATAGTTATTAAAATTTTTCTACCTCCAACCCAAAAGGAACTAGGCCAGGGTTGTTTTAAGAATAACTTTCTTTGCCAAAACTTTAAGGAATAGATTATGACTCTCTTTAATTACTTTTTCCAGAGAGCAATAAAACAAAGCTCGTCCTATATGACTTCTATGATCTGAAATGGCAATGCAAGAAAAAACATATAAACAAATCTAACAGACAAGGATCAAGTTTTTATATGAACTGACAGTAAAATGAATTGTTTCAAAATAAATACTTTAACAGAATAAGGGATATTTTGGGAATGGGACAATATTTAAATATATAAAATTTTAATTTACCACATTAAAATATTAGTAGAGAAAGTCTTATAATCATCTTAAGTGCTCCCAAGACAGTCTTCAATAAAATTCAATATGCATTGATGATAAAAAATATTAAGTAAATTTGGAAGAGAAGGCAACGCTCTTAAACTAAATGTTAAATCTGTAGTTAACATCACACATTGACAAAGCTTCAGAAGTATTCTCTTTCAAGTAGGAACAGGATAAGGCTGCCTGCTGTCATCCTTATTGCTCAAGATTATGTGAGGAGGGTCTAAAAAATCCAATGAAGCTGGGCATGGTGGCGCACGCCTGTAATCCCAGTACTCTGGGAGGCTGAGGCAGGAGGATCGCTGTGAGTTCAAGACCAGCCTGGGCTACATAGTGAGTTCCAGGGCAACCTGAACTAGATAGAAAGACCCTGTCTCAAAAAACCAAAGGGGGAAAAAAAAAATCCAATGAAAGTTGAAAAAGAAATGAGGCATAAAGATTCAAATGAAAAATAAAAAAAATGTCATTTGCAGGCAACATATGCATGTAAAAATATAAATAAAACTTTTACAATAAAATATCTTTAAAAGTTTGTAAGATACTACTTTTGCCTATAAAAACAACATGACTTTATGGTACAATTAAAATAACCAGGTAGAAAATACAATAGAAAAGAAATATAGTAAGAAAAATATCGAGTGCCAAAGAATAAACTTATTGAGTGTTTTGCAAAATTTTTATTGGGAAAACTATAAAACTTAAGGATGAAAATAAAACTCCTTTTTAAATAAATCTACCATATTGAGGTTTGGAAAGATTCAGTACCATAGCGATGTCACCTCTTCCTAAATTCACTGATAAACTTCATGCAGTTTCAGTTAAAATTTAGAAAATGACTTTTAACTAATATGGAAGGATAGCCTGTGCACATCTAAAAATGAGTGATAGAAAACAAGAATTGGGCTGGGGATTTAGCTCAGCGGTTCTGTCGCTTGCCTTGCAAGCACAGTGTACCAAGTTCGATCCCTGGTACCAAAAGAAAACAAGAATTTGCCCTTCTGGTTACTCAGATGTATCACAAAGTAATCAAATCAATGTTATTTTGGCACAAAGATAGACAAATAAGTCAATGAACTAGAATAAGGAGGCAAAAATATGTATGGACTCAAGATCTATATAGTCCCAGTCAGTGCTTGCTATGGTTTTGAATATGTGTCCCAAAGTTTATGCATTAGAAGTTTAATTCCCAATTGGTAGTATTGAGAGATGGTATCTTTAAGAAGTGAATAGGTCATGAGGACCTAATCCATGCTGGTACCATGGGTGTGGTTTCCTGAGGATAGGATGAATTTGGTCTCTCTCTGTCTCTCTTTCCCTTCCTCTCTCTTGGCCTTCCTCCTCCTGCTGTGGGATGATACATTAAAAAGGGCCCTCCAGATTCCTTTTCATGCTGAGTTTCCATTCTCCAAACCAGGAGCCAGTAGATTCCTATTCTTGTAAACTACCTAATCTTGGGTGTTCTGTTTTAGTAGCATGAAAAGGACTAAGCCAATGCCTTGATTTCAATCATATTGCTGTTAAGAGTGACTTGTAGAAATGAGAGTTCTAAAAATATTTAATGATGGAATGAGTGACCACTGAGGAGTAGAAAGGGCAATGTTCTCTTTTGGAGAGGCAAGTGAGGAGGGCCTTCATTCCGCGGCCTTTTCAGAACAACTAGAAAAAGGTGAACTTTTATAAGAGTTCTAAAGAAGACCAGAAGGTTAGAAATGTAAGATAAGGAGGAGTGTCTGGCTTACCCACATGAAGCAGAGCATGCACAGAAAAGAGGAAATGAAGATCGGGGAGCGGTAGAAGCAACTCAGCCCAAGTAAAAGCACGGACTCTAGAAGCAGGAAGTTCAGACTCCTCTCCTACCACACACCAGCTGTACAGCTTTGGACGAGTTACAAATCCTTGTTGGAACTCAGTTGATTCTTCTATGATATGAAGACAATGACTCTCATATTGTGATGGTTCCATGAGGTGGTGTGTACAATGCTTTAGCCAGTGGCTGTTGAGTGTTTAGGGTTCAAAGAAGGCTCCATAGCAGCTTGCTAGTGGAAGAAAGAGGGAAAGTGGACAGGGAGGAAAGAATGATTTGTTCTGACCAGTAGTACTAAGGGCTTTGGAGTTTGTGGCAACAGTTCCAAGAGGGTAGAGATTTTTTTGTGACACATAACTAATGTGGTCTTTATAATTTCACCACTCAAAAACATTTTGTCTTATTTCCCATAGAAATTTAAGTCCTATGTTAGAGACAGGGTTGTATGATCTTAAGCGGTTCCTATACCTGCTAGTCACCATACACGTTCTTGTTAAGGAGTGTGGAGTAGGGACAGAGGGCAGAGACCCAGGGTCAATATAAGCATTCAAGATTTACTATAGAGAAATATTAGTCTGAATTTAGGGATCATAGTGATATGTTAGCAGTGATGGGAAGGAAATTGAATTTGAGACTTGGCTGGCTTCATGGTTAGGGGAAAGGGTTAGAATTCTGTAATGACTGACTGTATGAAGGGAGGAAGGAGCCTGTACCTGAGTTGAGTTTTAATCTTGGACAGCAAGGCTACATGGTGACACCAACCAATGATTAGAATAGAGATTAGAGGAGAGGTATGCTTGGGAGCACATGTGACCAATTTGTCCTCCATTCTATTTAATTTCAGCTAGTGGCCATTTATTCAGTTCCAATACCCAGGATCTGTACATTATAATTACAGAAGTATTTGTGGAATGTGGTAAGCATGGGTGCAGTGTTGCTCTTTGAGGAAGTTTATGGTTTCAGTGAAATCCAAGTAATGCAAACCTATTTACAACCTATTTAGAATCTGGCAAGAAGTTCAATACTTGCAACCATAATAGTTATCATTAGATATTCTTATGTTCTGGGCTCTGGGTTAAACACTTTGTAAACATCTGTAATACTCAAACTATGCCATAAAGTAAGCATTATGTTGTCCATTTTGTAGAGGAAAGACCTCAGATTAAGGAATTTGCCCACAGCTGCCCAAATAGGAAGGGAAGAAGCATGAAAGTGAACTAAATCTGTCTGCTACAGAAGTTTGTGCCCTGTCACCCACACCTGGATGCCTAGGAGTTTGGAGACAGTCTTTGTCCTTCTGATCAACACCTTGCTTTGTGATTTTTGTCAGTACTTCTATTTTATGCCATCTACCCCTCATCCATCTTCCAGAAGCTGAAAAAAAGGCTTCCAATAACAGTGAAGAGCAAAAAGACCAGCCCAGAAAAAAGTAGTATCTTTTGTTCTTTCTTCAGTAATAATTCACCTAGGTTGGCTGCATGTTCACCCTTTTGGATTGTGATACTAATGATCCATAAAACATAAAGTTTATCTGGGAGTGGTAATTCAATAGTCCACTAGCCTTTAAAAAAAAATCTTGGTTTGGAAGTAGTTTTCAGGATCAAAGGAAAGTTCTGTCAATGTGAGACAGTGTCCACAAGGTCTTTCAGTGCCACCTCAGTACTGAGTTGATTGGTTAGAGTGTCATCCAGGAGTGTTGGGCTCTGAGAAGAAAGATAAACTGAGGTGTTCAGTGCTCCTGGGTCTTTTACAGCAGCAGCTCCTTACTTTGCCCTAGCACTCTCATGGCCTCCCACTTTAAGAATGGTTTTTCTTCAGTGAATTCAGTCACACTCAACCAAAATATATCACTTAGAAAGCATTAAAAGTCAGAGGAGGCTGGGGATGTAGCTCAGTGGCACTGTTCCTGCCTTGCAAGCACAAGGTCCTGAGTTTGATCCCTGGTATACCATCCTTCCCCCCAAAAATGAGTAATGCAAGGATCTCAGGGAGAATCTGCAGCTGCTATGAGCATCTCCCTCCATGCTTTTAAATAGTTCTTTGGACTTACAGGAGCAAGTGCCAATTTGTAAATCTTGGGTATGTGAAGAACTCAACGCCAAAATAATTTTGCAGAATGTAGATGAGTGAGACTAAAACTCTCCAGGGCAAAGCCAAAGAACTCTGAAGGTCTACAAATAAATTTTTAATAATAAATAATCAGCAAGGAGACTATGGTTACAGCATTGACCAAGTTAAGGGAACTGTGGGTTGACCCTGAATCTGCATAGAATAATAAAAGGCTCTAAAATTTCATGGCATGCCCAAAGTAATCTACAAACAAGGATCTCTTTTGTCTTTCTAGAATAATGTAGAGCAGTTATAATCCTGTCATTAAGATAATCTTCCTATTATGAAGAAGGACAATAGCAAAGTTTTGCTTTTACTTCTATGCTTACATTTCTAGCTAAGTGAATGTCTCATTGCCTCATCAAATTTATTTTCTAAATCTTTTCCCATTAGCTCCTTGAGGGAAGGTTACTTTTTTTTAGTTTTTACTTTATCTATTTTAGTTACTGTTATCTTCACAGAGCATAGGAGCAGTATCTGACACATAATAGATATTCAATAAATATATATTGAAACAATGAATTGAAAGCTTACAGTATCATCTCATTATTCCCTTTGCTTTCCATCTTATTCTATCCAAACTGCTTCCATCTCTGAAGATAGAATAGTCTTTCTAAAAATGACTCTTGAAGATAGCACACTTCTTCAAACTTTTCAAAGGAGGCATATTGTCTGAGATAAAGTCTTTATTCTTGAATGAGCTCTTCAAAGGCCTCTGTGATCTGGCACTGGCTTACATCTCCAGGTTTGTGTTGTACTTTCTGCAGTAGGACTGCTGATATCCTAGTGGATACCTCCTCTCTCCAGGATCCTCTTCCTCCCTGGCTCCCTTCTTCCGTTGGCCAGCTCTCAGTTATAGTTGCAACTCAAAAAGAATGTCACTTCTGGGAAGTCTTCTCAAACTTATCCCCAACCAGAACTATTGACTTCAGCACATAATGCTATGTAAATGCCTCTATCAGCATGTTTATAAGGTACTAGGGTGATGGATCTGTATGTCTGTGTTTCCTCTGATTACTTTTAGGTTAGTGTCTTGGCCTTTAGGTTTTGATAAGAGAAGATCATAAACTGAATGATTTATAAACCACAGAAATTTATTCCTTACAATTCTGGGGCCTGGGAAGTCAAAGACCAGGGTACGAGCATGGCTAAGTTCCAGTGAGGTCTGTCTTCTTGGTTGTAGAATGTGGACTTCTTGCTGCATCTCACTTGGTGAAAAGAGTCAAATGGCTCTCTGGGGCCATTTAGAAGTCAGTGATCCCATTCAGGAGGGCTCTCCTTCATGTTCTAATCACCTCCCATAGATCTTGCCTCTGATGCCATTACCTTGGTTATTGGATTTCCACCCAGGAACTTGGTAGGAGTGGGGCATGCAGAGCATAGCAGTTAAATACTATGGTTTAGTCATTTTGTGTCTCTAGTGCCTGTGTGTTTGCTGCAAACTTAACACTTGGTAAATATTAGGGATAGAAACACTAAAAGGGGATTGTGTAATTACTGACATTTAACATTTTTAATTGAAGAATGTTTATTTTGACTTGTAAATCTTGGTGTTATTATTACACAATGAGTTGACGATGATTGCATGCATTTTCTATTAAGTACTACGTGATATAGAGCTGACTTTCTTAAGGCCTTAGTCTTTATATTTTCACTGTGGTAAAATATACATGACATAAAATTTACCATTTTTAAGGATGCAATTCAGTTGTATTAAGTACATTCACAATGTGATGCAATAGTCAACCTTACCCATTTCTAGAATTATTTTCATCATCACAAAGTACATAGATATAAGCATATAGATAGGCTATACCCATTACATAGTAATTTGCACTGCCAAGTGGCCCCAGCATTTACTTTCTGCTACCATTTTACTTTCTGTCTCTGTGACTTTGAGTATTTCATGTAAGTGGAATCATATGTTATTTGTTCTTTTGTGTCTGGTTTGTTTCATGTGGCATGTTCTCAATATTAATGCTTGTTTTTTGCATGTATCAGAATTTAATTTCTTTTAAAGGCAGAATATTTCGTGGTATGCATGATAGTTCCTTTATCATCACTTCATCTGTTTATGGGCATTTGGGACTTTTCACCTTTTACTTATTACAAATAAAACAATGAAGATTTATGTTCAAGTGCATATCTTCTTGAATCTCTGAATTTGAGTTTTTTGTTTCTAAGAGTAGAATTTCTGGATAATATAGCAATTCTGTTTAACTTTTTGGGAAGCCATCAAACTTTTCCACAGGGGTTATAACATTTTGCATTCCTACTAGCAATACACAAGTGTTCCAGTTTTTCCACATCCCCACTAACACTTGTTATTTTCCATTTTTAATAATAGCCATTCTAATGAGTATGAAGCAGTAGCATTTCTATAGCATAGAAATTTAGCTGTGGGCTATATTTTCAACTTCAGGATGAAATTTGAGAGAATCATATTACTATGCTTAAATTATGACAAATTGGAAATTCTTTGTTATTTATATAACTGTCCTTAGATTAGATACAGTTTTTTTAAGTAAAGATATAATATAGGAGTAGAAAGTAGGAGGGGAAAAAGAGTAATATGCCCATCACCTGCCAGTCAGCAATTCCTTTGAGTTAACAATCTCCACAATGTAGTCCACACATGCTTCTGAAAACATATTTAATTGATAAATGTATGAAGCTGGATCATTTTAGTAATGATCTCCAGTGAAATTGGTTCCATATTTTTGCATTAGCTTGAGAATTTTTATTATTTCAAGGATGGAAAATGTTTTACTGAAAACCACATATACACAAATATAGTGGATGTGAAAATATGCATAGAAATCATTGCTTATTTTTATAAAAGTTTTTATAGTATATGAAGGAAAAACCAATGTTATTATAATATTAAAGTGCAGAATTTCAGCAATCTATTAAAGCCCCTAGAGAAACATTAGTTACAGCAAGGAACTCTAGCATGTTAAAGGGCTGTCAACAGAGAAAGATTGCTCTTTCTCTCTCATAGATTTAACTCAGAAAAACATTTTGTAGGAGAAATTTTGTAAAAATGACCTTATTGCACCCTTTAAAGATTATCAAATACTCACTTGATTGATTAATAGTAATTTTGCCTTTGTATCCAAGAATTCAGTTGCATAGTATTCACATGGGGCAAGTAGGACAATGTGGATTTCTTATATTACCTGCTAGTTCCATATAATACCTCTGCAGTTATGAGATTTTGTAAATGTTTTACTATATAGCTACCTAACAAAATCCTTATTCTTTGTCTGTAATATAGATAGTGCTGAGACTGTCACCTCTGTCCACCTAGAGAATCTTCCCTGATTCAACAGATGGGTAACACAGTATAGTAGAAGATGCATGGGCATTGGAAAGAAACAGACTTCAAGTCCCAGCTCCATAGCTCTCCAATGATTTCCTTGGAAAAAATCTTACATTCTTTAAATCTCAATTTCATCTTCTGAAAAATGGGAGTGGTACTCTCTCATATTGTTGTTTTCAGAATATTTAATAAGGGGCTATCACCAATAAATCATAGCACACTTTCCTACCAGTAAATGGAACAAGTTCAGAGTCTTTCTGGGCAGCTATATCAACTGAACAGAGTAGGCACTAGAGGTGACACTCACTTGTCACCCTGTCCTCAGGCCTGCACTTACTCCTGCCTGTTTAGGTCCTTTTATCTATTCTTCAAAAACATGATCCGTTATTTTTATTGTTAGGTCATAAGAAAGTCCAAGACATTTTGTAGCTGGGTTCATTTGCTTAGAACTCTGTCCTTCTTCCTCCCCTCTGTTGCTACTAAGCTAATTTGTTCCCAAAGGACTGAGCCTTTCTGAGTCTGCAAAGGGCAAGCAGAAGAGGCTGAATTAAATAATTAAATGGATGAGAAGAGTTGGGTAGGGAAAAAAATCCAGACTGACTTGTGTCTTATTTATTTTGTAATTTTTTGGGTCTGTTGGCATTCTTCATTTGAACAGTTTTGTACAGTGACAGCATTCATTGAAATACTCTAATCTTTCAATTGAATCTTTCAATCTTTCAATTTGAAGGTTAACTGTTATACAAGTATTTGTAAAAAGAAAAATAGAAGTACTAATGTGTTGAAGGTCACCCCATGAGACATAAACAAAAGTGGCAGAAGTTGGAGTTTGAAACACTTGACAAGTCTTAGTTTTTGAAAATGAATTCTTGAATTTTAACCTTTATATAATTTTTAAAGTAGTCAACTTTTCTTTTAGACTTCATCTCATGATCAAATAATGCACCTTAGAAACTGATTCAGGTTTGAAAGCTTATTTTTCCTGAGTTACACTGGAAACCATGGGTTCTTATTTATCCTAATGGTAGACAAAGAAAATGCTATCCCTTTAGTGTCCCAAGCTCAAACATAGCTGAAAAGATTTCACCTAAACTGTGCAACAAAATAAAAACAGCTCTCCCATTGGGCTTACCAAATATTTGTTAACAAATAGCTTAAAAGATTCATTTGGAGTTTTTCCTAACGCAGAATTCTTCCTAACTTAGAATCAATGTTCAGATTATGAGCAGTTTTCTAGCACAGTGCTTGTTCACCTTTGAACTTAAAATCATGGTTTGTGTTTCAGATTGTCTCCTAGATTAATTTGTTTTCAAATCTTACCCTAGTCCACATTTCAGTGGCTCCCTCTACAAAATACAGGTGGAAAATGAATACAATATTGTTTGAAAGTCTAGACATAATTAATCAAGTCTACTTCTTAATACATGGTGAGGTGTGGAACAGTGGACAGTGTACTAAATCATGACTCCTTAGTGAATGCCTATGGACATGGACTGCCTGGCCTGGTACTGAGGCCAGCACTTCATGTAAGGAGCCCAGTGGACAACCCTAAGAAGCCCTCCATGATTCTCCTCATGATTCTGGGACCTCCTGTTTGGGTTGTAGAACTTAGGCTCACCAATTCTCTGTGGCTACCATTTGGCTTTTACTCTGTGGAGAATAGATTACCCTGAGGATAAGCAGGATGTTTAAAAAGCCTCATTCTTGTTTCTTGAATGTCTTCATGTGCTAAAGGAACATTTAAAAATAAAAACAGACATTTGTTTTTCAACGGTCACAGTTCAAAATGGCATGTACAAGTCTTCCTGCGGTCAGTTTGGAAACTCAAATAGCTTTTCGTGTTACTTTTTAAACAGAAAAGTAATTTGAAAATGAAGGAAAGCCTTTGGAATTCCACAAGTGACCCTGAGTTTAACCCCTGGGGAGTACCATCAAACAGCTTCCAGCTAGCAGGATGGAAAGAACGGAGTGGGAACATGGCCTGTGCCAAAGACCCACTTTGCAGATGTGCTTCAATTCTGGCTACTGAGGAAAATTAGAGAGCACAAATATATCTTTGGCATTTTCTCTGCTGTGGGGCAGTGGAAAAGAACACAGGCTCAGGAGTCAGAAAGACCTGAATTTTTGTTATAGCTCTACCATTAATTATCTGAGGGACCTTGGACAGTTATTTTAACCCCTGAACCTCAGTTTGCTCAGGACTAACAAAGGAGTTTTGATAACTACAGGGGGTGATTTGCATATACGAGTAACATTTGAATTTTAAATATAATATTTAATTTTTATATTTATTACGGCAAAAGACATATTGCCACATTGTCATTAATCCTCTTCAGAATATTCCCTCTAGCTATGAACACACCTTTCCCCCACTGTTCTTGCCACTTTTTTTTTTTTTTATTTTTATTAGTACGTTTTAGGACATAACAAGTACTTTTGTTGTGGGGAGTTAGTATGTGTACACAATGCATTTTAATTCTTTTTCTATCCCTGACTTCTCCTTTCCCGCCTTGCTCCTTCCATCTCTTAGTCTTTCCCTCATTTGCAAAAGCTCTGTCTCTATTTTGATCCAGTTCTTCTTTTAACCCCCTTTCTCTTCCCTCACTCCCTCTTCCCTCATGTCTTGTTCCCCTTCTATTTGAATAAGATCTCCCTATTTCCTATTATCTATTTTTTATTTTCCTCTTTTTTTATATTTCAGTTTTGTCATATAAGAGAAACTATGTGTTAGTTAAGCTTGTGCTGTTGATTTATTTTCCTTAATATTATGGTCTCAAGGTGCATCCATTTACCTATGAATGACTCAGGTTTATCTTTCTTTATGGCAGCAGTTCTGAAAGTTCTTATTGTGAGTGTCTTTATGAGGTGTGGTAAAAAATATGGTGAATACTGCTGTCCTGTGCCATCCAGTGTAAAGACAGACTTATAGAAACATTATCATGTGTCCTCATTAGCCTTTTCTGGTGCTGTGTGACTTCTGATTTTTCCCTCAAATCAAAATGACTGTAAAAGGTAAATTCATAATTCAGGACATGGAGGCAGCCATAGCAGCGAAAAACATGAAACTAAAAACATGAAAGAGAACTTCTAGGACTGCTTCAGAAAGTGGCAATGATAACAGGATAAGTGTATTTGAAGCAGAACAGATTTTGAGGGGGATTAATGGCAATGTGTGTTTTACTGTAATGATTTTAAAAATGTGAACATTTACCATATTTTTCAATCATAACTTTGCAGTTTTTACATTAAATACAGTATGGGATATATAGCACAACTAATACTTTAAAGTTGTGTACTGAGTGGTATTTTCTTTCCCCTGCCTTATCCCACCCTCCTTTACCACTGAGAACTCCATTCATGGCAGCTTTCTTGCACCTCACTTTTGGTAACTGAGTCCCTGTCTGGTGTCTCCATGATGAACTCAGATTTTCCATGCTTGGATATTCCAATTTTCCCATAGTTGCCATACCAGCTCCCTTCCACCCAGTCCAGGCCCTTTCTGTTCCCATTCTCTCAGAGCCAGTACTCCTGTCCCCAAATTCCTCTCCTCCAATAAAATACACACTTTGGGGATTTTTTTTTTTTTTAAATCACTAGTGTCACTGGAACTGTTCGCCTGGTAGATAAAAACAAGGAGTATCTTGGACATTGAAATTAAAATGTCACCATGACTAATGGTTTAAAAAAAAAGCATTGATATCAGATAGACCTGAGGATGATCTTGGTGCAGCTATACTAGTGTTGGATTTTTTTTTTTTTGAGACAGGGTCTTGCTTTGTAATACAGGCTGGTCTGGAACTCACTGTAGCCCAGGTTGGCCTCAGATTTGTGGCAAACCTCCTGCCTTAGCTTCCCAAGTATCTTCACAATTTACTTATTTTACCTGTGTTCAGGTTTCTTCATTTCAAAAGCAAGACTAAAATTTTTACCTCTAGGTCTTGCTGCAAAGGTTAAATCAGAAAATAAATATAAACTACTCAGCACAATAGCAGACAGAATAAATTCTTGAGAAAAATCAGATCTTCTAATTAATATTAGCATGATGGTTATTTAGTAATAGCAGAAAGTACAAAAGAGGTTACTGTTGACTCTGAATCTCAACTCTTCCAAAAATGTAGAAGGCAAAGAAAAGTACAGTTCATATTCCTAAATAATCATAAGCCTCTGAAGTTTGAGAGGGAAATCAGGAGCTTGGTTGATAATGGTTTCTATAGTGACCCCCTCAACAAGCAGCTGCAGAGCAGGCAAGCAGGTTGTCTTTAAATCAAGGAAGACATTTTCCTGGTGATGGAAAAGACAGGAAAAGAGAGCAAGGATAAATCCAAGACCCAGAAAGAACAAGAGTGAACATTAGAGGTATTGGAAAAGATCTGTATGCCTTTCCAGATTAGTTTTCTACTGCGTTTCAGAAGATAATTTGTAAACTTCCAGAAATAAAGGCATCAGGCACTTCTAATTTGTAGAGATACAAACTATACATTTTATATCATTTATTGATCCTTGTTTTAATTTTGTGTATTTTATACAAAATAACTTCAACATCTTTAGGGTCTTGTGGAACTGGGAAAGGACTAACAGCTGTTTCAGGTTGATTTAATTCCTAGAAGAACCAACTAAATTGTCTGCCTGTGCTCCAGGATACTATCACCTACCCTAAATTACCCCAGAGCTAAGTATTGGATGATTAGAGCTCCTTCCATCCCTAGACCCCACCAAAGTCACTCCAACTCTCCATTCCTAAGTCTTCTGAGCTGCTTAACACATCATAGCAAAAGCCACAGATCTCAGTGCCCTCCTTGCTTGTTGTGTTCAGCCCCCTCCACCTCATCCCCATGTACTCTGGTGCTCCCTGTGGCCCTTCTTGGTGTAATGAGCTCCTGCCCTTGGGCACTGTGCCTCTTCAAACCATTGTTTTATAACAATTACCTCCTGACCTGTTGACCACACCATACCTATATAAAACAAAATCCTGGGACATTTCAAAACAAACTAAAGCAGAACTTTAAATTTAGAAGTCTCCAGTTGCTATCTTGAGTCTCACCCTCATTTTCCTTACCTGTAAGAGTAATAAAATTGATGCAATAAATAAAACTGTAATGAAAATGATTATCCCAAGGAGGCCTGAGGAAGATTTATTCATGAGAATGCACACATTGTAATTGCCGGTTAACAAATGTTCATTCCTGTATTTGTTCATTTATTCATGCATTCATTGCTATTCACCTATAACCTATAAACTCAGTTAAATTTATAACCGATAAATTCAGTTATCACCTGGTTCATCCTAGTTAATTCTGCAGTAAATTTCTTTTTTATTATGTACTTTAACTGTATAGATTTATAGGGTACAGTGTAATAATTTGATATGTGTTGAATGATTAAATCAGAGCAGCTTGTTTCCATGTCCTTACACATTAAAAAAGCTTTTGATTAACATGCATTACCACAACATATTTATGAGGTACAGTGTGATATTTCAATATATGTGTATAATACATAGCAATCAGATTAGTGTAATTATTTTCATCTCCTTATCAGTTTGCATTTAGAGTCTTCTAGCTCTTCTAGTGATTTATAAAATATATGAAAGTTTATTGTAAAGTACTGTTACCCCACTGTGCTGCACAATGCTAGAATTTATAATTTCTGTCTTACTATCTTGTATTCATTATGAAACTTTCCACTACCCTATACCCCTCAACCTTTCCCAGCCTCTATCAATCATTATACATTGAGATTGACTTTTTTTTTTTAGTATCCACATATGATAAAGCACATGAAGTGGCACATACTTGTCTTTCTGTGTCTAAGGTATTTCACTTCATATAAGGTCCTCCAGTTCCATCCATTTTGCTGAAAGTGATGTTCTTTTTAATGGCTGAATAATATACCATATTTTCTATTTTCATTCATCTGTTGACAGGCAAATAGCTTGACTCAATATCTCAGCCATTGTGAATGGTGTAGAAATAAATAGGGATGTGCAGGTGTCTCTTTGATAAAATTGATGTCATTACCTTTGGACATATACATCTTGGATGCAAATTCTGATGTTCTCTCCACATGTCTATACAGCATGGTTAAAATCTTTTTCACAGTGTGTGTGACCACATTGATGCCTTCCCCTAGAGCACTTTGCTAGAGTATTTAGCTATCCCAAATCCATGCAATTTGGGAACACCCCTGGTTCTGCTGACACTGACCAGCCTTGTCAAACAATGTCATCTGCAAAATGGGTGCCAGAAACCTTCTGTCAGGCAGCAAAAGAAATCACATTTTGGGGCAGATAACTAGTAAAACAAACATGTGAAAGCTGTAGATAATTTGTATTGCACTCCAGGCTGTGTGGATGTTTTATGCCTACAATTTAAAAATTAAAGAATAGAGTCTGATAAATGCTGAAGTGCAGAGCGATTCTGGAAACCAAAGGTCCAAATGTCTCTAATGGACTAAAATCACTGAGATGAGCCAAAAAAAAAGGAAGATGACCAGAGAATGGGAGTGACAGAGGACATCGGGGTGCCTTTAAGTTGGAGACAAATGGTGAAAGAGGCAATTTCAAGAGAGAAAATATGACCTAAATTCTCTTTAATCATATTACTGAGGAACAAGGCTACTGAGAAATCTGAACACTTGCGGGAACTATGCAGATGTAGTTGGCATCAAATGCAGGATAGGGTAAAGAGGGACTCTGGCTTCTGGTTACTGACTTTGACATTTCTGCTGATGAGGTCCCCTTCTTACAGAAGGCAGACAATACCACTGTGTTCTTGTAATGATCAATTAAAAATGTTTTCAATAAGTTTTATAAACTCCGAATATTTCTATAAAGGACGCCATAGTTCTGTCGAACTACTGTGCTATCTCTTGCTGAGAAGAGTAAGCATGAATGTTTGAAAGCACAGGCTCTGGAATCAGAATAATTTGGTTCCCATCCTGGCTTTACTCCTTGTTCTTTGTGTAACCATGAGCAAGGAGCCTGACTTCCCTCAGCTATCTCCCTGCAAAATAAATCAGATAACAATGCCTGCTTCAATGGGCTGTTGTAAGGGTCAGGGGAAGTCTGCCTGTAAATCTCTTAGCACAAGACCTGGTACATAATGAGTATTCAATAAGTGTTGTCTGTTCATACTTGCCAGCTTTCTTGGGTACCTGCTGGTCATTCCAGCGGCTGGGCTTTTCAAACACAGTAGCCAGTGGTCTCCTGCCCAGGCCTCTGAGACGAGATAAGACTTTTCCTCAGTGTGGGTGAGGAGCTGTCTGTTAACACAAATGGGGGTCGGGATTGTGAGGGAAGAGGCTGGTTAGGAAATGCCCCTGATGACAGCAAGTTCCTGGAGATGTGTTGCTATGCTTAATGTTATCATTCTAAGATCGCTCCACATGTGGCATTAATTTTTCAGATATTGGGTCAGAGTCCACAGTTTACTACTCTTTGGAGTTATTGGACTGTTGGACTCATGCAGAGATTTCTGGAGTACGGTATGGATTCTACACCCAGCCTTGGATAATTATTACCTAGTTAACAGTTTGGGGAACTGGTTTTCTTTTTAACATTAGTTTTTGAGTTAATATTTACATGAGATAGAATTTCTCCAAATTCACTTAAGCCTTTTGATAGAAAGTTGGAGAACCCAATGCCTTTTCATTATTTTTTGTTAAAACAATTCCTCTATTGTCCACATCTCCCATGAGGGCTGTTGCCAATCACCCAGGCCTCTAGTCACGTTTCAGCCCTGCACACGTAAGAGCTTTCTCTTACTCGCATTTGTGTCTCTCTGAGCTGTGAAAGTCTTCAGAAAAATCAAGAAAAATTATTCCTGCCCTTGAAGGAGTTCTGTACTCTAGGATTTTTTAGTCCTGAAACTTAGATCTTGAATTTTTCTAATAACCAAAAATAAAAATTCCCCAAAAGTGCTGACTACATTCTTTTCCTTTAAATTCTACTCCTTTCCTGCATTTTTAGTTCCCTGAAGATGAACAATTTTGCAATTAATGCAGGAATTGCTGCATTTGTAAATATTTATTTATTTATGCTGCTGCAAAATACCCTCTGTTAATTAGTTTGGGAGAGAAGTCTCATCTGGGCACTTAAGAGCTAAAGTAATTCCTCCCCCTGAATTAGATATGATCTACTGTAGTTCTGTAAATAGCAACTTTAAGGATCTGGGGAGCAGGGCAGAATAAAGCAACCAGGAAGTACTCTGAAGTATAGCCAGGCCCCTGGGCTGTTGGCTGACTGTATAAAAATACCAGACATCACCAATGCAAATTTAAGAGTTTGGAAGAGAACTGAATTTATGGTGCAAATAATTTTATTTACAGTAAAGACCTTAATGTTCAGTGATCAAGTCATCTCTGTTGAGATAAATTCATTAACATATTTTCAACACTATGTAGCTTTATTATGTAAGGAAGGCTATTTAATTCTTGACATGATTACTTTATGAAAAGTGGTAGTGTTACCCAGTTCTGGGGTTCTGGGTGCTCCCTCTAAAGGTGTTTTCTAGGGCTGGGGAATTAGCTCAGTGGTTCTGCTGCCTGCCTTGCAAGTACAAGGTCCCAAGTTGGATCCCTGGTACCAAAAATAAAAATAAAAATAAAATAAATGTTCTTGCTTTCCTGAGAAAAGAATTGGTCAAGGCATGTACAAAAGATAGTGAGGTTTTACATTTACTAAATGTAGGAAAATAAACGTGCTCTCTAGAGTGAGTGTGGGCCAATTAAAAGTAAGAAAGAAGTACACTCTGCATAGTGAGAGCAGACCACAGTGAAAAAGAGAGCATAGTGGCCAAGAGGGAAATGGCAGCTATTTTTAGTATCCCCCACAGCTCAGTCTGATGTCAGAACTAGGCTGTCCTATCAAAAAGTTTGGTTTCTCCTGAGAACTGAAGACAGCACATTCTGATTAATTTCAGGTGCAGGCCTTGGGCAGTCTCTTGCATCTCTGTGATTGACAGGTCACACACACCTGCCCAGCTTGTTTACTGCATGCTAATCTGCCTCAGTAGATAAAAGAATTCACAGTATGATTTGAGAGTTGTTTCTAGATGTTCTCAACATGATGAAATAAATTACTACAGTTCTGAGTATTTTTAATAATAAAAAAATTTAAATCCACCAATCATTTATTTTAAAAATAGCACATTTACAGAAGAGTTGAAAAATAATACAGTGGGCACCCATCCATTTTATCCATCACTAAGATTCTGTGCTTGTTCACATTTTACATTTGTGCTATCTCTCTTTTCTTATTCATGTTTATTTATTTAAAGTATGTGAGTGTACTCACCCAGGAAAAGAAACATTTATCTCATATTCTCTAGCATGCTGTCCACATTTAAGTTTTCCCAGTCATCCCCATGATACGTTTTATAGTATTTTTTTAAAAAAAGAATCTGGAAGCCAACCAAGTTAGCACACTGTATTTTATTACTGTGCTTCTTTAGTCTCTTTTAACTTAGAAAATTCTATTCTACTCTTGCCTTTGTTTCCTTTTATATCACTGACTTTTTTAAGAATCCAGGAAGTGTCTTACAGATTGTTTCACATTATCAATTTACTTGATTGATTTGTCATAATTATATCATCTTTAAAGTTTGTTGCCAAAAATACCACATAGGTGATGTTGTGTGCATTTTGCTGTTCACAAAGGGTCACAAGATGTCAGCTGGTCTCTCTGTTTGCAACTGTGATATCTAAAGGACTGGATTTTTCCCCAGCAGTCTTATAAGAGAATTAGCACCAAGCCTCTTGGTCATTCCCCTTAACACATTGCTCTTTCACAACTCTCCACTCCAGTGTGTCCCACCTGACAACCCTGGGGACCAGTGTGGGTTATCAAGAAATGACCAGTAAGGGGCACCCTGAAGAAGCTTCCCTCTAGTGTTCCCAGTTCTGTGTAGTAACAGACTATGGGCCAGTTCATCCAGGAGAGCGTTTGATGGGCTTCCTCCTGAGAATGATAGTTGGTAAGAGCCCTACCACCACCCTGGCTAAAGATGGCAGTCTATGTGATGTCTGGTTCCTAGTTTTGCACTTGATTGGGTGGGCAATGATAAAATTTTGATTTCCTTATCTACTCTGTATACATGTTTGTGGGCAAAAGACTTTGTGCCACCATTCATTAATTCAATGAGACATGGCTAAAAATCCTTAACATCGTAAAGGGAACTGAATATCGAAAACAGGGAGAGAGGGCAGGCAAATGAGACAAAATAGGTTCAGATTCCATGGACATTTATTGAATATCTACTGTGCCCCAAGTGCATTGACTCATGTGGTATAACACTGGCTCATCAGAAGCACTGTTTCAGAATTATAGGGTATTATATATACTTTTTCCTTTTTATTGAGTTTATTGGTACAATCTAGGTATACAGTACAGTTATATTCATTACTGGGATCCTGTACCTTCACATGACAGGTCTTGGTTCTCATTTTTCCCCTTGTCCCTGTCCTTTCTTCACCCCCTCCTCCCCTCCCCATTTACAAATGCTTTATTTCCATTTTTTCATTTTCTCATATTTTTTTTCTTTTCCCTTATTCCCTTTCCCCTACCCTTCCCACTTTCCCTACACCTTTAGCCCTTTTCTTCCTGTTTCACACTATTAATTATCCCATTAGGTTCTTTTGTACTATTATAGTTTTTCACACCAGAGAAACTATTCAGTTTTTACACATGCCGTGCCTTTTCCTGTGGGCGCCATTGCTCCAGACCCAGCGCAAAGAGGGTATTATATTTTTACATCTAGTCTTTAGTGGGTCACAAACAATGCAGTTGGACCCTGGGGTAATCAGTCTTTTGGACCTTTAGAACCTTATAGTACAAAACACTGCCACAGACAGCAGTTTATTCATTCCTCACAAAATCTCCTATAAACAGGTTTTATTATTCCCATTTGTCAGCTAAATTAAGATGCAGACAGGTAAAGTGGTCTAGGTAGATGAGAGATCTGGGGGCCATCTCATCTGTCCGGATGCCATCTGCCTCCTTTCCTGTGCATGAGGGAGAAAGCAAAGGGAGAATGTAGTAGTGTTGGTTCAGCACACAGCCACACCCTTAACAGCAGCACATTGATAACAATAATGATTTACTGTCTGAAATTTGACACTGTTCTTTGTATCAATTCATCCAGAAAGATTAACTCCTCCAAATTAATGAATGTTAATAGTCCTTATATCATTGTAGCATTAACTGCCATTTAGTTTTAGTCTTTTTTTGTTTCCTTTCAGTTTTACTGATGTATAGTTGATGAATAAAAAATGTGTATATTCAGTATACGATATGATTATGTGAATTTATGTATACACTGTGAAATCAAGACATTTATACATCACTATACAGATATCTTGTTTATGTACAAGGCAATATTTCAGATCTATTTTCTTAGATAATTTCTAGTATAAAATAAAGTGTTTTTAGCTATAGTCACTATGCTGTACAATGAATCTCCAGAATTTATTCAACCTGCTTAACTGAAACTTTGACCAAAATCTACCTATTTCTCTACCCAAACCCCAAACCCTAGTGACCACCATTCTCTTCTTTGCTTGCTTCTGTGAGCCTTTAGACTTTTTTAGATTCCACACATACGTGACATCCAGTCATATTTGTCTTACTGTGCCTCTTCTATTTGACTGAGCAGAATGTCTTCCAGCATGTATGTTGACACAAATGGCAATATTTCCTTCTTTTTTAGGCTAAATAATATTCTGTTGTGTGTATGTACATATGTGTGTATTTAAAACACTTTATGCACCCATATATGTAATTGTCTTTATCTTACATGTCAGTAAATACTGAGATTGGTTCTACATATTGGCTATTATGAATAATGCTTCAAGGAACATGGAAGTGCACATATATCTTCCATATACTAATCTCATTTTCCTCTTACTGATTTGCATTCCCACTAACGTTATGCAAAGGTTTTCTTCATGCCTTTACCAATATTTATTATTTCTTGTCTTTCTGATACCCCTTTCATAACAAGTGTGAAATTACATCTTATTTTAGTTTTGATTTTAATTTTCCTGATGATTAGTGATATCAAGCAAACTTGCATACTCCCTTTGGCCACTTGCATGTCTTCTTTGAATAAATGTTTATTCAAGTTCTTTGCCATTTTAAATTTGATTGTTTCTTGCTATTAAATTGATTTTATGTTTTAAATATTAACCAGTTTTCAAGTGTGTGGCTTGCTCGTATTTTCTCCCTATCTGTAGGTGATCTCTTCACTTGCTTCTTTTGCTATGCAAAAGCTTCATTTTGATGCTATCCTTGTTGTCTCTTCCTTCATCATATTGCCTTCTCCTTTTCTATGGTAAAATAGCCCTCCACTTTTTAGAAAAATATTTGTGTTTACATTGAGGATCACACCCTATAATCTAAGATAAATCTCATTATTTTAATATCTTTAATTTATTTATGTGTATAAATTCTCCTTTGCCATGTAAATACAAAAAATAAGCTCTGAGGATTATAATGTGGATATATTTGGGGGTCTCCTGCTCAGCCTATCCCAGCACCTTTCTAATTGCTTTCACATGTACTTGTCTTGAGATTCTCTCAATAACTTTTATGATAACTGAGGTTTTTGAAATTCATTTTCATGTGAGGAAATCACTGTGTTCAGAAAAATGATAGAAGTTGTATTTAAACCTAAGTTGCCTACTGGTCCGGTTAATTCACAGAAAAAGAAGGTAGGACAGTGTAGCAAGAGTAGAGTTTTTCAAGAAGCTGGCATATTGATCCAGGCCCTGTACTCATTGAGAGGCTATACTGTCGGCAGAGAAAACATGCTATAAAGATAGGAACAGTCTTTGCCTTTCATGGCAATCCTGCAGAAAGCATTGAGTGAGTTGTACCCAGAAAAGAAATCTTAACAATCAGTGTGGAAATTATGACTGTGACCTTGTGAAGTTTTTGTCAAAATATTAGCAAGTCTCTTATTGTTGATTACAAATGTACAGGGAAATGAAAACTAGTAAAACTAGCAGTTACTTAGTGCAGTGTAATTTAAAGCATTAAAAGTACAGAGATTTAAAGTGCTTAATATTTTTCTAAAGCACTTTTCAAGAATAATTTGAACAAGTGCCAGCATTTTCTTGTCTTTGAATTTAAATCCCAAGCAAATGTTTCCTGTGCCTTGGCAAATTGTCATCCTCATCCTTAAGTTTGGGTCAGATTTCAGTGTTTTCTCTTTCTTGCTTTCAATGTCATGGAATATCTGTTTGAATTTCTTTCAATCCCTCTTGCCAGTGTCCTTTTCCCTGGAATGTCCTCATCCTTTACTCCAAATGCACTTTGTTCAAGTATGGTGACAATTTTGCATTCACAAGCTTCCTTGCCTCCATCCTCTGGGTCTCCTAAAGGACTTGAATGTTGATATTCTGAACTCACCTATTTCTTGTTAGCTCCATTTGTGTTGTATTTGAATTCTACTTCCAGTATTACTACTTTTTATTTCTTCATCATATTTTCATATTTGCTGACCGGTTCTCTTTTCATTGTCCATTTTTTTTATAATTTTGTATAGATTTATCACTAGGAGACAAGGCTTTGCTATCTGTGTGTGAACTGAATAATACAAACAGTGACCAGTCAAGTGGATTTAGAAAGAAGTGATGCAATTAGTAATGATCACTGTGCACATCTCTTATTTACATAGAGATGTGAGGACTAAAAAAAGAGCAGTGAAGATTTACTTTATACGGTTACTCCCAGTTCATATATCATACCAACTTACATGCAACTGTGATGCATGGGGTCTGATGTTATTTAGCTAAACTGTTAAATTCAGGCTGATGAGAGCTATGCAAAGTGAAGACTGAAAGTAAAAAGATGAAGAGGTAAGAAAAGGGTACTGAGATGTAGGCAGTCACTGCAGTGTGTGTGTGGGGGGCATATGTTTCTCTAGGGCTGGAGAAACTAGAAGAAAATTGGTATTTTTAAAGTTTAGAGACCTGGAGTGTGTGCATGGATGCTGGATATAGATTTCTGGAGGAGCCATGAGACTGATTTAACTGCTGCTGCTGGGCAAAGAAGAGATGCGGCCATGATGCAGAACAGCACAAGAGCAAAAGAGAAGGGATGGATCTCTTTCTTTCCCCTCTCTACACTGGGCAGTTTTCCCTGGATCCCTGATAGCAGAGCTTAACACAGAACCAGGTAATCAAAGAAGATGTGGTTCACAGAGCAGAGTAGAAAGAGACTTGAATTTGAGACATGGCTTTTTCTGTGTTCTCCCCTCATAAGCTGTGCTCCTCATGCCCTCTTCAGATATTGGCACTATGGAGAAGAGCAAAGTAGGGGAGCAGGCTCAGCAGTGGCAAGTGTCCTGTCATCTGCATAGGGGCATATGTGACATTTGAGTCCCATTTGCTGTTGTGAGCCTCTTATTTTCTGAGGGACAAAAGAAGAAAGGAGAGGTAAAGAGAGTGATTATAATGACCTCCTGGGGGTAAGATTACCGGAAAGAGAAAACTGGGGTTTTAATATTTGGCTAGCCCAAGTTATACAGAATGCTGGAAATATCACCACTGAGCATTCACACTAGGTAATCAATTACCCAGGCAAATTCTGGACTCATCTGCTGAAATGCCCTTAGCATATCAGAGGTACAGAGAAGACAATGAGTCTTAAAGCTGAGTAGAACTTGAAGAAAGAGATACCTTCCTTAGTTAGATAATGTCCCAGAGTAATGTCCCAGAACCCCATCCCTGGATCTTCAAGCTTTTTTCAGTTTTAATAACCAGTTATTCCTGTCTTTCTTTTTTACCCTAATGACAACACTGAACAGTACGTCTCCCCCACATCCGAGGGTTCCACATCCCTGCATTCAAACAACTGTCTATCAAAATACTCAGAAAAAATCATATCTTTACTTAACATGTACAAAAATTTTCTTGTTATCATTCCCTAAACAATTTAGTAGAACAAGTGCTTATATAACATTTATATTGTATTAGATATAAGTAATCTGCAGATGGTTTAAGACGCAGGGAATGATGTCCGCAAACAATGCCTTTTTGTGTAAGGAACCTGGGCATCTGCAGATTTGGTATCTATAAGTGGCCCTGGAACAAACACATCTGAAGGCACAACTGGATATTTCTGGATATTTGGATAGCTCTTAATGTCTTTCAAATTACTGAAGTTCTTGAGCCAGGTAGTCTATACAGCAGTCTTTCTTTCTCTATTTTTTTTTTTTTTTTTGTACCAGGGATTGAGCTTAGTACCTTGTGTTTGCAAGGCAGGCAGCAGCACCACTGAGCTGCATCCTAGCCCCATACAGCAGCACTGTAAGATGTATGTGCAAAGAAAAATTGTATTAGCTTGAATTTATAACTGAGGAAAATGAGACTCCAAAGCTCTCAGGAAGTTGGAGCCAGGGCTTCATATTTCTTCCATACTCTTTCTTTGTTATCTAGCTGCCACTCAATTATCATCCACCCCAGTCCTTCTGAAGACTTTGAGGATAAGCCCAGAAGAGTTAACACTTGCAAGTCAGCCTCTGTCTTTTTTCTGGATGGGTTATCTAGAAAGATCTTTCCAGAAATCCTCTGTGAAACCTCATGGAGTTCATTGCAAATCTGGAAGGGGCTCTTTACGTCAGTAAGAAGCCTTTAAAGATAGCTGAGGCTTGCATCCAACTGTATTGCTTTCCAAAAAATACATATTTAAGCAGACAACCTTCCTGAGAAGAAGAATCCTATAATTTAATGTTTTGATTTTAGCTGAAATTTTCTCCTGTGAACACATAGATCTTAGTGATGGATACTTGGTATATTAACTATGAATCATAGATTTTTCTAGAGCCCTATTAATTCTGTATAGAACTAAATTAGTCTTGCTTCTAATAAGCTGTTATGAATGGAGAAGACATTTGTTCTCAAAGGAGACATTTTCTGTTAGACCAATTTCCACACTCTAAACAATATCCACAGGATCTCCACCCTAGCATGCTGCTTTGTTATCATCAGCTTACCTTCATTTTGAGCATGAAAAGGAGTTTGAGGTCACAATGTCAAAGCAATAGTCCTCTTCCCTGAGCTCCAGATTGTCCCCAAAATGCTTGGTCAAATTCCAAAGAAGAGAAGACGATGATGACAGTTTCAGAAAGAAGAAAAAAGAAACAAAATTATCTCTCTGTTCCCACGGGCAAAGAAAACCACAAGCCTGACATTTCCCCACAATTTGAAACCCACAGCTTTACAGTTTCTGGAGAAACTGCCAGGGTATCTGCAGCAGAGTCAGAAATAGAAGCCAGGCGTTTGTCTCTCCTTTTAGTGCTTACTGTCCCTTTGCTCCTAGATGACAGCCCTTTCCATGAGCTCCTCAGGACTCTGGCTGGCATGCCTGGGAACTACATGTGAATGTGTACTGACTCACCTGCATGTGAATCCTTTGGGTAGTGAGCAAATTGCAATATGTTTGTTATGTCTTTCCACTCCCTCTTGTGTGTTATATGAGTTCCACATATGCTTTGCATTTGCCTCTCATCCCTGGACTGTTTTCATCAGCGTGAATGCCCTGTGATCAGATCGTAACTGTTGTGGAGTGTTCCGCTTACATAAGGCCAGATCAATCCTTTGCTGACTCAAACATCAAGAGAAGGAGAGGAGTCACCTCCTGGACATTTAGGTCCTGAGGAGTTGGTGCACATTTCATTACTTCACATCAAGAGCAGAGAATTGGTCTTAAAACTAAGAAGGCTTTAAGGAAGAGATTCCTTATATCTGCTGACAGTTGGTAATTCAGAAAGGAGGCATGGTGCTAGAATCCTGTTTCTGCTTCTCCTGGAGTGGTGATCACAGTTGAGCATTCTGACAGCATTTTCTCGTCTCCACATCCTTTCCTCTTTTCACACTAAATGTGCCCGGATACTGCTGCACACTTTTCCCATCAGAGTCACACTCTCAGCAATAAAGATACTTGATGTTTAGAAGAGAAAAGAATCTGAAACAATTGGATCTGGTTCTCACTTGTGTAACCTTAAATGGTCAGAGTGAAACCTAGCTCCTTATTTCCTAAGCTTATCATAATAAACTCCTAACATACTTTTTTTTTTTTTTTTGGTACTGGGGATTGAACTCGGGTCCTTGCGCTTGCAAGGCAGGCCACCAAACCACTGAGCTAAATCCCCGGCCCTCCTAACATACTTCTTTAGAAAGCCTTCCTGTTCTGCTACAGTGATATTTTCCTTCACATATGCACACTAATAGTAGCTACTCACTCATTTTCATTCAATGTAATGGTGCATCTTTACCTCCATGTGAGGTCCCATAATACAGAAGATATACTTAAAACTGCACAGTCCTGGGCAGGTGGCAGGTGCCCTAGAATTTCTTGATGACAAGTGATGAATTGCTGGCTCCCTTCAAATTCCCATAATTCCCTCAATCTCTTTCACTAAGTTCCCTACGTCTATTTTTATAGTTACTTGCTATATTTAATCTATTTACTTAGCATATTTTCTCCCTTAAAACTGTCTCTCTGAAGTTTTTTTTTTTTTTTTACATTCACTGCCTAGACTTTTATAAAGTTTGTCCTTAATCTGTCTGCTCTTTTTCCTCCATGAAATGAATAAGTTCCATGGAAACGAAAGAATTTCTTTTTGAACCAACACTGATCTGTTCTTGCTGTAAGTAATAATTCAACAAAATCTTTCAAGTGAATTGGTTGGCTAATTTCTGAGTCATCCCCAAATGTAAGCTCTTGTGTAGTAGTAGGAGGCAGGGTGGCTCACTTATTACCGCCCTTCTGTGGGTATCTAGGAGCCTTCTATTGGTTACTCAGTAGGAGGAAGAGTTTACAAAGCTATTCTTTCCTGGAGAGGCCAGGATTGGCTATTATATACAAGAAACAGCAAAAAGACACATATGAAGAATTATCAGAGACAAATCTTAGCCTTCCTGCTAAAGACTAAAACCTAAATTTTCAAAGTATTTAATATCATGAATACATGATACTGACAACAATAAAAATGTCTCTATATATATTGATATGTGGATATATATATATATATATATATATATATATATATATATATATTTCTGACAATGGTAATGTTTTCATGAATGTACTACATCAAATGAGTAGATTCGAAGCAGCCAGATGATACTCTCAATTTCTGTAAGGTATCTGTTAACCATTTCAAATGAAAGGCAATTTCAAGTTAATTCCCTCTATCTTTTTGTTCAGAATTTTGTTTTCAAGTAATGTTTTTTTTAGGCATAGAGCCTGCTGAAATTGAATTTAAAGGAGTTGGGCTATTTTCTCTGGCAAATTTTCATTTGAGTAAGGTCATTGAATAGCACCTGCTCTTCTGGAGAATTTGAATGAACAGTGCAGGTGTGGATTTATTCCCTTGTCTAATGTCAACACATTGTCTCAAAAACTGCCTGTGGGAAGGGCCCCATTGTCATTTGTCATCTGGGTCCTGTCTGCTCTTCTGGCTACTCTGGAAGGCCATCTGGCTACTAAATAATATTTTTTAAAAACCCAGTATGTCTCTTAAGTATATTCAGTGATGCCTACATGCAATTTAGCTTTTTCATAGACTTTCTCAAGCATATTGTATACTCCACAGAAAATCTTCCTCTGCCATTTCTTACTTCTTTTGTTTTGAGTCTTGGAAAGTTTATTAAAGGCCTTATAGTATACAAACATAAACCTATAAAGTAGTCCATGCTAACTAACTAAAAGATGTTTGTCTTAGTTACTGAAACTGGCAGTATCCAATTTATCTAAAAAATTAATTGTAAGTCAAAATAGAAACATAGCACAACCATGGTTTATTGCTTTAAAATAGGAATTACATCTGTCATAAACCTGTTTTACTCATTCCAGTCCTGGTTGTGATTTTGGTAAACTATTACTAAGTTGGGGCTCTCCCAAGTCTGAACATTTTTGGTTTCATTTACACCTTGAGTAACAAAGAGCAACAAAACCATTGATGGTGTCAACAATATTCTCAGCAGGATGAAAAATAGTGAAGTTCTCATCAATAAAGGAATGATTTGGCTTAAAAATATATTCATTGTTACTATTAAATCAAGATTTAAAAGTCCATTTTTACCATTTGTGGAAAAAGAATAAAAAATAAACTAGACTTGAGAACTGAAGGAATGTCTGTTGTTATGGCTGATATTTAGAAGTTCCCCACCACCAAACCCTCATGTATTCATAGGTGGGGCTTTCCAGAGATAGCTGTATCTATGGTGTTTGAATATGGATTAAAGATTCATGGTAACTTAATTAGTTCACTGATTGGTTTAACATAGTTCTGGATGTAGGTAATGGGTGGATATAGGTGGATAATGGGTGTGGATAATGCCACCCCTAGATGTGGGTGGCACCAACCAATAGTCTTGAGACCTGTATGGGTTAAAAGGGGAAGGAATGCTTGCTGCTGCTGCTGCTGCTGCTACTGCTACCTGCCTGCTCTGCCATGGACTGTTTCTTCTCTGCCATGCCATCATGCTGTGGAGCCAGCTGGCTATGCACTAAAACCTCTACAAACTGTGAGCTACAAAGCCTTTCCTCCTTTAACTTGTGGGTTTTGGGTGTTTTGTGCCAGCAACACAAAAGTAATTCAGATATCTGTACATTAATGGATGAGTGGAATGAAGAAATTTATGTTTTCTCTTTTTTCAATTGTTTTACTTTATGGTTACACTCAATACCAGGGAATCTGACATTTAAGGAAAAGTGTGCCATTACTAACTAATGAATTAAAAACTATACATGTCATATGAAAGAAGTACAAAAATAAAAAGATGTATCCATTCACTTCCCTTTGGAGCATGCAGAAGCAAAAGCACTGAGAATTGCTAGTTAGAGCAAGGGTTCTTAGAAGAGGGCAGGAGGAAGCTTCAGCTGTAGTACAGCCTCCCTTTGCAACTGATCTGCCTTCTACATTTGGACAATCTACCCTCCTATGAGGCTTCTTGAGAAGAGGTGTCTATTGTTAACAAGCGTCAAAGGGAAAGCAGGACTATCAGGCTTTTCCTGCTTCAAAAACAGGTGTGGTCAACCTGAATTTGTGTAAAGAACAACTGTATGTCATGAGAAACTGAAACAGAAGAATCAGTGTCCCATTCCAATCCCCCTGATATTCTTAGGCATTCAGAGAGGAGTTTTTCTTGCTTCTTTCTTTTTCACCTCTCAGGATTAGGGTTTTAGGCAATTATGGAATGGGTAGAAGGAGGAGGAGAAGGAACGGTATGATTTATTAAAAAGGCCATTCTTTAGTCCGCAGTTTAGTCCAATAACTCAGTTATTTAAGCAGAGCTTGGAAACATCATGGCAAGTGGAAACCACATTCTTAGTGGTTAGCAACTTTCTTTCAGTAAATGATGGGATAGGATAAGTAACTAACTGTAGTTGGAATGATTTTCTCCCATTTTAATTCCCTAGAGGAACTGGTATTTAATAAGGCATCCCCCAGAGGAATCACATTTAATAATGGATGGTGAGATATCTAATCAGTTTTTAAAGTACTTGACTCATTCCTTCCATTTTGAATAGGTAATATCACACGAATCTCTGAAAAGATAAAGTTTTCATTCTCTGTTGTCCAGTTTTCCATTATTTGTTCAGTCACTTTTTCAAGACATTAATTTGTTTATTCCTATATACCTCTCTCTACCTCATTTGTATTTCCTGTACCTAGAAAAGTATTTATTAGAGTTGAGTAAAAATATTGGGACACAGTTCAATGTGATATAGTTCACTTTATATTACACTACAAGTAGATTATTTCATTATTAATAGTGCTAGATTGAGCTGTGGAAACAGTCTGATCCTTGCAAAGTTGTCCCTATTGAGTAATGTGGGGCATTTGGGGAGCACCATATCAATATTAATTACTTCAACTGTTTATCTATGGACTTTAGCATAAAGGTCTTTAAATCATGATGATAGATGGAGAAAAACTCATCCTTACTGACTAGGAAGCACAGATGTGTCTTAATACTTTCATTTGTAGTTGCAGAATGAAGTTTTAAATGTATTATTATTTTAATATTCATCAGTTGCCATTTTATTAGCCACTTTCATGTTATTGGACAAAGTACTTGACAACTCCAAAGGGAAGGATTTACTTTTGCTCCTAATTTTAGGGGATTCCATCCATTATGAGTTCCATGGTAAAGTGCCTTGCTCCATGATAGCCAGGAAGCAAGGAAGGTGAACAGTGCCAGAGAGGAAGGGGCCAGGGACCACGTATATTAACCAAGGTCATTCTTTTATGATACAACCAGATATACCCTCAAATGTGCTTTAATAATACCCTAGGTGACTCCCTAGCCAATCAAGTTGACAAATAAGTTTAACCATCACATTGTATCCCTTGTTAACTTGATACTCAAACTAACCAACCTGTTTAATCTCCAAATAAAGACAGTAACAAGTTCATAATTCTACCTAACATGATATAATTATTATATATACAGTTGAAATACAACAATCCCTTCCCCAAAGTCTCAACAGCCCAGCATTACTCAAAGGTTCAAGCAAAAGTCTCTTTTTATACTCAAGGCAAACTCTTTAGGGGTGAACACCTGAAAATTCAAAAGCCAGTTACATAATCCAAACAACTATGGTGTAGGGGAAAATTTTCTATTTAAAAGAGAGGAGTAGGGGATTAAAAAGAAACAGACCAATGTAAGACCAAAACCCAGGAGAGCAAATGTTAGATCTTGTAGCCCATGTCCAACAGCCAGGGCACCTGGTATGATGTGCATTTCAGAGGATTTGGGTGGCCCCGCCCCTTTGGCCTTGCTGGTTGCAACCCTTATAGCCTCTTTCTTGGACTGGCTCTGCTCCCTTGCCTGAAACTTTCCCTGGCAGAGGTTCCACATTCTTGTCATCTCTGATTTCCTGGAGTCTCTAGTACACCTTCAGTTCCAATCCCACCACTTTATGCAACCCTCCCGCTTCAAGAAAATACTTCCTGGCTTCCTGGGCCTTTCTTTGAAATCTGAGTGGAAGCCTCCATGACCCCACAACTCTTGCATTCTTCATACCTGAACAGGCAACACCGTGTGGATGACACTAAAGATTGCCACTAGTTCAAGCAGCCAGGCCCACTCGGACCATGGCTGCAATGGTTGCTGAGCACTTGGATAGCAGAGCACTGTGAAATGAATCTTAGAGAATCAATTAATTCTCTGGGAAGCCCTTCTTTAGTAGGGTTCCCAAGAAAATAAAACTTTTATACTTTTGTACTGATGAGCCTGTCATGAGGTCTTGCTGGTTTCCTTTTTTTCTTGGATGCTCTCAAGGCATCTTTCTTCTTTTCCTAATTAAAAACACTTGAGTTCCTTTTAATGGCACTAATATTTTCAGCAACTACATGCTCTTGGCTTCAACTTTACTCATGTGTCCACTGCTTTATTACTCTTGATTCTTAGTATAGCTCTGGCTAAAAGCAGCCATCACTACCCATTCCACAGAATGGATGCTGAATTGCCTTGAAATTTCCTCCATTTCAATTAGTCTTTAATCGTTAAACTCAGCTTCCTGCAAAGTATCAGGAAATCTCATGGACAAAATGTAGATTTTTTTTTTTTGCCAGAATATTGCATTAATCTCTTCTAGTCCAATTCCCAATAAAGTCCTAATTTCCAACTGAAACATCCTAAGTTTGGCTTTTACTGTCTACATTCCTATTAGAATTCCAGTCTTCTGAGCTGTGACTAGAATCACCTACCATCCAGGGTCTCCATAACCCATATCTTCAAACCTTTTTTAACTATTCCCCCAAATCAGTTCAAAAGGCTTCTGAACTACATGATAACATGGTCACAGCAACAATTTCACTTTTCAGTTCCAATTTTTTGTATTCCTATTGCTAGAAAAATACTTGACATACACAACTCAAAGAAATACGTGTTTGTTTTTACTTATGGTTTCAAGGGATTCAGTCCATAGTTGGCTGTCTCCAAGTCCAGAATATCATGGTTGAAGGACATGGTGGAACCAATCTGCTCACTTCATGGTGGCTGAGACTCAGTGAAGGAGAACAGTGCCAGAGAGGAAGGGATAAGGGAACAGATGTGGTAGCCAAGGTTGTGCTTCCATGAACCACTCCGACAACCCAGAAATATGCCTGTCCCTGGTGACTTCCAAGCCATTCAAGGTGATAATTAAGCTTAAGAATCACATCATTCTTCTGTAAAGCTTTCCCTTTCCAACTAGAATATATGGCAGATGTGTGCAATTCTTTCTGGAAAGACATGTTAAATGTTTAATTTTCTTCTTTTATATAACAAGCGAGCAACAATGATTTGGTTCAGCAGTGCTCTTAAACAGTGACTATTGTATTTTTTCTGAGTTTCTTTTTATATTATTACAGACTCAGATTTTCATAGATTCAATGTCACTTGCAGAGAGTATATTTTAATACTTAAATTATCAAATCTGTGGCTAATTGGAACCCTCCAACCTAGATTCGATGCTATTTGTTACTCCATTAATCTGTGGCCACTCCTTTGCTCATCGTCCTGTGCCATCTTTCCCTAAAACAAGGCATCTGAAAGAATTCTGGTTCCCTTTAAGGGAAATGGTATTGAAAATAGACTCTAGGCTTTGGGGGTGTGGAAGTTCCCAAGATGACCTTCTTTGTAAGTGATTTCAGTGCTAGATAACAAGTAACATTTTTTTTAAACTATTAGTCCATATTAATATTTCCTGTTCATTTAAATTATGCTGGCTTTACTTCTTTAATTTTTAATTACTAGCATTTTCTAAAATTCTTCAATCTTAGCATGAGAATATTTCTTATGTGTATAAAAAGGCCATCATCTCAAAATAGCAAAACTAGAATTACTAATATCTATATGCAGTTTTTGAGTACAGATGATAGTCCCTTTAAAAGTATACTCTTTTCCTTCACTTTCTATGGGTAACAATTTTCATTAAATGTTTGTTTGTTGTTTTGGTACTGGGGATCAAACTTGGGAACTTGCACTTGTGAGGCAGGCAGTGGAACCACTGAGCTAAGTCCCCAGCATTAAATGTTTATTTATTCTGAAAAATGATAAAGGGCTCACCAGAGAGAGTTATGTTTGAAAGTATTTTTCTCTTAATTTTAAGCAAATATGTGTGTATTCTTATCACTTTGCTTCCACACACAAATAGTAGCATATTACATAACTGTTCTTTCTCTTGTATTTTTGAAGTACTATGTCCTAGGGATCTTCCCACTCTTCTCAGTGCATAGCAGTTTGTTTTGTGTCATTCTTTACTTTCAATTTTTTAAAAAGTCTTTTATGGTGGCATGTTGGTACATTCTGAGAATGTACAATGCTTTATTCAACCAAATACTGTGTTGCTGCCACTTGGATGGTTTCCAACCTTCAGCTATTACAAACACTGTCACAATAAATAATTTTCCCTATTCTCATTTTGTATTTGTACACAAGTGTCCGTAGGCAAGATTCTTTGCAATGAGAATTATGGGGCATCTGTAATTTTGATAAATCTTACTAATTCCTCCTTCCTCAAGGTTATTCAAGGTCTATCCATTTCACACTTCTACTCAGTGTATGAGTGTCTTTTCCCAATAATCTCATAAAAAAGCCTCCTGCCCTAAACTTGTTTAATATAAAATGTTACCTCACTGTTAGTTATTTCTCTTATTATGAATGAGGTTGAGATGTTTTTCATTTGTTTAAGGCCACTCATGTTTTTTTCTTTTGCCTGTGTATAAACGCTTCATGACCGTACATTTTATCATCATTGAAAAATTTCACCTGATTTCTAAATTTTTTGCACTGTGGATGTTAGTTCTTCATCTGTGATATAAACTGCAAATACTTTTCTGAGGTTTGACTTAACTTATGGTGTTTGCTTTCATGATGAATCTAAAATAAATATCTGGTTAAATTTACAGCTGCTTCTATTTTAAAAGTGTGAGTCTGGATTTTTAATTACTCTTAAATTCACATAAATGTACATGATTATAATTCCAACATGTATTAATAATAAAATTTGGGAAAAGAAGTTGTTTCATGTTTAATTTTGCCTGACTTTTATCATCAGTTATTCTCCATGTCCTTTGTGGTGTTTAAGAAGAAAGTTGTATATAAAAATAACCCTGTATCTGAGGAGAGTAAAGAGTTACAGGAGAGGGTTGTGTTCCACACAAGGTTATCAGAGAAGTCCAGGCAGCTTATGAGAAGACCGAGAGGTTATACTTGGAAGGGTGGCAAAATAGCAAAGGGCTTGCTTGAGATAGGCCTCAAAAATAACTTCAGATTGAATGAAATGTTCCCTTCTCCCTTGATTGCTGCAACTGCATTTCCATTTGATTCTTTCAAACGTCTCTCTTTTTTTCCAGTGTTTCTCTTGGAATAATCTTAATCCTAAAACTCCTGAAATCCTTCCTCTAGTCATAGACTAAAATTGTACCATAGTCTAGTCAAAGTCTGAGCTTTACAGGTAGTCAGGTGTGATTCTAGTTTCCTGCATGATCTGAGTTTCTGGAATCCTTGAATTTCACATGGAAATAAACTGAATTTATCACTTTTGTACTATATTCCCTGTGTTATATATTTTCTTACTCAAGCTGCTATTAACACTATTTTTTCCAGTCATCCGAGTCTCAAACTTGGAAGAAAAGAAAGATCCCATATCTACAATTGTTCAATTCTGTAAATTCCTTTCCTTAGTTACTCTCACATCCTCTCGTAACACACCTCTCACCTTTATCTATTTCTTCTTCACTCTCCATGCTCATCTTACTGTAACATTCTGTTTCTTAAGGTATTTTTATGGTTTCTCTCTGCCTATAGAATAAAGACTAAAAGTCATAATCTAATATATTAAAACAATAAATGTTTATTCATTAAGAAGTTATTTCATACCAGTCTCTATTCTAAGTAATACACATATTATATATTAATATGATATATTATCATATGTTATTTAGTTCTTACAATAACCAAATAATGCATTATTACTCTCATTTTTGGAAGGAAATTGAGGAAGTTGCCCTGCTTAGATGCTTTGGTCATTACATGATAGACTAAGAATGAAAGTATGGTCCAGTTGCATAGTACTCGCAGTTCCTGATAGCTCATTGCTGTCTTTTCTGCCTTCATCCTCAACCAAATTTTTCTGCTTATCAGAAAGAAGCTCTATCTTCGTGTGTGACAGTTGAACTTAATTGTCAACTTGATTGACTTAGGAGTCACTAAGTGAATTAGCAAAGCACAATTCTGGGAGTGTCTATGTAGGTCCAGAAGGTGTGATCTTCAGTACAACTATCTGGTCCCGGCCCCTTCCTCTCTGGCACAGTTCCCCTTCTCTGCTTTCCAGTCATATTCTGCTGTATTTCTCCCTTGGAGCCAGCTGACCATGTACTGAATCCCTTGCAACTGTGTGCTGAAAAGAAACCTTTAAGTTGTGGGTGCCAAGTATTGTGTCCCAGTGATGAGAAAGTGACTAGTAAACCATGGTAATACTTTGTGAATTTAACACATCATGCCCAATTCCTCTATATATGCTGATCCCCATGTTCATCTTGCAGAGTTCCAGTAAGTGTTTATACTTCTCTATTTGAGAAGCATTCCGAGATTCCTTCATCATCCCACTAAATAAAGTAGATCCTAACTTCTGAAGAGGTTTTCAGTATGTCTTTCTTATCTCTCTCTTCTAGTACAGTGCTGTGATGTGTTTCTATGGTACTCATCATAGGATCCTGAAACACTTTGCTATGTCTGCTTGTTTTCTAATAAACCAGGCATGCTGAGGGCAGTATCTGTGTCCCACTAAAGAGCTTGTTTATTAAATGAATAGTAAATCTTGGTCATTCTCTCACGGCAATAGATAGGATGTTGCTTCTCTCTTTTCAGCTTGTAATGTAGTAAATAAAATTTTTAATAACACTTGGAAAATTCTAATGTTCCCTTCAACTTCCAGTCCTGTATCATTCTCTATATTTTGTTTTTCCACAATACCTATTATAGCTTTGAGAAAATGGTGGATCTTTTCCTTTTCTTTATTCCAAGTGAAATTTTGACTCTTAGATTTTAAAATTAGGGGACTAATCCATTGGCATGGGTAAATGAAACAACCAAACTATTCAAACCTGAAGATCTTTTCTTCCACAGCAGACACTTTTAAATATTACATTACTTTTTACAGAGACACCTTTAAACATATTGTTCTGTCCCTTAATCAAACCAAATAAATCAACCAAGTTTTCTTTAGCTTTTCTTCTTAGCATCCTTTCAGCCTGCCATTATAAAAAAAACTTATTCTTCAAATATCATAAAATAAAACCTTTTTTTTTAAAAAAAAAAAGAGAAAGAAAAGCTTTCAACTTGTCTGCACAATGTCCCAGTGAGGTCAGCACTTTTGGCACCATCCCTGTCATTTTAGCAGTGGGCAGACCCAGCACAGAGATTAAGTGGCTTTGCCCAAGGCCATAGGACAAGTTGGTACCAAAGCTGGAATCATATAGGAGGAACTCTGGCCCTGAGCCTTGGATTCAGACAGGCCATGTTAATCTGTGAGCCTAAGAATCCTTCTTCCTTAGTGTCAGGCTGTGTAGAAGGAAGAGGGTAGGAAAACAAGGTAGCTATGAAAGAAAGGATCCCTTCCCTTCCTGTCAAGCCCAACATAATTGAGAAAGTTCTGATTAGTTAAGCAGTAATGGATAGAGAGATGCATGTGCTCTCTCCTGTCTTTTTTTCTTTAAGTTGTGGAAGTGGCCATTTCTGAGGTCCTTATAGGATTAACACTTCATATTAAGTTCTTCAAGACCTAGAGTCCTAATTCAAGTCTTCTAGTTTGCCCTTGGGAATGTCTGAATCCAGAAAGTGTTTGCAGAGAGGATGGCTGGGTTCCATGGGTTTAACCTCTGTAAGAGAAATTGTCCCTGTCCACTCCCTAGGCCAATCTTCTACCCAGCAGCTGTCTGTACCTCTTTTCTCAGATATAGGAGGTGCCAGCGGCTCCCCTCTGTAGTTGCTCTGGGAACAGGGGCCCCAGCCTTCTGGTGTGAAGGGAAGTATTCTCAAGAAGCTTTTCTTTGCAGCAGGCAAAATTTCCATAAAGTTCTTAAATATAATAAAATGTAATTAAAGTGCCTCATTGCGTTAGTTCTCTTTGAAGTTTTGCACATACATAATAAACCCAGTCATAAACCAGGATTCAAATTGGAGGTTTTATTCCTTTTTATAGATTAATTTTCATTAATTATCTACTTGACCCCTCCTGTTATAGAGAAGTAAGCACCTGGTACACCATAATTTTCACTGATAAAAGGCAGTAAAAGATGAACTCACCACTGAACATGGAATGTCATACACAGAATGTCACTTTGTAGCAAGAGAAAATTAGAGCTTGGTAAATTTGGAGTCATTTTTTGGATGCAAGTCTTAAGCCCCCTTTCCTTTTTGGCCATTCTCAAAGTCACATATAACCTCATAAATATAAGTATATTTTTCATTGCTTTATCTTTTGTATCTCTGACCATGTCAATTTTCACATTAAGTAGTCAATATGCTGGTGAAATAAATGGCCTCTTACAAAGCAGGCTTCTTGGTTACCTATAGTGCACAGATCTTCAAAGTGTAGATTCAGCCATATGAGATAGCTGTCTTGCAGTGGGGTAGAAAAGTAAGGTTTTAGGGCTTTCTCAGGCCTTGTCATGCGCA
>NW_022900913.1:52248201-52258476 GCF_012274545.1 Fukomys damarensis | reverse complement strand
AAAAAACCTAAAAAAAAAAAAAAAAAAAAAAAAAAAAAAAAAAAAAGAGAAAAGAACTTACTAATTTATAGGTTATGTTATAAAGTCTGATTATCTGCAACTCACATTCACTGAAAGCTCTTTGGGTGAATTCTCACTGAGTCTCCATGCTAAAAACTGATTTGCTTTGTGCAGGACATTTATTTGTATATATGACATTGCTTCCACATTTAAGCTGTATATTAGAGATTCATGTGTTCCTTTTTCCTAAGCTGTAGAGACTGAGATGACTATAGGTACAGAAACACTGCATACAATAAAAGTATTAGGAAGAGATTGTTCAGGAAATAAATTAAAGAAAAGTGCTTGAATTGAGCTAAAGGATTTTTTTTGTGCATGCGCACATGTGTGTGTGGGTGTGTGTGTGTGTGTGTGTACTGGGGATCGAACTCAGGTCCTTGCATTTGCAAGGCAGGTGGTAGAACTACAGAGCTAAGTCCCTGGCCTTAAAGTAATATTTTTAAAAAAATATTAAAATAATGAAAGCTACAGGTTTTTATGTGTATGTTTCTTGGCCTTGGGAAAGCAATTGGGCTTGTACGGAACAAGAAAGACAGGAGACTCACATGAAAGGAGTGGAGGGCTAGGCAGCAGCATGAAGCAGAGAAGAATTTCACCCCATCCAAGATTTTGTTGTGTTCCTATGGGAAAATCTTACTGAGCAAGTTCTCAGGGATAAGACCCATTGATTGTCCTTAAGGACCTACAAAGTGTCAGATGGCATGTGCATCAGGAAAAATGATGAGCAGTATTTATTCCAGGATGAGAAGGTGGTCAGTGTAGCAGTGTCAGGTTGTGTCAAACAACTTGATACATGCTCTTAAGAGGATATTTGGAAGGGATGGATTAGTTAATACTCTGCATTATGCATAACAGAAATAAATACTAACAAACAAAAAGGAAAAATTATTATTGTGCTATAAGGATAACTCCCTGGGTCAAAGGCAAGTATACAGCCCAGCTTCAAATAGGACTGAAACCAGAGGCTAGGACTCTGGGGATACAGGAGATACTTTCTCTCCAATTCCCTTCTCAATATTTCTCCTAGTGTAGCTTTTTATCCCCCCATCTGTAGTCAAGATTTCTCTTCTTCCCAATATGGTAGACAATTCTATTCCTCCTTAAAAAATTCACTATCAACAGTTTGCAGGTCCAGTATTTAGCTCAGTGGTGCCACGCCTCCCTTGAAAGCACAAGGTCCTGAGTTTGATCCCTAGTTCCACAAAACAGAACAAAACAGAGAAACAGTTTTCAATCTTATTTGTCTTTTGTCGGAGAGAGCAGCACAACAAAGTTGAAACCCAAATTCTCCAGAGACCATTTTTGATTGGTTCATGCTGAGTCAGCTGCTCACTGTTGACCAGTCAACAATATCTGAGCCCGAGTACAGGGAATGGGATAAATAAGGTGATAGTGAGATTATTGCTCCTATGAATCAGCTACACCCATTGTAAGAATTGTGACTGTGATACTGATTTCTGAGTTCCCAGAAATCAGAGACAGAGTAAGTTAGGCTTGTCAGATAAAATCCCATCTTCTACTACGAAGAAATAATATAGATAAAAAGATTTATGAGAGGTAGGCAAAAATAGACAAAACAAGAAGAAATGGTAGTTGCCTATAGGTAAACTATGTAAAGAAAATTCTAGAAGGGGGCTCAATAAAATTTGATGGTAAGTACATGAAGGCAAAGCTGTAATATCACTTTTATGAAATTGTTATTTCAGAGAGTTTATGTTATTAAAAAAATACACATCAGTGACACTAGGCAAGATAGTCATCATGGTTTCACAGGTACTAGAAACAGATTGGATTTTATGGGTTTTAGCCAGTGAAGCCTCATTAGGTCATTATTAAGAGAAAGGGAAGAGTGGCTAGTGAGGAAGAAAAGGATGAACACTCTCCTTTCTCCCTATCTTTCAGCATTTAAAGATCGATTTTTAAAAATACTATGAGAGCTAAGACAGGCATTATGGAGACACTCTATTTACCTAGAAAATGAATCTTCTTTCTTGCTCATCATATATCCTATCTGGCTGAATTAGGTATTTCACAGTGTTGTGAGGCTTTGTAAACTATTTCAGCCCAAAGAACACTAGCTTACCCTGGGGTAAAAACCTACAAAGCCAAAGTTCTCATAAAGAATTGTAAAAATTATTATTGAAACAAATGTCTGAGTTCCTCCCCATTTTCTTCTGCCAACCAAGGAAGAACTCTCCCCAGAATGCTCCCTGGTGAATCTTGTCTAGTCAACCTTGGAATAGAAATGAAAAGAACATTTTAAGGCTTTTTCAGATTGTTTTCAGGGCTATGCACAAAATTGCTTGTTTTGTGGTCTTAAATGCAACTTTTGTGTGGTTAAATTGAATTTCATTTTAAAAAAATTTTTATAGTAATTGAATTTGTTATTGGCCACGAATATAATGCAGAACTGAAGCATAAGGGTGAGAGGACAGAGTGAGGGAGCGGGGAATCACTGCAATGGAACACGCCAGCAAATGGCAGGATGCAGTAAGAATGCGCAGGCTAGGCTAGCTCCCCTCTGGAAATCTCCATAGACCTGGGAAAATGTGAGAGTGCGTGAAAGTAACAAAGGGAGCCTCTGAACACACGTTGAGTGTGCCAGGCACCACTCCAGAGGACCTCTGCCCTCCTTGCTGACAGGAATTACGCAGTGTCAAGGATAAATAGTCTGAACTTTTTTCTCCAGTATAATAGATGGATATTATTTTAGGCAAGGTTCTCCAGAGAAATAGAACAGCAGATTAGAAGGAAAGGCTGAAATAAAGAGTCCCCATCCAGATAAGTTGCACTTAACTTACTCAGCATCAGAGCTTAATAATATGTAAAGTGACACTTACTTATCCTCATGATTGTGTGGCTGACTAGAAGCTGCAGCTCACTGTCACTACCTAGCATCACAAAAAGAGTATTGAACTAACCCAGGAAAAGATCAAATTTCAAAACTCAAAGTACAGTTTCTACCCAGTGCATATTGCACATGCCCATCATAAATTCAAAAAATCAAAAGTCAAATCATTGTAAGTCAGGGAGTATGTGTAGAAAGAGGTTTATTGCAAAGTATTGGCATATGCAATTATGGAAGCTGAGAAGGCCTCCCCTGTGATCTGTTGTCTGCAAGTTGGAGATCCAGAAAAACCAGCAATGTCATTCCTGTGTGAAGCTGAAGATCTGTGCACCAGAACTGATGGATTAAATTTTAGTTGAAATTTGAAGGGTTGAGACTGGGACTGTGGTTTGAACCAGGTGTTCAAGAACAGGAGACCAATGCCCCAGCTCAGGCAGCAGAACTTTATTTTTATTGTTGTGGTAAATTATATTACTTGCAAGAAAATAAAAGCCCAGGTCACACAAATATTGTAAAATTTAAAAAGAGCTGAAGTAGAAGAAAAAAAAAAAAAAAAAAAAAAAAAAAAAAAAAAAAAGTCTACCTACTTCTCCCAACCAAGAAGCCTAGGAGTCAATGGGTAATTACAGAAGGAGGCTCTTCTCACATTTGCAAGTGTAGACCCCCAGTTGTCCAGGGGCAGGCAGCAAAGCAGAGGCCTCTGCAACATTATGACTCCTTGGCTGAGGTTCTGAGGTAAAGAACACTCTGGAGTGTATATTCTGCCATAGCCTGCAGGAAGCAGCAGTCAACCCAGTGCACATTTTTTACATCGATAAGCCTGTGATGGAGTCCAACTCCACCTTCAGTGTCAGCTGACCAACCCACTGATTCTGAGAGAGAAGAGGCAGGGCTGCAGTAGAGAGTGTGGGGCAAGGGTGGAAAAGGGAAGCTTGGAGAGCATGTGTTCAGGGAGCTGAGGCTTCCTCACATCTGGGTGTACTAATAATGGGCCTGCATCTTAGAGAAACAGGACTTTGCTTTGAGAATGTAAGAGAAGAGTAGGAATACTAAAGTCATTGACCACACTAGGGAGTGGGTAAAACCAGATGCATTTTAGTGTTGGAGAACTTTCCAAGAACTTTGGTGCAGCAAACACCAAAACACATCACCAAGGAACTTACTTGCCTTAAAAAAAAAAAAAACCGTGCATATTTTTAGGATAATAAAATCCATATGTTCCTATTTCATTTATACTTAATTCATTGGAGTGATATTCAGTGAAAGCCATTTTATGTCTACAGAATCTCCTATTACCCTTTTATTAGCATTTAATGGCATTTGCATTCAGAATCTCGGAGCCAGCTAAGCTAAGTCTGAACCAGATTCATTTTGCCTGGAATTTCAAAACTCTTGAGGCTCCATTGAATGTGGTTCTTCTCCCATCCCAGACACACAGCCAAGAAGGTTGCTTCATGAGGTCCAGTTCTAGAAGCAGGGTTGAGAGAAGTATGTCAAAATACTTCACTGAAACAACAAACTCAAGAAACATGTTTCAAAAAATGAAATGTTCATTTTAAAAAATTCATTTTAAAATTAGTCTTTAGTAGCTTTCCAATGGTGAACATAAAATAGCAACTTAAAGAGAAACCATTACATTAAATCAAGGCAGGGAGAGCTGGAAACCATGATTTGTTATAATTTGAAATGAAATCTTTATTCCTTAGAGTCTATCACTTTGTAATTTTCATTTAAATTATTGACTAAATATATAAAATTTGAGGCATCTGTATAAGCAGTGAAAAACACATAAGCATTGTCAAGCTAAAGGAATAATGGATTTTAAAAGAATACAGTGTGGACTGGACTGGATAAAAGGAAAACAGGGATTTATTTGTGACTCAACACATGCTAAAGCCAGAAGTTGGCCTTTCCTTTCTAGTTCTAACAGTGAGAGACAATGATTAAGAGGAGAGACATGGTTCCTTTTCCTAGGGTGATAATAGTTTAATGTGTGGAACATATATATATTAGGCATCATAAGAGCAAATTCAGATTATAGATTGTATTTGATGCACTGAAGAAAAAGAAAATACAATGAGACTAATTTCATGTGTTACAGAAGTTAAATTCATGTGAAAGATCTGGAAAGGCCAGAAGGGACATATTAAAGGGTACATGACCAATGAATAAGAATGAGGTGAAACAGATTGTTGCCAGGTAAAGGGAAGGCCGGTCACAAAATCTAGAACTGGAAGTTGGTCAAAGAAGGCAACAGAGAGGTTGACAGAAAGGGTGTGACCAGGTGGTGTGGCCTTATTAATTCATTTAATACTGGTACACTGCATTATTCCATACCAGATTCAGTTTCCTCAGGCTGCATTATCTGCTAGGCAATGTTATTTTTATTTTCTTTTGTGTTACCTTTTTTTTTTTCCAAAGACTGTGTTTGTGTATTTTTTTCTTTTGCATCTGTTCCAAACGTAGGTCTCAAGTCACTGTATCCTCTTAGGCAGCAGTTCTCAAAACGTGGAGATATCTGGAACAGTAATATTATAATCACCTAGAACTTGGTGAGGAAGGAAAAGGTGAAGAGGAAGGAAGTTTCTAACATTTGAAAGCACACTCCAAGTGTTAGGCCATGTTATTTCGCTATAAAACAGAGTCTCCCAGAACACTAACCCCAGAGAGAGTCAATGTGCAGAACACAAATTGCTGAACACAATGCCAGAATAAGTGGCTATTGCCTCCTTAACTCCCTTTGCTAATCTCTCTTCCTTACAGGTAGCATTTATCAAGGCAGCCAATCATAGAATAAATTGTCCCCCCCTTTTCGACAGCACCCAATCTAGAGCAAACACTTGGTTTCTTAGGTCTTCTTTTATTTTTTTATTTTTTTATTTTATTGAGTTTATTGGTACATTTTAGGGATACAGTACAGTTACATTCATTGTTGGTCATGTACCTTCAATCTAGAGCAAACACTTGGTTTCTTAGGTCTTCTTTTATTTTTTTATTTTTTTATTTTATTGAGTTTATTGGTACATTTTAGGGATACAGTACAGTTACATTCATTGTTGGGATCATGTACCTCTACATGGCAAGTCTTGATTCTCATTTTTTCCCCTTACCTCTGCCCTCCCTTCACCCCCTCCTCCCCTCCCCAGGTCTTCTTTTAAATCACTCGTCTCAATTCCAGCTTCCATGTGGAATCTTACTAACACCCTTTTACTAAGATACCCTTGGTTCCTCATGTTCTCTCTCACTACAAAGTATGAGAAGAACTTGTTTAACTGCAATTATGTTCTTGGTGATCATTGGCCAAGGGCAGTGGCACCTGGATACTTTCCCTTCCTAGACACATTGGAAATCCTGGCTGTGGAATTCAGCTACTTGTGTTTTCATAAATTCTCTGTGTGATTGTGATGCACACACTAATTTGAAAGCCACTGCTATATGACAATGGTTGCCAGTTCCAGCTATTAGGTAGAATATTGGTACCCAAACCTCCCAAAGACCAATCAGTTGGTCTGGAGTAGAGTCTAGGAATCCTTACATTTTTGTAAGCTCCCTGGATGATCAACGACCCCTATTATGCAATGAAAATTGAAAACTGTGTCTTTAAAAATTGATGTTGGTAAATACACCACTGAAGGATAATGACCACAGACACATTACTACTAAGTTATAAGCAATTAGTTTCTGGAAAGCTAGTTGGAATTCTGCCATTTGCTATCCATGAAAAGTCAGTGCTTCTTACTACAGGGGAGGAAGACTTTGTCCTAGAGGACTTTGCATTTCCTTCTTGGTCATAAATCAACATACTGATAGTCATATTTTCTCTTTTCCTAGATACCTTCCTTTCTTGATAATATCCATTGTATTAATCACCTTTCAACTGCTAGAACAAAATATCCAACATGAGCAATTTAGAGGAAGAAAGCTTTAATGTGCTTTACGGTTTCAGTGGGTTCAGTTTATGGCAGGCTGACTTTAATACAGAAATGGCATGGTGGTAGGGCAGAGCAGAGGACAGTTGCTCAGGCCATGGCAGCCAGGAAGGAAGCAGAAAGAGAAGGAAGGAGCCAGAAACAAGAAAATACCCTTCCAGGTAATGCAAACAGTAACCCATCTCTGCCAATCAGGCTCTATCTCTTAAGAGCACAGTCAGCTAGAGACTCATCAGTGAATTAATCTAATGATAAGAGTAGTTCCTTAATGATCTAATTACCTTCCAAAAGCCCCCTCTTTAAATACATAAGACTTTGAGAGTCATTTTAGATCAAAACCAAAACGTAGACTACCCCTGAGCCATGCATATAGGATTATATCTATATATCTTTATCTCTCCATATATACCTCTTTCACATACTAATATTCTAAGTCTCAAGATAATAATAGTTTATTCTTATTGGGCACTTAATTTTTGTGCTGGTCATTAGATTAACAATGCTTGCAACATTGCCAATGAAGTAAATATGATTAAGATACACAGAAGACTGAGACTTGTAAAGGCTACACAGCTAGCTGAAGAAACTAAGCACTTAGCTTAGAGGGCTAAATAGTCAGCCAAAGTTTCAACTGGTAGCTAATGTAGCCTGATTTAAAATGCATAAGGTTAGACTCCAGAATTTACAAATAATAAATCCCCAAAATGATGCATTTTTTTCAGGTAGAAAGAGAAGAATAATACATTTTATACTATTTGGCAAAAATCAACAAAAATCTGACTAGATCCAATTTTTTCAAATTATTGTTTCAATTGACAAATTCTGTCCCTCACTATCTCTGTTCCCCATTAATATTTTCCTAATTCATTGTCTCCTACATATTCCCATCTCAAGGATGGATATCCTCTCCTGATTATACTTGCTTGTGAATGGTACCAGAATTATAGAAGAAATGTTTAACATGACTATCTATACTTGTATAAAAGTATTCAGAGAAATATGTGACTTCAATGGCTGAAGAAATAGGAAATATTAGCAGAGATATTTTTCTGGATGAAAATTTTAGATATGAGGGAGATTGTATCAGAGGTATTTTTCTTTCTAGAACTGAGGAAAGAATTCATTTATAGCAGACCCACATTTCAAGAAAATGTCTGCTGGAAATGAGATGATGTAAATGAAACCAGGTAAAAAATAACAGGAAGACTGAAATAGTGCAAGTGGAAAGGAACTGTGAAAAATTATTCATATCCTTATACACAAATTTTTAAAAACTTTAGATTTTCAAATTAAAAAATGAATACAAGTTTTGTAGCAAATATGGAAACAAAATACATGACAGAATGAGAAGACTGGGTGAGTTTTAGTTAAACGTAAGCTGTGGTGAGCTACATAAATTTGTGGAGAAGTCGATCAGTTTCAAAGGTAGATTCTGGTAGGTTAAAGATGCATATTAAAATCACTTATGTACCCAAATTACCCAAAGATGCACTGCAAACAATCAATAAGGAAACTAAAATGAGATATTAAGAATACTTTATTCACCCCCAAAACTATTTTTTCAGTAAAATTGACAACACCTAATATTGAAAATAATATGGAACAACTGGAATTCTTACACACCAAAGATGGTTTATAAAATATACAATGACATTGGACAAGTATGCAGCAGTTTCTTAAAGGGTAAATAAAACTCTTGTGCATGACTCAGCAATTCTAAATTTAGGTCTTTATCTTTTTCACCTAAATGAAAATTGCTGTCAACAAAATAGTTCACAGAAGAGAGTCCATATATCAACTTTATTCATAATAACAAAGAATTGGAACTAGCCCATGTGTCTATTAAAAAGAGATTCATACACATAGACGGTATGTTCATTCAATGACAGAGTTCTAAAAAAAAAAATCAAACTGCTGATGAACACATCACAAATTAAGCTTAAAAACATGATGACAATTAAGTCAGACAGAAAAAAGACACATTATGGGATTCCTATTTCAAGTCCTAGAATATGCCAAAACTCTGTTTCCATAGAAATGCGATCAGTTTTTGGTTCTGGTAGTGGGATAATTTTACCTGGAAAGGGGGTTAAGGGAAATTTCCTGAATAATGGGAATGTGTTTCTCTCTTGATAGAGGTGGGAGAAATCGGAGTACATGTATTTGTCATATCTGATCAAACTCATACATTGTATACTTAAAGCTCTATGTGTAAACAAATCATATTTTTCCTGGGTGTGTCATGATTCTACCTTCTAAGGACAGAAAATCAGAAGGTATATATGTTCAGGGAAAAAACGTGGTTGTCTTGAGCTCAGGTGCTGTTCCATTAGACATATTAACAGATGTGGATTTTAGGGAAAGATTTAGGCTGGAGATGTGAATATTAGAATCATAAATGTTTAGAAATGATTAAATTGACTTTTATTTGTATTCTCTTTATATTATGTTTTTTGAATGTTCTAGGAAAATTTAGCATATTCATATTATGTCATAGTTTCAAGCACAATCATATTTTTATCTGTATAGTTTATCTGTTTGTATTTAGGGAAATAGATCGAGAACAGAGTAGTCTTTTGAGAAGTAACATCATAGGGGAAGACATTTCATTTGTATGAAATAGTAACGAATTACTCATTTTTCTAATAATTTTTTTCTTTTTATTGAGTTTATTGTTACAATCTAGGTATACAGTACAGTTACATTCATCATTGGGATTCTGTACCTTTACATAATAGGTCTTCATTCTCATTTTTTCCCCTTGTCCCTGCCCTCCCTTCACCCCCTCCCCTCCCCATCTACAAACACTTTATTTCCATTTTTCAGTTTCTCATATTTTTTTTCCTCTCCCTTATTATCTTAACCCCACCCTTGCCACTTTCCCTACACCTTTAGCCCTTTACTTCCTATTATTTCACATTATTAATTATCTCATTAGGATCCTGTGTACTATTAAGTTTTTCACACCAAAGAAACTATTCCGTATTTCAGTTAAAGAAATCTCTGTATGAACATTAAAAATAGGGAATCCTCAAATAAAACTAAAAAGGAAAGTAAAAGAGAAAAGGCAATGATGTAACATTAAAATAATCCTTAATTCTGGAGATGAAAATGGTCCCTGAACATATTTAAATTGCTTCTCGCTCTTATAGTCTTATCTTATTCTTTTTTCCATTATTTAGAGAATACTTTATTAGTTTCTGTAATCAAACCCATGTAGATATGACCTTACATATTTAGTACGATGTGTTACCCCTGCATACATGGAAAAAAAATTAAAAACAAAAATGAAAAAAATTAACATTTCTAGACCAATATGGCTGTCCATTTCTGTACAATGCCAACTCAACACAGTAAATTGGGATGACGTTTTGCAAAATTGGCAGCACCGTTAAAGTTTCCCAAAATTTAATTTATATGTGTATATATATATATATT
>NW_022900913.1:52221602-52247752 GCF_012274545.1 Fukomys damarensis | reverse complement strand
GTCTATGGGCTTCTTTTTGCACTAGGTGTGTTTCTTGTATACAACATATTGTTGGATTTTGCTTCTTATTCCATTTTGCCAGTCTGTTTCTCTTGATTGGTGAGTTGAGGCCATCGACATTGCTGGTTATAACTGATATGTACTGACTTATTATTGACATGTTATTGGCCTTTTGTTGACTCTTTTTACTTTTTCACCTTCTCCTTTTAATTTATTGCCTTGCCTATTTGATTTGCTCTGTTGGGCCTCATGGCATTGTTGCCTTCATTGTCTTTTTGTAGGATCTTGTTTAGAATTGCTTGTAGTGCTGGTTTGGTATTCATGTAGTTTCTCAGGTGTTCTTTGTCATGGAAGTGTCTTATTTCCCCATCCATTTTGAAAGAGAGTTTTGCTGGATACATCAGTCTAGGTTGGAGGTTGTTCTCTTTTAGTACTTGAAATATCTCATTCCAGGCTCTCCTTGCCCCACGGGTTTGTGTTGAAAAGTCTGCTTTGATTCTGATGGGCTTTCCTTTATATGTGACTTGTTTGTTTTCTCTTACTGCTTGTAGTATTTTGTCTTTCTGATGAGTTTCTGGGATCTTGATTATTATATGTCTAGGTGTAGATTTTTTTTGATTGTAGCTAGTTGGGGTCCTATATGCCTCAGTTATCAGAATGTCAAATTCTTCCCCTCTGTTTGGGAAGTTTTCTGTCATTAATTCTGCAAACAGCTTTTTAAAGTCATTTGTATTTTCTCTTGCTAATTCATGGATTCCTATCATTCTTATATTATTCTTCTTTGCATCATCTAGGAGTTGTTGAATCGATTTCTCATGATCTCTTACTGTTTTTAAGAGACCTCTCTTTTCATGGTCACTGACTGCAATCTATCTTCTATATCTGAGAGTCTATCTTTGCATTCTTTTATTCTGTTGCATACACTTTCTATCTTATCTTCTATATCTGAGAGTCTACCTTCGCATTCTTTTATTCTGTTGCATACACTTTCTATGGAGTGTTTAATCTCCTGGATATCTGTTGGAATCTGTTTTATGGATTCCATTTCTTTCCTAAGTTGGGTGTTTATTTTTTCCATTTCTTTCTTATGCTGGGCCTTCATGGCTTCTATCACGGTTCTGAGATCATCTATTGTTTTGTCAGTTTCTGCTCTAGAGTCTTGAATCACGACTTCAATTTTGCTCACTATCTCTATGGTTATCTGGGAAATTATTTCTGTTTTGAATTTTTCTAGAGCCTGATTGATCTGTTTTGTTACTTCCTGTGCTTTGAGTTCAGGGTGTCCTGGTGGTTCACTATCGGCCTTTTCATCCTCATTTGCCCTACTATTTGCCATTGGTGGACTGGAAGTCTGTCCTTATGTCTTGCTTAAGTGTTTTCTCATTTCTGTTTTTGTTGTCGGACTGTCCTTGGTTTAATCTCTAGGTTATCACCCAAATCTTCCTTATATATTTGTACCCTAGCTTCTCTGTCTCTAATGACCCACAGACTTTCTCATCTTCATAACATCAGAGAAACAGCTCATCAAATAATCTGCAATGCTTTATCCCAACTGATACAATCATCCACACATTAAGATCAAGCACAACTTGGACATTGACCACCTGTGGTAGTCAGTAGTCTATCACCCTTAAATCATTTGAATTAAATTGAAATCAAGAAGCCATCCAGAACATGTCTGCAGTGAACAAAATTTCAGTATAGTGTATTTACCATTAAATGGCTCAGACAGAACGAGGATGCAAGACCTCTGGTCTCAGTTAGCTGATGGCTGAACCCCATGACGCTGACTGACCTTGGGCTGCAAGGCCCAGATTGAGTTCCCCAACCTTCCGAATGGTTGAACTCCACAACGTTCTTTTACAGGTTTCCCACGCCCTTTCTTTAAAGATGTTCTAAGTTGGGAACTCCGAAAAATACCCCTGATGACCACCTCTGCCTCTGCAGAGTGGGTCCAAAGACTGACACAGGAGGTCTGAGAGTGCGGGGGGGGGACTTATGGGGGTTCAGGGGCACCCACGCGGTTACCTTCCCAGCGCTTGAGCAGTGGCGGCTGCGTCGGGAGCAGGAGTGGCTCTCCTTCCCGCAGTGGATCGGGGCCCAGGCTACCTCCCGGTGCTTGAGCGATGGCGGCTGGATCGGGAGCAGGCCTCATTTTTCTAATTATAAATGGTATGTTATTGTTCACTACTCTGAAAATACAGGAAATTTTACTTTAAAAGTCATTATCTGATCATTTGAATTGTTCGAAACTTTTTCTATTGTGTTTTATTTTAATGATATAAACACAGTATGTTTTATGAACATAGCAAGCCAGTTATATATATATTATATATATTAATAGCTACAGTATTATTATCTTTCTAAACTTATGCTACAATATATTTAGCAAATCATTAATTGCTGTATATTAATATTTTTCTACTTTTTTTTAACCTTTCTTATCCCTTTATTCAATTATATGTTCTTATTTAAGTTCTTGGAACTTTCATTAGTGATGAAAATATTTCTGGAGCAACTTTAATTTCAGTAGTATAACAAGAAATTTTTGACTCATTCCTATGAGAAAACAAGAAAAAATTTTGATGTTATTAAAGACAAATATGTTGGTGCGTTGGAAAATGACCAAAGGTAAGAGCTTGAAAAGTATTTACTCCTACCAACTTCCACCAGGCTGGGTAAAAAGGGCAATAGTGGTTTCTTTCCTTGCAAAATTTTGATCTCCTTCATCCTGGCTGAGGTGCTAAAAATATGTAATTTGATCAGCTGGAAGAGGCAGTTTATTTGGGGCACATGGTAGAGAAGTTCATTACATTAGAGGCAGATCTGTACTGCACAATGATGCTTCCACCGACAACGGACGGCGTATACAACTGTAGTTCCATAAGATACTATCACCTAATGACACTGCAGTCAGTTTTGTTTGTACTGTTCAGAGAATTCAGCTCACAGCTACACAGTTGTAGGTAATTCAGTTCACATCCACAGTTTGGATGGTAGAAAGTAGAGCCTTACAGGCTCCAGTGTTTGAATGTAAACTGCCAAAATAACTGGCTGACTACTGAGCTAAACAGTTGAATTCAGACCCCCCCCCTCAAAGCTTTGAGCAATGTCAATACTGCAACGGACACAGATTTTGCAGTTAATGAAAATTGATTTTTCCTATACCCCTGCCTTCCCTTAGATCCCAATGGCAAATGTAACTGTATTGTTTGCTTTAAATGTACCAGTAAATTTAATGGGAAAAAATTAAATCAGCTAAAAACAACAAAAAAATAAAATCAATTACTTACTAAATTTTTTTAAAGTCCAACAAACCTCAGAATAGTAAAATAGATTGTAGAATTGCATGCTTATTATCCATGATATCAAATTCTCATGAAAAAAAATGGATCAGGCAAAGAAACAGTATGAATGTTCTCTACAGAAAAAAATGGAATCTGTGGAAAGTGACTCAGAGTAAGCCTAAACAATGGATTTAGCAGAGAAAGACCTGAAAGTGATTATTAAACTTGTTCAAAGAATTAAGGGAAATAATACATAGTAAATAGAAACTTTGGAAATAAAAGCCAATGGAACGCCATAGGCTAAAATGTGCAATAAGCTTAAAAAGACAAATAAGTTGTTTAAATAGCAAGTTTAGATGTCAAAGTATGCTGTATTCTATTAATCACACAGAGCAATCCTGATTCAGTATGGAAAAGGACTCCACCAGGTGTAAATGCAAGAGATGGGGCTCAAGAGTGGTCCTCTTAAAGAATGTCTCCCTTCATATATTTGTGGGTTCATTTCTGTATCCTTTCTCCCATTTCAATTATTTATTTATACATTAGCATTTAATATCTACATTCAATATTACTGTTTCTGAATTTCAGTGGTTTTACATTAGATAATAATATGAAGATCTACCTAATTTAGGTAGACTATGTCACCCAAATTCTTTTTCAGTGTAGTTTTACATAGCCTAGATCCTTAAATTTCTTACAAGTTTATGATTAGCTTGCTAATTTATCAAACAGATAAACAGTCTACTGAAATATTGGTTGAGAACTTTTTGAAATTGTAGCTGAATATTGGATGAATTGCCTTCCTATTGTTTCTTTTGTTTTTTGTTTTTTTGTTTTTTTGTTTTTTTTCTTTGTGGTACTGGGGATCAAACTCAGAACCTTATGCTTGCCAGGCAGGTGCAGTGCCACTGAGCTAAATCCTTGGTGCTATTCTGTCTTTTAATACATGAATGTAGTCTGCCATTAAATAACTGGATCTTCTAGGGCCGGGGATTTAGCTCAGTGGTTCTGCCGCTTGCCTTGCAAGTGCACAAAAACAAAAAAACAAAGAAACACATGTTTGCAAATAACTGGATCTTCTTTAAATTCTATCATTAATACATTTTTTAAAAATTTTCATACTAGAGATCTTACACTTATTTCAATTGTTCTTATGTGCTTAGTTTTTTACATAATTTTTTTTTTTTTTTGGTATCAGGTATTTAACTAGGGACCTTGAGCTTGCCAAGCGGGTGGTGCAACTACTGAGCTAAATCTCTGGCCCTACATGAAATTTTTTACAAGAAAATTTTAATGATATTAATTTTATTTTAATTTATTTATCACTAGTTTATATAATTTAACTTAATTGTCTCAATTTCCCACTAAATTCACTTCTGAGTTCTGAAAGATCTTCTTTTGCTTTTTGTGTGTTCTTTAAGATCTTTATGCTACCCACACAATCTTTTAGGGGGGAATTAAGGGAATCCAGACCCTGTACATGCTGGGTAAATGTTCTACTACTGAGCTACGTCTCTAGACCTGGCCATATTTATTATGGATAATGAAATTTACATCTTTGTAAATGAAGTTTATTTTTATTGTCATATAGACTATCTAGAACCTTCAGTAAGATAAGGAGAAATAATAGAGACTTTATTCCTCTCTTATTCTTAGTCTTTACTCCTCAATAATTAGATATGATGTTAGCTCTAAAGTTTATTGTAGACCCTCTATTACCTTGTGGAATTTCCTTTCTATGCTGAGTTTGTTGGCTTAAAAAATAGCGAATTTAGATATATTAAAATGATCATATTTTATACTTCTTTTAAAAAGATACTGAATAACATTTGACGATGGTTCATATGTTAAAACATATTTGCATTTTCATTCCTGAGACAAATCTTTCTTAGTCTTTATTCATTTTTTTTACTAGATAGAGCAAGATCCAACTTGTGTATATCATGTTGTATATACATACATATGTAATTTGCAGTATCTTTGTCTGGTTTTAGTATTAAGTGTACACCAGTCTTATTATATGAATTGGAGTCTGTTCCTTTCACCAAAATTTTCTAAGTAGAATATATATAAAATTGTATTTTATATAAATGTATTTTTAGGACTCATCAGGGAAACTCAAAATATATTTTTCTCTGTGAAATTTTTATTACAATTTCTGATATATATATATGTAAAATTTTTATTTATCTTTATTATTTATTTGTATATCTCATCTTGTTAGCCTTGGGAGATTGTATTTTTCAATGAACTTTTATCTTTTATTCAAAGTTGCAAACTTAGTGGCATGGATTTTTATAAATCTTTCGTTTTTTAAAATTTATGGTTGACAAGTAGTGAGGTTCTCTTTCATTCCTCTTTTCTATCTAGGATTTATCATTTGTGACTGCTAATCTTGATATATCAACGTTATGGGATTTAGAAACACCAAGAAAATTAGTAAGACATACTTGTGGATGGATGTTTCTGGTTGGGGCACGGAGGCATGACCTTGGGTAATATATAGAGTCCCTCATCCATTCCTCTCTGATATTGTTCTTCTTCACTCCTTGGCCACAGAACTAAGCAGCTTTGCTTTACCACTCCCTTCCACCATTAAGTTCCTTCCTTGTAGCCACCTGACTATGGGCTGAATCCCCCAAACAGTGAACAAAATTAAACATCTCCTTCTTTAAGTTGTGGATGTAGGATATTGTGTCACAGCAATGGAAAACCTGACTAATATAGAAATTTGGTGCTATAGAAGTGAGGCTGTGGTCATGGCTACACCTACCCATGTGGTTCAGAAGCCTTTGGTACTGCTTTGCTGGCAGAGTTTGGAGAGGTTTAGAGATACCAGCTAGAGAACCCTTACAGTGTTGTGAGCAGAGCTTGATGCATGCTTCTGGTTGGAAATCAGAAGACTAGAATGCTGATAGGAATACATACAGTAACTTCCAGGTTTAGGAGGTTTCAGTTGTGAACCAAGACTCCATTGGTATTGAGACTAGAGGCCATGTGTGTTACATTCTAATAGAAAATTTGCATACATTTGGTCCATGTCTTAAGACTTTTCGGGGGTCTAAGATTAAGTGAAGTGGACTAATTTATCTAATGGAGGAAACTTCAAGATATTTCAGCATTCAGGCTGTGGCATGGACATGATTGACTTCTTTTAGTTAGATTTAAGTGATAATTAGAAAAGGCAGGACATAAAAATTAGAAAAACTTAAATTTTGCCCATAAGAAACCAAGCATAAAATTCGGGCCAAAGGAAGTCTGACTGCTAATATTAATATTATTTGTAAAAAGTACTTTGTATAGGTTCAGGAAGAAGGATGCCTTGAGGACATCTCAGGAATCAGCAAGACTCTACCCATCATGGGCTCAAGGGTACAAAAGTGTAAACCTTAAATTTGAGAAGAGTCCCTGGGATGCCTGTTTAGGAAGCGATTGATTCCCTGGGATTCATTCCACTGTGCTCAGCCATCCAGGTATTCATAGACTGCTGCAGTCACAGTCTAAAGGGGGCCTGGCTATTGCTCAATCTTGTAGCTGACCATGGTGTTGTTTATTGCTACTGCTCAAGCTGGTAGCTGAGTTTAGAATTGTACATGTCATGCTGGCTTTACTGGCATGAGGAATACAAGAGTTGTAGGATCAGAAAGGCTTCCATCGGGGCCAGGGATTTAGCTCAGTGGTGCCACCACCTGCCTCACAAGTGCAAGGTCCCAAGTTTGATCCCCAGTATAAAAATGAACAAACAAACAAGCAACAACAACAACAAAAAGGCTTCCATCCATATTTCAAAGGATAGCCTGTGAGGCCAGGCAAGGAGCCATTGAGAGGACAATGGGTGAAGCTGTAACAATGAAGGCCAAGAAGTTGGAAATGCCAGGAAGGTAGAAAGTCTGCTGAGGAAAGCTGATGTTTAAGAATGGATCCAGTTCAAAAGAGAGTTAATGGGCTTCAATCAGCAGGACCCATAAAGGTGGGCTGCTCTGGAACTCACATTTTATCACTGTGTGCTCTGGATGCTAGATACGGAGTTACAGGTGTTAATGTTTGCACTTTTGGGTTTCTCTCTTGCCTTGGTCCAATTCTTTTCTGTCTTCTTATTCTCCCCTTTTTAAATGTTAATGTTTATTGTGTGCTATTGCACTTTGGGATTGTATAATTTGTTTTTGATTTTACGGAGGTTTACAGGTAAGAGTTTGCCTTGATTATCAGAAGAAATTTGAACATGAAATTTTAAAAAATGATGAACCATCCAGACTTTGGTTAAGAGATTATTACATTTCCAGTTATACACAATATAGTAGAAATATAAACTTGCTGTTTTCTTTATTTAGAAATTTACTGTGGCTTAAGGAGATGCATTTTGATGTAAAGTTGATAAAGGGTGGCTTGTGACCGTCAATCTTGATATACCAACTTCATTGGATTAAGAAATCTCTAACAGATTCATAAAGCACATTTGTCAGGGAGGGTCTGGTGCTGTCCTATTCCCCTGCTTCACTGCCACCATGAATTAAGTGACTTCACTGCACTATATTCTTGTGTCATAATATTTTTGCCTTGGAGCCAATGGACTATGGACTGAATCCCCCCTCACCATACCACAAGATGAATAAACATGTCCTTCTTTAAGTTGTGGGTATTGAGTATTGTGCCCACACAATAGAAAATCTGACCAATGCATCATTTTTATTATCTTTTTGGAGCCAAGTTTTTTTTCTTTCCTATGTCATTTGTTTTAGCTCTTACCTTCATTATTTCCCCTCATATCACCTACATAATTGCCAATTTTTTAAAATTTTTTTCTTGCTTATTAATATGGAAGCTGATTGTTGATCTCAGATCTTTCTTACACACACACACACACACACACACACACACACACACATATATGACATAAATTCCCATGTGATAATTTCTTTAGCTGCGACCCATACATTTTGACAAGTTGTATTTCATTATTATTCACTCTAACATATTTTCTAATTTCCCTTTAGATAACTTTTCAACTTATGGCTTTTAAGTATGTTTAACTTTCATATATTGGGAGATATTTCAAATTTTTAGTATGGATTTACAACTTAATTACATGAAGATAAAAGCATGTATTCTGAATGGTTTTATTCCTTTATACTTTATCAATTATAATTTTGTCAAGAATTTCATTAATCTTGAATGCTCTGTGAACGCCTCTCAAGAAATACCAGTTCATGGAAGCAACACATATTCAAGAAAGGAATATATATTTTGCAGTTTAGTCCTATTTTAAATTGGGCTATCCTGTTGTTTGAATGTGTCTCCCAAGAGCTCACCTTTCAAGCACTTTTTAATCACTTTTTAGCAGCAGTTTGAAATGGGGCTTTTGGGAATTAATTAGCACAGGATGAGGTTTCAAGGCTGGACATCTGTGGTGGCATTAATGGAATTATATGAGGAAGGGGGGCCTGATCCAGTATGCTTGCACTGTCTCACCATGTGATCCCTCTGCTAGGTTCTGATTCAGAATCAATGCCCTTACCAGGTTCCAGGACCCTAGTATTGGAATCCATAGTCTCTAGCACCAAGAGCTAAATAAACTTCAATTTCTTGAAAAATTTCCAGTCTTTGGTATTCAGTTTAGCAGCCGAAAGCAGATGAAGAAGGCCAGGGATTTAGCTGAGTGGTTCTGCTACCTGCCTAGCAAGTGCAAGGTCCAAAGTTCAATCCCCAGTACCAAAAAAAAAAAAAAAAAAAAAAAAAAAAAAAAAAAAAAAAGCAGATGAAGACAGGTAGTCTCTGTATTAGTTTTGTAATAATTATTTACATATGTAGACATCTCTAGTCTAGATAAAAGCTTCTTTATCAGCTATGCCACTGAAAATATATTCTTTTATTCTCTGAGTTATCTTTTCACTCTCACATTGGGTGTCCTTTGAAGCACAAAAATTATTTTATTTTGGGGGAGTCCAATTTATCTTTCTTTGTTAGTTTCTTGTGTTTTTAGTGTCGTGTTTTTTCGTATCATGCGTTTTCTAATCAAGGTCAAGAAAACTTATGCCTATATTTTAACTGCTGTATTTTTTTTCTAAGGAGATGTCTAGCTTTATTATTTTTCATGTAGATATCTAGTTGTACCAGTACCATTTATTATAAAAATCATTATTTCCTCCTTGAATTGGCTTGGCTCTTCAAACAGATGTTTATAATCCTTATATTCACTGATGAAATTCCCTGGATTTTCTTTATTGATTTTTTTTTCTTCAAATGTGGAGTATAGATGGAAACACCATACCTTACGTTGTTATCAATAAAAGTAATAAAATTTGTAGAAAACAACAGGGGAAATCCACAGTTCTGATAGGAGGAGATGGCATTCCCAAAATTGTGGACCAGCCATAAAGTCAACAGGGAGATCCTATGGAAGTCATGGGAGGGATATATGTAAGTTTTTCATATATCTCTGTCTAGCTAGAAAATTACTGACCTGAACAAGGGAAATATAAGAGATCCTGGTAGAAGGTAGAAGCTGAGATAGACTTCACAAAAACTTGAACTTTGAATGAACTTCCCAGTCTGCACACAGATCTATTCAGGGAGGATGAATGCCTTAGGGACAGAATTGTTAGACCTGTTTTCCCTACCACTGCCAGACAAATAATCAAGAATACTCTGCAGACTCAGGAGCAACCCTGAACAAGGCAGATGGGAAAAATAAAGAGTGAAAATATCTCAGCAGAGACATCATGGCTATAATCCACAGGAGAGACTGGTTTCACAAATTAAATACAGGTGAGAAAAGAAAATCCCTTAGCAGAATGGGGATGAGGGGATCAGGATACAGATTTACTGCAATGTGTTACCTAAGTTATCTATTATGTTTTTGACAACAACAACACTACTTAGTCATTCAAATAAACAGAAAAGTGTTCACTTCACTGGAGGAAGAAAATAGTCATAAATAAACTGTAGTAGGAACAAATAACATTTATCATGGTGTCAAATATTATTATAAATACATTCAAAGATTTAAAGAAAAATACAGTGACAGTGTGAAAACAAATAGGGATGCTCAGCACATAGATCTTCTTTTCTACTTCCATTCTCTTATCAAGAGAAAACAGGGACCTTTGAAAAAATGGCTGGGGTAGGAAATATGCACAATGCCAGAGAGTAAGAGGGTCATAAGATCAAAATGATAGGGCTCCCAAGTGGACAGATCTGAAATAATTTGAGCAATGAAATAAAATGTAGAATTATAGCCCAAAGTATAAACTAAATATCCACCTCCATAGTGAATTATTGAATGAATTAATGGGAGGAAGTAGACAAATATCCTATACAGAATTTCAAGTAATTTATGTAGAAAATATACCTCACAAAGTTAGAGGATAAACCTTTTTGCAAACGTACTTTCTTCTAAAGAATATACTATGGAAAGCAGAAAATAATAAGTTTTCAATAGGAGAAACCAACTACACTTCCAAAGACAGATGATAAAACTTAACCATCATCAGTTATATGTCACATTTTCTGTAAATATAAAATATCTCTAAAATGAAAAGATTAAGAAACAAATGTAGAGATATAAAAATTATAAGAAATGGAAAATTCTAGATTTGAAAAGTATAATACATTAAATTTAAAATGTAACAGGATGATCAACAGCATATTTGAGTCAATCATTTCATAACTATCATTTCCTGATTATTTTTCAGCTTTAATTGAGTTTATTGGTACATTTTAGGGATACAGAACAGTTATATTCATTGTTGGGATCTTGTACCTCTACATGACAAGTCTTGGTTCTCATTTTTTCCCTTTGTCCCTGCCCTCCCTTTACCCGCTTCTCCCCCCCCCATCTACAACCACTTTATTTTCATCTTTTCATTATCTCATATTTTTTTTCCTTTTTACCTTTCCCCTGCCCATCCCACCTTCCCTATACATTTAGCTCCTTCCTTCCCATTTCTCAATGTCAGTAATCTTATTAGGATTGTCTGTATTATTGCAGATTATTCACACCTGAGAAACTATTCATATTTACACATATGTGCCTTATTTATTTCACTTATTAGTATATCTTCAGTATGTATCCATTTTCCTATGAATGAATCTATTTTCTCATTCATTATGGCTGAGTAATATTCCATTTTATAGAAAAACCACATCTTCTTTATCCAGTTTCCAACTGATGGGCAAATAGGCTGTTTCCAAGTTTTAGCTATTACAAACTGTGCCACTATAAACATGGGTGTGCATACTTCTCCATGATATGATTCTTTTAGTTCTTTTGGAAAGTTACCTAGCAGAGGGATGGCTGGGTCAAATGGAACCTCCAGTCCAAGCTCTTTGAGGTATCTCCATATTGATTTCCATGGTGGTTGCACCATTCTGCACTCTCACCAACAATGGAGAATGGGTTCCTTTCTCCCCAGAACCCCGCCAACATTTGTTATTGTGTGATTTCTTGATAGCAGCCATTCTTTGTGGGGTGAGGTGGAATCTTGGTGTTGTTTTTATCTGCATCTCTTGAATGAGCAGTGATGTGGAACATTTTTTCATATATTTACTTGCTGCTTTTACTTCTTTGAGAAATGTCTGTTCATTTCAGATGTCCATTTTGAATTGGGTCTTTATATTTGGGGGGGCTGATTGTTTTGAATTCTTTATATATTCTTCATAACAGTCCTTTGAGGAACAGCTGGTAAATATTTTTTCCCACACTGTAGGTTGTCTTTAGTTCAGCTGATGGTTTCTTTTGCAGTACAGAAGTTTTTTTAATAAGATGAGATCCCAGTTGTTGATTCTATCTGCTAGTTCCCATGCTACTCAGGATTTGTTCATAAAGTCTTTTCCTATGCCAATGTCTTCCAGAGTTCTGCCTAATTTACCTTCCAGCAAGTTTCTGTTTCTGTTTTAATATTTAGATCCTTGATCCATTTGGATTTTAATTTAGTGCATGATGAAAGATAAGGATCTAGTTTTAATCTGTGGCAGATTGACATCCAGTTTTTCCAACACCATTTATTAAAGAGGCTATCTTTCCTCCACTGAGGATGGTGAGCTCCTTTGTCAAAGATGAGGTAGCTGAGTGTATCTGGGTTTGTTTTTGTGTCTTCCAGTCTGTTCCACTGATCCTCAGGTCTGTTTCTTTGCCAGCACCATGCTGTTTTTATCACAGTGGATTTGTAGTATAGTTTCAAATTGGGAATTGTTATACCCAGTGCCATGTGTTTGTTGCCTAAGATGGCTTTTGCTATTCTAGGTCTCTTCTGGTTCCAAAGGAATTTTTGGATTCTTCTTTCTAGTTCTGTGAAATATAGTGTTGGAATTTCAATTGGCATTGCAGTGAATGTATATAGCAGTTTTGGTAGTATGGCCATTTTCACTATGTTGATTTTTCCTACCCAGGAGCAGGGGCTATCTTTCCATTTTTTTTATATTCTCTTCAATTTTCTTTTTTCAGAGTGCTGTAGTTTTCAGTGTAGAGATCTTTTGTTTCTTTTGTTAGGTTGATTCCTAGATACTTCATTTTTTTGGATGCTATTGTAAAAGGAATTTTTTCCCTTATTTCTCTCTCAGTGAGTCTATTATTTGTGTATAAGAAGGCTATTGATTTTTGGGTGTTCACCTTGTATCCAAATACTCTACTGAATCTGTCAATTAAGTCTGGAAGTTTTTGGTGGAGTTTTTTGGGTCTTCAATGTAGAGTATCATATCATCAGCAAAAATGACAGTTTAACTTCTTCCTTTCCTATCTTTAATGCTTTAATTTCTCTCTTGTCTATTTTCTCTTGTCTAATTTCTGTGGCTAATGTTTCCAGAACTGTATCGAAGAGGAGTGGTGATAGTGGGCATCCTTGTCTTGTTCCTGATTTTAACATGAAGGTTTTTTAGTTTTTGGCCATTTAATATGATGTTGGCTGTTAGTTTTTCATAGATAGCCTTTATTAATTTGAGGTATAGACCATCTATTCCAATTTTTTGCAGGGTTTTTATCATGAATCGGTGTTGGATTTTATCAAATGCTTTTTCTGCATCTATTGAGAGGATCATATGGTTTTTGTCCCTGACTTTGTTAATATAACGTGTTACGTTTATTGACTTTCGTATGTTGAACCACCCTTGCATCTCTGGAATAAATCCGACTTGGTCAGGATTAATGATCTTCTTGATAATTCTCTGTATTGTGTTTGCTAGTATCTTATTAAGGATTTTTGCATCTATTTTCATTAAGGAGATTTGTCTGTAGTTCTCTTTTTTCAGTTGCATCTTTCCCTGGTTTGGGAATCAAAGTGATACTTGCTTCCAGGAATGAATTTGGAAGTATAGCTTCCCTTTGGATTTCATTGAAAAGTTTGAAGAGTAATAGCAGTAGTTCTTCTCTAAATGTCTTGTAAAATTCAGCAGTGAATCCATCAGGGCCCGGGCTTTTCTTTGGTGGTAAATTTTTAATTACATTTTCAATTTCACTGACTGTAATTGGGGTGTTTAAAATGTTTTTAATCTTCTGTGTTCAACTTTGGTAATTCATAAGTATCTAAAAATCTGTCCATTTCTTCTGTGTTTTCCATTTTATTGGAGTACAGGTTATCAAAGTAGGTATTAATGATCCTCTGAATTTCTTTTGGATCTGTTTGGACTCCGCCTTTTTCATTCATGATTGCATGGATCTGAGCCTTTTCTTTCCTTTTTTTGATAAGATTAGCTAAGGGTTTGTCAATTTTATTTATCCTTTCAAAAAACCAGCTCTTTGTTTCATTTATTTTTTTGTATCATTTTCTTAGTTTCCATTGCATTGATTTCTGCTCAGATCTTTATGATTTCCTCTCTTGTTTGAACTTTGGGTTTTTCTTGCTGTTGTTTTTCTAGGAGTCTAAGTTTCATCATTAGGTTGTTTATTTGAGCCTTCTCTTTTCCTAGTGTGGGCATTCTGTGTTATGAATTTTCCCCATAGAACTGCTTTCATTGTGTCCCATAGATTCCTGTATGTTGTATTGGCATTTTCATTTATTTGTAAAAACTGTAATTTCTTCTTTAGTTTCCTCTGTAATCCATTGATTGTTTAGGGGAATGTTGTTTAGTTTCCATGTGCTTGTGAAGTTCCTACAGTTTCTTGTGCTATTGATCTCCAGCTTGATTGCACTATGATCTGATAATATAGAGGGGATGACTTCAGTTCTTTTGCATTTATTCAGACTTGTTTTGTGAGCCAATATGTGGTCTATCTTGGAGAATGATCCATGTGCAGCCGAAAAGATGTATATTCTGATTTTGTGGGGTGGAATACTCTGTAAACATCTATTAAGTCTTTGTGTTCCAAAGCTTGGTTCAGTTCTATTATTTCATTGCTGATTTTCTGCCTAGATGATCTGTCAATTTGTGATAGTGGTGTATTTAAATCCCTCACTACAATTGTATTAGTGCTTATTTGGTTTTTCATGTTACTTAATATTTGTTTTATATAGGTGGGGGCATTTAAATTTGGTGCGTACATGTTTATGATTGTCATCTCTTCCTCTTGAATTGTTCCATTTACAAGGATGTAGTGGCCTTTTCTGTCTCTCTTAATGAGTTTTGGGTTGGGATTCACTTTGAGAATAAGATTGCTACTCCGCCTTTTTTCTGGGCTCCTGACGCGTGGAGAATTGTTTTCCATCCTTTCACTTTGAGTCTATGGGCTTCCTTTTGCACTAGGTGTGTTTCTTTTAGACAACTTATTGTTGGATTTTGCTTCTTAATCCATTCTGCCAGTCTGTTTCTCTTGATTGGTGAATTGAGGCCATTAACATTGATGGTTATAAATGATATGTTCTGACTCATTATTGTCATGTTATTGTCCTTTTGTTGACTCTTTTTACTTTTTCTCCCCTCTTCTTTTAGTTTGTTGCCTTGCCTATTTGATTTGGTCTGTTCTGCCTCATGGTGTTGTGATCTTTGTTGTCTTTTTCTAGGATATTGTTTAGAATTGCTTGTAGTGCTGGTTTGGTGTTCATGAAATTTCTCAGGTGTTCTTTGTCATGGAAGTATCTTATTTCCCCATATGTTTTGAAAGAGTTTTGCAGAATACATCAGTCTATGTTGGAGATTATTTTCTTTTAGGACTTGGAATACCTCACTCCAGGCTCTCCTTGACCTAAGGGTTTGTGTTGAAAAGTCTGCTGTGATTCTAATGGGCTTTCCTTTGCATGTGATCTGTTTCTGTTCTGTTACTGCTTGTAGTATTTTGTTTTTCTGTTGGATTTCTGGAATCTTGATTATTATATGTCTAGGTGTAGATTTTTTTTGATCATGGGTAGTTGGAGTTCTATATGCCTCACTTATCTGTATGTCTAATTCTTCCCTTCTGTTTGGGAAGTTTTCTGTCATTAATTCTGTGAAGAGCTTTTTTATGTCATTTGTGTTTTGTCCTGCTATTTCTATCAGTCTTATTTTATTTTTCTTTGCATCATCTAGAAGTTGTTGGATTGATTTCTCATGATCCCTTACTGTTTTTGAGCGACCTCTCTTTTCATGGTCACTGACTCTGATCCTATCTTCTATATCTGAAATTCTATTTTTGCAATCTTTATTCTGTTGCATACACTTTCAATAGTTTTTAATCTTCTGTATATCTGTTTGAATCTGTTTTATGGATTCCATTTCTTTCCTCTGTTGGGCCTGCATTGTTTCCATTTCTTTCTTGTGCTGAGTCTTCATGGCTTCTATCATGGTCTTGAGCTCATCTATTTTTTTTTTTTTTTGTCAGTTTCTGTTCTAGAGTCTCGAATCATGACTTCCATTTTGCTCATCTTCTCTATGGTTAACTGGGAAATTATTTCTGATTTGAATTTTTCTAGAGCCTGATTGATTTGTTTTGTTACCTCCTGTGCTCTGGGTCAAGGGTGTCCTGCTGGTTCACTATCAGACTTTTCATCCTCATTTATCCTACTGTTTGACATTGGTGAACTGGAAATCTGTCTTTGTGTCTTGCTTAAGTGTTTTCTCATTTTTATTTTTGTTGTTGGGTTATCCTTGATTTAATTTCTGGGTATTACTTAAATCTTCCTGATATAGTTGTGTTTTAGCTTTTGAGTTTCTGATGACTCATACACATCCTCATTTTCATAATATCAGGGAACACAACTCTTTAAATCAATCACAATCCTTTATCCCAGTTGATACATTCAGCAGCCCAATAGGATCAAGCACAGCTTGCAAACTGACCACTTGTGGTAGTCATTAATCTATCACGTTTAAGCCATGTGAATTAAATTAATATCAAGAAGCAGCCCAAAATATGTTTGCAGTGAATATGCTTTTCAATATAGCATCTTTACCATTTAGGATCGGGGGTTAGACTGAGTTAGGATGAGAGGAGTAGATAAGTGAAAGAACTGGAGTGGATTTGAAGTGAAACCAGAGGATGTAGAATGACCTTACCAACTTTATGAAGCTATTAACTTCAGAGGGGATAGACAGAGTGCAGGACTAAGGACAAGAATATATCCCCTTAACAGTAACAGGGGCTTGCCTTCCTTTGAAGCTACGGAGCCATGAGTGAGGTAAAATGACTGGAGAAAAGAACATAAAGAAAAAACAACAACCCCCCCAAAACAACAACAACAACAGCAGCAAAGAAAAAATAATAAAAGAAGAAGTCTGAGTTAGGGCAGGAGCAGGAATAAAAAGGGAGATGAGGGATAATATGGTGGAGCAAGAGACTGAGTTGGAGAGAGAGGACAGAAGAAAGAAAGAGATTGTAGGGTGCAATGAGGGAAAAGAAAAAAAGAATTTAAAGGGCATCTTTCAGACTATGTCTCTGTTGTCATATTATACCACATGTACAGCCATATGCAGAACCGAATCCCCTGATCTCAGCTAGCCAATGGCAGGTCCCCACGACTCAGACTGACCTCCGTCCACAAGGCCTAACTTGAGTTTCCCAACCTGCAGGGTTGAACTCCACTCAGTTCTATTACAGGTTTCCCCTCCCCTTTCTTTAAAGATGTTCAAAGTTGGGAGCTCAGAAAACTATCCTTCATGCCACCTATGCCTCTGCAGAGTTGGTCCAAGAACTGGCCCAATCAGGAGATTTGAGAATGGGGGGGTGGGGGAGCAGGTCATGGGGTTGTTTCAAGGGCGCCCATGCGGCTACCTTCCTTACTCGATCTGGTGGCACGCAGTCGGTGAGGTTGCGCACCCGCTGGGTCGGCTCGGGCAGGCAGCTGGAGAGACCTCCTGCAGGGTCCTTGGGTCCTTACTCTCATTTCCTGATTTTATCTTACTATAAAGTAACAGTGATCATAGCAGTATAGGACTGGGATAAAGATAGACATGTAGGACAATAGAAGAAAATAGAAAGATTAGAAATAAATCCTAAAGTTCATAGTCATTTGATTTTCAATGAGTCATGCAATGATGATTCAGTGGGGAGAAAGGATAGTTTTTTTTTCAGCAACTGTTAAAAGAGAATAAAACACATAAAACAAATTTTAAAAATAAAAATTTAGACTTTTCTTAATACTACATATAGAAAAATGAACCTAATCACAGACTTTGGTGAAAAGTAAAAATTATACAACTACTAGAAAAAAATAGAAGATCTTTGTTGCCATGCACACCAGTGTGGCCAAAAGCAAGAGTTTAAAGAAAAAGCAATTCATGAATTGGACTTCTTCCAAATTAAAAACTTTTGTTTTTCAAAAAACACCACAGAAAAAAATGAAAAGATAAACCACATGGTAGGGAAAAGTGTATAAATCATGTATCTGACAAACTATTTGTCTTTAAAATTTAAAAAACTGCTATTACTCTGTAATAAGATGACAAATAGCCTGATGATAAGGAAGCCAAAAGATTTAAAGACATTTTGCTAAGGATATATGAATAGCTAAATGGAATATAAAAACACAATCAATACCATTAGTCAATAAAAGGTTGCAAGTTAAAATCCCAAAGAGATGACAATGTACTCTACTAAAATAGCTTTAATAAAAATTGACATTATCAATTGTTAGAGAGAATGTGAAGAAACTAGAACTCATACAGTCCTTCTGGGAATGTAAATTATTTAGTCAGTTTGTAAACTTTGGTAGTTTCTTAAAGTTGAAATATACAGTTACTATATGAATGCTACTCCTAGACATCCACTTATGATAAATGAAACATGTCCACCTAAAAATTTGTACATGAATATTTATTATAGCATTAGTTATAGTAGTCAAAAACTATACCTAAAAGCAGCCCAAAATCACTAAACAAAGTAAAGGATTACAAACAATACTATTTGGCAAAAAAAGAAACCATTGATACTTGCTGTACTGATGAACTGAAATATATTATCCAAAGTCAAGTAAGCCAGGTGCAAAATAACCACGTATTGCATTATTCTCTTTCAATGAAATGGCCAGAAAAATGCACATCTAGAAGGAAAGAAAAAAGTATTTTCCTGGGGTGGTTAGTATGAGTGGAAATGAAGGTAAATGGGCATGAAAAAATTCTCTGGGTTCCTGGGAATGTTCTAATATTGGATGATAGAGTATGTTCTACAAATTTACTAAGAATTTTTGAGTTGTACATGTGGAATGAGTGCAATTTATGGTATGTGATGTATTCTCAGTAAAACTTTTAAACATGAGTGCAGATTCTGCAGTGGTCCATCACTATAATTCAAACCTCAGGAATGATGTCCTTTTTTTGTGTGTGGTCTGATAGGTTAAACAGGTGTTCATGTTCTTCCCATGCAAAAGTCATTGCTAGAATAAAAACCCATTTATAAGCCAGAAGACATTTCCAAGATAGTATGTGCCATTAGAAATCATTTTATAAACTAATTGTTTTCTTCCTTGTTGAAAAAAAATGAAACTAAAGTGTTTTTTATTTAATAGTACACTTTATTTATTTATTTATTTATTTATTTATTTATTTTGGTACCAAGGATATAACTCAGGTCTTTGCACTTGCCAGGAAGGTGCTGTGCTGCTGAGCTAAATCCCTAGCCCTCATGGCACAAGAATGGTGAACTCTAAAATAAAATGTATTGGGACTTTTTCCTTTTTAAAAATTGCATATGTAATAAAAAGTTGAAAAGAATCATATTGTAAAGGTAAGATATTATTTTATTTCACTTCTCATTGATTTTTCAGAACTCACTGTTTTTATTTATTTAATTTTTATTTTTTCAGTGCATCCTGTTTTCAGTACCTAGTGATTAATTCATTATAGGGAGTTGGACATTTTTTATTGTCCTCTATGCCTTCTTTAGTTATAGAAATCATGAATTCTAACAGGGACTTTCTTCCTTCTTTTAGGATCTGATTCTGCTCTTTCTTTCTGCTGGCTTTGTGACCATGGTGCCCATCAGCAGTTTCACCATGACATAATAAGGAATGCATATATTTGGTCTTTTTTCCAGTTCCTTCCTGGAGAATTCTTAAAACTCTTATGATTTCCTAAAATAATTTCCTGCATTCTATGTGCAATAGGAACAAATTTTATTATAATATTTGCTCTTAGTCTCCAGTTCCTGATACAGGAACTTCTAAGACACTAGTAGATTTCTAGAATCTTCTAGTAGTGAGGGTACCCTTTTGTATACTAATGAGGGGATTGAGGCCTGGGGACCTCTGATAGCATCAGGACAGGGGCTGAGGTTGCCAGAGGAACAGACCTTGTGAATGAAGGTTTGAAATTTTCGTCCCCATCCCCCAACCTCCACAAAGAAAAGGGAAAACAAAATCCAGGTAGTCACAAGTGGCCAATCTTTCTTAGGTAAACTTCTGTTCACCCATAAAAATTCCTTCAAGATGAAGTTCAGGAGGATCAGGGATTTAGCTCAGTGTCACTGCACCTGCCTGGCAGAGTTCCATCCCTGGTACCAGAAAAAAAAAAAAGAGGTTCAATAAGCTGACAGGTTGAGGAACACATTTATGTTTTGGAGAGGATAGGAACTGAGCTTTAGCACTTAGGATCCTTCCAATTTTTATCCTGCACCTCTTCACCTAGCTGTTTATTTGTGTATTTTAGAATAAATTAGAAAACTAGTAGAATGTTTCTGTGTGAGCCATTACAGCAAATGACCAAACCTGAAGAGAGACCATGAGAATTCTCAAATTTTGGCCACACCAGACAGTAGTGTGATGGTAACATGAGGAGCTACTACTTACGATTAGGGGTGGGCAGTATTGTGCAACTGGGGCCTTAATCTTTGGGTTCTGCACTAACTCCACATAGCGTCAGAACTAAGTTAAATTTTAAATTTTAAGACACATAGTTGGTGTATGCAGAATTGGAGAACTGGTTGGTGTAGAAAACCCACTCATGCGATAACACAAGTATGTGAGTAGAAAATCAGATCTCCTTTTTAATACCTTCGAATGTTATTTTGAAGTTTTAGAGAGACACGACATTTAAAGTGTACAAATATCATTGACTCTAATAAGGAGTGACTTTCTTTACCTTTCCAAAAAACACTTATGGAAAAAATGACGATGAAGATAGGCCATCAGTAATTTGAAATTTGGGACGAGGCATACCTCCAACTGTATTTATTTTTAAAATTAATTTTACTGGTACATTTAATGTAAACAATATAATGATATTCATTGTTGGACATTTACATAATCAATCTTGGTTCTTATTTTTTCTCCATTCGCCTGTCCTCCCTTCAACCCCTCCCTCCCTCCCTATCTGCAAAGACTTTGTTTCCATTATTTTTCATTTTCTCATATTAATTCCACTCCCTTCTTTCCTTTCCCCTACCCCTCCCATTTCCCTTTCCCCTTTGTCCCCTTTCTTCCTATTTCACAATATCTATTATACTTTTTAGTCCTTATTTACAATTTTAGTTTCTCATACTAGAGAAACTATTTGGTATTTATACATGTGTGTCCTATTTACGTCACTCAATAGTATCGCCTCAATTTGCATCCATTTAGCTATAAATGTCTCTAATTTCTCATTTTTAATGACTGAGTAGTATTCCATTTTATTTTTAAAAAATACGTTTTCTTCATTTTGAACAAGAAGAGAACTCGAATAGCAAAAGAAATTTTAGGCAATAAAGAGAAAGTAGGAGGTATCACAATCCCCAATTTGAAACTATACTACAAAGCTATGGTGATAGAAACAGCACAGCATGGGCAAAGAAACAGACCTGAGGACCAGTGGAACAGATTAGAAGATGCAGAAACAATTCCAGGCACACTCATCTTTGACAAAAGAGCCAAATGCCCTCACTGGAGGAAAGATAGAATCTTCAATAAATGGTGTTGGAAAAACTGGGTTTCAACTTGCCAAATATTAAAACTCGACCTATGTCTCTCACCGTGCACTAAAGTAAAACTGGATTAAAGATCTAAATATTAAAGCAAACAATAAACCAGCTGTAAGAGAGGTTAGGTAGAACTCTTGAAGACATTGGCATAGGAAAAGATTTTGTGAACAAAACCTCAGTTTCCTGTGAACTAGCACAAACAAGTGGGATGTCTTTTTATTTAAAAGCTTCTACACAGCAAGAGAAACCACCAACAGTGTGAAGAAACAACCTACAACGTGGGAAAAATTTTACCAGCTGTTCCTCAGACAAAGGTCTACTTTCTAGAATATATAAAGAACTTAAAAAAAATCAGACTTCCCAGATTTAGAGGCCCAATCCAACTGTATTTATAACTCATATTTCAATTAATTCCATGGAAATAATATTGCTTATATGATTATTTGATTTTTTAGGCCCATCTATAAAATTTTGTTTTATTCATTATATTGTCCTATAATCCTCACTCTAGGTTCCATATTCTGTAAGGTGTGCATAAGATATACTAGCAGCCCAGAATAAGTTTGTCTCATATTCTGGACAGTGATTATTTTTATATCTATAAATAATTTGAGAAAAATTTAATAATTATAGCAAGGAATAAAATGTAAAAATGCTCATAAACTTTTAAGACAGATCACAAGTTTTCAAAAAACATTTTCATAGCAAGTGAATAGGATTTGGAGAAATGCTGAGATTATTTAATTCCTACCCTGTGATCAACAATTGAATACAGAAATATAATCATCTCCCATCGTGCTACAGGATGGTGCATACACAGCAGTATATCTTAATACAGGACATGATAACAGAAATTAAAACTAAAGCAGCAGCACAAATTTATGGGCTCTACCTTAGAAGGAAGAGGAAAGGTGAAGGGATTTCAGCTTGAAGCAAAGAAAAGCTGGAAGAGGCGCAAGTTTGATGGAGAAGAGCAGATTGGACCCCCAAAACAAAAGAACTGGGCTAGCTTTTAAAGGCACCATCCCTGGAGAGGGCTGGCAGCTGGTAATTTTCCACTGAGACACAAGTTTGTTTGTTTGTTTGTTTGTTTGTTTGTTTAGAGGATTTTTCTTTGTGTTTTAGAGGATTTTCTCTGTATAAGATATGGATTAGCAGACATGGTCACCCTTGGAGCTACACACACGCATGCACACACACACACACACACACACACACACACAGTTGGTCACTGCACATGTGGTCTTTGTAGTAGGAATTGGGGAATAAGGGAAGGGTACATTTTATATGTTACTGGAAAGACATGTCTCTCATTTAGTGGGTGACAGGTCATGGGTTAAAGAGAATCCCCATCTCTAGTCCTAATGAAACTCACTGTTCTACTTCATTTTTCAACCAACCCTCCAGATATAATACAGTTGCAATGGGACAGTATGGCACTGGACCGAGCTTCAAGGAGATGGATGTGTATCGCCCCCTTTCACCCCTGTTCCACCTCCTGGTCATCTCTGTAACACACCTCGGCTTGCCTGTCTTGAACAGTGAGGAAAACAGCAACTTGAGAGTTCTGAGTAAAGAAAATGGGAATCCTTGGTTCTTCCAGTGAAGATTACAGGTAGTAAGAATGAAATTGAGTTACAGTTCTTGCAAGACAGAGGAAATTGAAGATTTCTTGAAGTATTTTCTGAAAAAGAATTTTTGAGGAATAGAGGGATTGCTTAGCAGGTCCTTGACAAATAAATGGCAGTGAGGGATAAGGACTTTGGCTATATGAAGCCATCCAGAGAGGAAGATTCTGTACCTTCTAGGATAGCCTGTTGACCCTATCCCATCATTGGATCTGGGGCTCTGAGGGAGAGGGAAAACCAATCTTAAGGGGCATAGAATAGCTGCTTTGCTTAATAACAGAAGTTGTTGGTGGCCAAGGAGATGAAGAGCTACAAAGCAAGGAAGTGAATCCCTAGTCAGATAGCCATTCAGTTCATACAGCTGGGCTTCTACAGGAAGGCCTCCCTTCACACACCACAGGCAACTACTGTAACTAGACTGTAGTATGTGATATGTACAAACATGACGTGAACTGGGAGAACAGAGCTCATGGTGATAGGCCAGGGAGGCACATATACATTTCTCTCATATACATTTTGTTTGGCTCTTCCAGTATTTCAGAAACAAGAAGGAATATCACAGACATATTGAGAGATTTCTGGGTTTTACTGCAGAAAATATAATTATAAGATTAGGGAAAATATACCCACATTCCAGCAAGAAGACAATCAGCTCAAGTGTGAATTCTTTAGTTCTCCAGTCTCCCCCATTCCCTCATGTAGCACAGACGGCTCTTGCATTCACTCATGGGCATGCCCCAATTGGAGGCATGTGGATGTGTAACTCCTGGCAAAGGCTAAGCACTCCAGCAGGCTTCATAGCATTAATCTTTGTTTAAGAATTTATTTGCGTAGTCCTCACACTTGGTATTGTTTTAGCTACCTTGCCTAATTTAGCCATCATTAAATTAAATGAGATGGTATAGATAAAAAACAGAACAGTGCTGCCATAGAGCAAATAACTTAACATTCATCATCATTGCTATGAAATGAACAGTGAAAGTCAATTTTGAAAAACTATCATTGATTCAGTTTCCACTGATTCATTGTGGCCAGTTCACATAACTGAATACCAATTTTGTTTTCTCAAAGTTTATTTTTCTCAAATCAAATCTCTGCTTATCAATGAGTAATGAGTCAATGTGAGCCATACGTGCCATGCTGTACATCCGAATGCCCTACTGTACATCCGAATGCCCTAATGTAGTGTCATCTTGGAGTTCTCCTTATCTCCTTAGTTATCTGCTAATGGAAGAGGGAGCCTACAACTAAAGTGGTTATTAGTAACTCTTGGGGATTAAGATTTAAACACTAAAGGAAACCAATTTGAAAAGAAGCAGGATACCCCTAGGATGGGCTTCAAAAGAAGAGATTTCTTTGTTGTATGTTGTAGAGAAGAAATGAAAACAAACAGCTCAAAAATGAAAACAGTCTGCATTGCTTAGAGCAAGCATGATACCAAGAGCAGTGATAGTCTTAGAATAACTTTTCATTGAGCCAGAAGAGCTCTGCAGTCTACCTAGTGCCTTTCTTGAGCTGAGGAAGGAGCTGATCTGGAAAAAGAGGACATTGCTGGAGCTGTTACTGCGCTGGAGTGAGCAGTGGTGTCTGGCAAGGATGAAATTTGCTTTCTCAAAGCCCAGGGCTCTCCATTTCTCCTCTGTAGAGAGCTGTATATGGATTCAGATGCTCCCCTTTGTCTAACATGGTGATGTACACACAGGGTGGTTCTCCTACCTTAGCACTGATCTGGACTTCTATTGGAGTCTGCTCTTTCATGTTTCTGGTCTCTAGTGAGATAGAATGCTGGGACAGTGAAGAAAGAAGCACAAGCCATTAAACATAAAGATGTAGTCTCTGTGAAGACAGGCAGAAAATTCTGGATATTGTTGGAGAATGAGAAGAAAACCCAACAACATGGTCTCTACAAAGAAATAAACATCTTAGTAAGGAGGTAATCAAGGTTAAAGTTAATAAATCAAAGAATTAGGGACTTAGAACAGCAGAGACTCTTAAATGATCTCAGCTCAGATTCTTCATTTGACTTGTGTGGCTCAAAAAGTGTCACCAGCCTGCCCAGACATGACAGAATTGACTAAAGACCTCTACACTTCTGGATTCTCATCCTCAGCTTTCTCCTTTATAAGCCCCCAAGTAACTGGCCAGGGAAAAAGCAAACAGGTCCCAGCAGAATAAAAAAAACTGGTCCAAGCTCCCAGTGGGTAAGACATGAGTCAGGAAGCCGAACTTCTACATTCCGCTGTCATAGGGGTCATTAAATCATTCTCTTTGCACTGAGGCTCTGGTAAAATCTGACTTTTACAGAGACATTTTAAATCAAAAGCTAGAGATCATCTGGAATAAGATTTCTTCGGCCAGTAGGACTTTTAACAAAGATTCCCCAGTTGAAGCTCGCCAGAAATTTATTCAACAGGTTTTGCTAAAAACCTGCAAAATAAATATATAAATAAAGAAAAAGCTTTTCTCATTAAAAAAAAAAGCTCTTTCTATGAGAAGAATGGATCTGTTCTGATGAGATTCCCCCCTCCCCCTCCCCTCTTCCAGGCCAGTGAGAATTCAAGCTTTCCACATGCTTGGTTGCACTCATCAGTGGCAAGAAAACAATAACACTTGATTTGACTTTTGTTTCTTCTCCCTGTAATTTTAGCTGTCTGTCCCAAGTTACCTTCATTTCCATAGTGCCTTCCGCTGTTAAGCAGGACACTCTTGCTACCTGACAGCTCGTTGGTTTGTACCTGGGAGCTGCAGATAAAGAGGCCAAGGACAATGGTAGGGCCTTCCCAGTTGGTAATTATAACATCCTTTCAGCACCCTGGTGTGAGGGCCCCTGGCATAAAATTACAGGTCAGATTTGCATTAAGATCCTGAAATGCTGTATTCTTTTTTCCTCCTTTTGTTACTGTGGGTCCAGCCACAGCAATTCTTCTTCATCATCAACACAGTTTGAATGTTTTCCTCATGCTATCAAGATGCCACTTGCATTTTTTTTTTTTTTTTTTTTTT
>NW_022900913.1:52201001-52216234 GCF_012274545.1 Fukomys damarensis | reverse complement strand
CATAAGATTCTAATAAGATTACTGACATTTAGAAATGGGAGGAAAGGAGCTAAAGATGTAGGGAAGGTGTGATACGTAGGGGAAGAACAAAAAGGGAAAAGAAAAAAATGTGAGAGAATGAAAAGATGAAAATAAAGTGTTTGTAGATGGGGAGGGGAGGAGGGGGTGAAGGGAGGGCAGAGGTAAGGGGAAAAAAATGAGAATCAAGACTTGCCATGTAAAGGTACATGATCCCAACAATAAATGTAACTGTACTGTATCCCTAAATGTACCAATAAACTCAAAAAAAAAAAAAAAAAAAAAAGATGCCACTTGCTAGAAGCAAATGACTATCCTTTTCTTCCAGAAAACATGGTCAGTATTAAGCTGGGCCCTGGTTTGTAATTCTGAGCTCCAGTTAACATCTCTGTGGAGGGTGGATAACTTGTCCTTTTAGCTGGCCTTCTGCTCAGAAAGGGTGGAGGAAAGCACATGTACTTTTCACATCTCAGCTTGCAACAGCCTGCTTACCAGATTTCCAGGTTGAAGCAGTTCAGATGACTACACCAAGCTCCTCTTCAAGTTCATCTCCAGATTGTTCTAACAGTTCCACACCTTGTTTGTTTTCTATCATTCTTTTCCAGATGAGTATTTTATGGATGATTTTGTTGGTTCTTTTTGCCACACCTGGATGTGATTTTATAAACGGGATAGGCAGTTTCCATTCATAATATCCAGTACTTTAACCTCATCACAGAACTGACCATTGGTAGCTGATGACGATTTCTGTCAACTCTTGGCAAAGTCTTAAAATTCTTAGGTCCTACACAGTTACATAAAATGATTTAACTAAAATAAATGGTTCAGAAGAAATTTAAAATAATTTAACTAAATATAACAGACCAGGACACAGTGATTTAGTTACCCATCATTTACCTTCTCCTACATCAGTCCATTTAATCACTGACTAGAATTTTCTTTTCTTCCTTGGGGTGAGTCATTGCATCAATAATTACTATTACTGATTTATTATATCAGTTGGCACATTTTGTTTTTTCCATAATAATTTTTTTGTTCCAAGGAATCATAATTTTCTTCCTATTGTATGCTGAAAGCTGATGAGCTGCGTTTCCTTTTCAACCTCATTTCTTATACTTCATTCCCATTATTTCAGAGTTTTTTTAGTGATGCAGTGTTACTTTGAGGACAATAAATTGTTTGCTCTGAAAAATTGAATTTCTTGAAAAGAATATATGTTTTAATAGAGAAGTATAATGGTAGTTCCTTATTTCCTTTATTCTAACATATTACATATTTTCACATTTCTTTAAAATGCATCAGAGTTGAGAGGTACATTTACTGTAGGACTTTTTTTTCCCACTAAAATGTTATTTAATCGTAGATTTTACATTTGAGTGCTTCTTGCAAATAAAGACGTGATGATTATAATAATTTACATAGGACTGCATTGTAAAATGTTTATAGCTCCAGTGGATAATGTATGTACTTTTTATATATTGGTACCTAAACTTTACAGAAAATACATATTAGACATCATGCCTTCCATCTCTCACCCTAACAATGAAAATTTCCTTGAGAGTAGGGGGGATCATGAAAAAGAAAACCGAAAACAGCTCTCAGAAACCAGCTGTACCTCAGACAAAGGACTATTATCAAGGATATATAAAGAACTCAAAACAATCAGTCCCCCCAAATATAAAGACCCCATTCAAAAATGGGCATCCGAAATGAACAGATATTTCTCATACAAAGAAGTAAAAGCAGCAAGAAAATATATGAAAAAATGTTACACATCACTGGTCATTCGAGAGATGCAGATGAAAACAACACTGAGATTCCACCTCACCCCACAAAGAATGGCTGCTATCAAGAAATCACACAATAACAAATGTTGGCGGGGTTGTGGGGAGAAAGGAACCCTTCTCCATTGTTGGTGGGAGTGCAGACTAGTGCAACCACTATGGAAATCAATATGGAGATACCTCAAAGAGCTTGGACTGGAGGTTCCATTTGACCCAGCCATCCCTCTGCTGGGTATCTTTCCAAGAGAACTAAAAGAATCATATTACAGAGAAGTATGTGCACCCATGTTTATAGCGGCACAGTTTGTAATTGCTAAATCTTGGAAACAACCTATTTGCCCATCTGTTGGAAACTGGATAAAGAAGTTGTGGTTTTTCTATAAAATGGAATATTACTCAGCCATAAAGAGCGAGAGAATAGATTCATTCATAGGAAAATGGATACATATTGAAGATATACTCCTAAGTGAAATAAATAAGTCACACATGTGTAAATACCGAATAGTTTCCCAGGTGTGAATAATCTGCAACAATGCATAAGATTCTAATAAGATTACTGACATTTAGAAATGGGAAGGAAGGAGCTAAAAGTGTAGGGAAGGTGGGATGGGTAGGGGAAGAGTAAAAAGGGAAAAGAAAAAATGTGAGAGAATGAAAAGATGAAAATAAAGTGTTTGTAGATGGGGAGGAGAGGAGGGGGTGAAGGGAGGGCAGAGGTAAGGGGAAAAAATGAGAATCAAGACTTGCCATGTAAAGGTACATGATCCCAACAATGAATGTAACTGTACTGTATCCCTAAAATGTACCAATAAACTCAATAAAATTAAAAACAAAAGGATAGATAGAAGCAGGATGCTAAGACTCTATTAAGAAATTCTGCTGTGTGTGAGATGGCTTTTGAGCAACTCCTGGGGTAAATCATTTAATCTCATGAGTTTGAGCTCTCACTTGTGAAACCAAAGCAATAAAACAACTAAAACACAAGGGGACCTCCTATAACTTTCTTAAACTGGAACTCAGTGGCAAAGAGTTAGGCATTACCTAAGCCTTGTGACTTGTTAATATTTCTTTTTTTAATCAAACTTATTGGTTAAATTTTTAATGTTTGGTTCAATATTGTTGCTTTGTTTTTCTTCTCCTTGTCTGCTAATACTGTACAGTTTCTATGGTGGGAGCTTAGAGTTCTACTCTGATATCTAATGCCAGATGTAATGAAAAGGGATTATTGAAAAATAGGCAGAATAACCCGGGATTTAGCTTAGTGGTTCTGCTGCCTGCCTTGCAAATGCAAGGTCCTGAGTTCAATTCCCAATACCAAAAAAAAGAATGATGTTTCTTTTAGGATTTTCTTAGTATTCATAAGAATAAATATACGTAAAGGCAGCTCCAAAAGCAATTTGAAACAATTTAAAGAGACAGCCTAGCCGGGTGTGGTGGCACACGTGAGTAATCCCAGCACTCAGGAGGCTGAGGGAGGAGGATCGCTGTGAGTTCAAGACCATCCTGGGCTACATAGCGAGTTCCAGGTCAGCGTCAACTACACAGTGCGACCCTGTCTCAAAAAAAAAAAAAAAAAAAAAAAAAAAAATGAGAGCCTATTGCAGACCCAGTAATTCTCTTAAAATTCACACTGCCAGAATATTTTACTGACTGGAACTAGCTTTCTCAATGTTTGATATTGTTAATCTGAGGACACAAGGATGGAGAGATGGTCTTTTTGTGTGGTATCAGCTGTTTTCAATTCTGTGTTCCCATATTTATTTAAGCCATGATTTTTGTTTTAATTAAACAGTCAGGAGTTTATTGACAATCCATATCATAGAAGGAACATGGTTTATTAGCTGTCAACTCTGCTGTTTCGTAGAGAAAATGCAGTGTTGTGTATCTGAATGTCTAATGTATTTTTATTGCTACTTACTGTATTTCCTATTCCACAGTACTAGTCTTTCTCTTAAGTAATTGTAATGCTGTATTTAAATAAGAAACATCAGTAGCCCATATGGCGTAGACATGTTCCTAGTAAATATTTAGTATTCAAATAAAGATTTAGAGAAAAGTATAAAGACCACATAGTGTGTAGCACATTCATAAATTACGCTTCTGATGCCTGCTTCATCCAGTTTTTTTTAGATTCTACTGATCCATAATAGATTTCCTAAATTTTATCCAATATGGGGATTTATAAGCAATGGCATACATAAAATCTTCCAAGTCATCATCAAGAGAATATTCCTAAGACTGATACCTGTCATTAAATCCACTTTGTCCCATGCATAGCAATTTCTAGAGGAGGCTGAGATTACTCCTTATTGTGATCTATGTTGTGGTGTGACAGAAATGGCAGAGAATATGTTAATTTTGTTGATGAGAAGCTGGCCCAGAATCCAGGAATTCACAGTGTGGATTTATCAAAATAAAAGCCATAATGTAAAATATTACCTTTCCACTATTCCATGCTCCCAATAAATCTTTCTGTGAGTTTATAAATGTATTAGGCTGAAAAAGTTTTTTTTTTTTTTTTTTTTCGAGACTCACTCATGCTATCAGGGGATTTATTTTGGTGGGAATGCTTTTTTTTGTGTCTCAAGAAGATCACTATCAGCAGCAGTGATAGAGAAAAATATCTTATGTTGCATTGAAGCAAGATCCATAGAACTAATCTGCATGCCGTTCCTTTAGAAGATTCAGCTGTTTCATAACTACCTTAAAAAAAACTGCTGGCTACTCCTGTTGCCGCACCCTATCATCCCTCAGTCTATAGGATTTGATGACCATTAGGATGCAGAACACAGCAGCAAAGCCCTTCAGCCTTGCCTTTAAAAGCATCTGATTTTCATTTTTCCTTTGGCATTTTCACACATATCCTTTTACAAACTTGATTCATTTCTTTTTAGCTCTGGAAAAAATATTCTCCAGTTGGAAGGAGAAACCAGGAATGTGGGAATTCATACACTGCATGCATGTGTGGTTAGTGGTGTGTGCGCCATTTGTACACATCACTGAATAGGGGAAGTTAAATCATTTTTGGATCCAGTTTGTGGCAAGAGTATCCGATGTGCCAACTTGAGGTCTTTGAAGTAACGTTCTGTACAACCTGTTATTGAAGTGTTTCTTGCCAGTTTAAAGCAGAGGAAGTACCCACTGAAAGAGGAATATTTTCCTTTTCTTGCCATTCAAGCCACGCAGGGACATTCTTTCAACTCATCTCAAAAACGAAAAAAGAGACCTCTCAATTTTTCTTTATTTTTCTTCCACTGGGGAGGAAATAATGACTTATGATATGAATATTTTCTCAATTTAAGACCTTTCTTTGCCTCTCTTCTAAAATAGAATTTAATAAACAGATGTGTCTCTAAGAGGTGGTGCTTATGGATAGCTGTAGTGAAGAATCTGCTTCTAGGGTGTGAATGGCTGGCTCTGTGGTAAAAACTGGGAGCATGCTCTCTGTTGTTCTAGGGTAGAAAATCCAGACCCCCCAGCTTCTTCTCTTGATAGTTTATAGGGAAACTGAACATAATGACACTGCAGAGTCAGCCCCTCTCACAGGGTTCATCACAGAGAGGGGACAATACCTGGGGAGCACAGAATACATAATAATAACCCTATATATTGTTTCTCAGGTTAAATGAATTTTCAGATAGTTTTTAAAAGGCTCAATCTACTAGTACTATAATGTGCTAAAATAAGAATCTACTTAAGAGAATTTTAAAAGCCACATTAAATCCAGTTGTGTATATGAAAGATGTTAGAGGTTTTAAAACCAAGAGATTTGAACTGGCTGAAGGAATGATCAGCCCTATCATGAAGAGAGCTTTATTAGCTCCGTAATTTTTGAGTTTGGAGATGCCGTTATGTTTGACTTCCTGTTCAGCCAAAACAGACATGGTGGCATTCATTTTACTTAATTAACTGGTGGACAGCTGTGAGGCAGAGTAAGCAGAAAGAGCTATCAATTGGACCTTGTCAGGTACACAGCTGTCTCCCTGCCCTTGCCCAGATGGAGAGCACTGTCTACCAAGCCTGTTTGGGTTAAGATAGCTATGGGCTGGCCTGCTTGGGTCCCTTCCTTCCAGTCCAAGAAACTGGGTCCAAAGTGTGCTTGCTCTGCCACTCAAGGAAAAGCACAAAGAGAAAGTAAACAGCCTGGGAACCGTGGACTCTGTCTGAAAGAAAAAAAAAAAAAAAGTCCTACCCAAATTGTTATTGGTTTCTTCACAAGGTCAAAAATGCACTGGCTGAGAAACCTTACCCAAGTACCACCTGGGTAGCTGGCTGTTTCTGAGCAAAAGGAAATGTTTTCCAAGTAGCACATGTAACAACACTGTTGAATGCCTCCCAAGGGGCACCTGTCCTTCACTTTTTTCTTTAACATTCCATTATCACAATAAAATCGGTATTCAAAACAAAACAACCCACCCATTCTGTAACCTCATCCAAACCAGCCATCCCCTGGGACTCCAGCGATGAGCTCTCAGCTCTGAGACGGGACCCACCTGGCCTCTTTGTTCTCTTTGCTACTTTAGTCCATGTAAAGAGAGCTCCCAGCACCTGCAGGCAATTTCCAGTAGAGGCACCTGCGGATGCGGTTCGAGTCCTTGTGTGCAAATCCATTTTCCACATCCCAGTCAATAATGGATCCACCCACTCTGATTTGGAAATAGAGGCCCCCACAAAAACAAAGTGAAAAATTTGCAGTAGCATGAAGTAAGACTGGTGATTTGTAGGTCCCCAGTAACTTCTTTTTTTGAATTTACATTGGTCAAATTTACAAATTACTATGGAAATAATAAAGTCATCTTTCTAGGGAAGACCTAGTTTTCTTCTAGTATTAGATTTTTTTGTGTGTCCTTGTTCAGGAATCTAAGACGCTTTTGCTTTGAGGTTATGAGCAAATAGGCATGGCGTTGTTACCTTGGTAGAGCACTGGAAATCTCTGGGGCTCACAGTGGGGAGAATACCTGCTCTCCAGTAAGAAAAGCTAATTGGGAATGGAAGTGGGGGAGGGAAGAGACACAGGATCTAAAACTCTAGCTGCCCTCTAACAAGATTCGTGAACTGCATCTTATCAAAAACACTTAAGCAGAAGTTTAAAAAGCTCTTCTGAGAGGCAGAAGCCTCCTTGTGAGGCTGGGAGGGTTGATTCTGTGAGACATAATAACTAACGGTGGATTTCAGAGACTCATACAGAAGAAATGTCTAGACTATAATGTGCCAGGAACTGTGCTGTCACTTAACACTTGTTTTGTTTAATCCTCCCAGCAACTAAGTCATGGGCAATGGCATTTGCATTTTATACATAAGGGAATCGAGGCGCACAGATGAAGTAACCTGTTCATAACTAGGTTGATTGAAGAAAAGCAGTACTAATGGATTATGAACTTGGTCTCAGGTTCCAAAAATTGTATTTAGTCTACTAAATCAGTTAAACAACATTTTTGCATTGAATACTTGTTAAGGACACAGGTGGATTTGGACCCTCACAGTTGGGCATGGGGTAATTTGTCAGGTCTCAACGTTACAACTTAAAAATAAGTGCCGAGTTAGGTGTGGTGCTGCATGCCTGTAATCCCAGAATTCTAGGAGGTTGAGGAAGGAGGATCACAAGTTCAAGTTCAGCCCTGGCAGCCTAGCAAGACTGTTTCAGAATAGAAAATAAACAGTGGGTAGGCGATGTAGCTCAGTATGAAGACTCTGGGATCAATCCCCTGTACCGAACCCAAAAAGAGACGAGGCTGCTGTTAATTCCATGATATATCTGTTTGCTTTAATATAAAGATATGATTTCTTCTCTATCTAAGTGTAACGGACCATCAGATGAGGAAGTACATTTAGACTGTGGCTGTGAGTGGCTCCTGGCACAAGTTGGTGCTAAGAATGTGTCTACTTGGATGGTGCTGGTATCAGTTTGAAAGATATCAGCCCATAAGTGCTGCTTCCTTACTATCAGTTACAGCTACAGATGACCATGTTATCAAGGGGATTTGTGCATTCAGTAAAAGGTCAGGCTAGAGGAGGTTGAAAGACTGCTCGTATTGTATGGGGCTGAGGATAATTTAGGAGGATGAGATGCTAGAGTTAGACAGGACTGAGGATTGAATCTAGACTAACACCTGCCAGCTGTGCACTTTGAGGCAAGTTACCTGTCCTAAACCTCAATTTCTTTCTGTGTAAAAAGGAACTAATTGTATCTACCTCATGAAAGGTGTTTTAAGGATTAGGGTACAGAAAGTACTTAGCTCAGAGGTTGGCATACACTAAATGTGCAGACACGGCGCTTATTGTTCTTAATACCAAGAGGGCTCTGGGACATGTGTGGACATGTGGCTTTTAGCAAAGGCACAGACCTTCCTTTCCTATGTACCTCCCTGCGTACTCTGCTCTGGGACCGAAGGAGATTGGAGCAGATGATGGACTGATGATGAGCCATTTCCTCTGCTTCCTGTTCTGGTCTGTGGTTTTTGCACTCCCACACCCTTGAAGGAAGAATCCTTTGCACTAATGCATTTTTCTTCCTCTGTGTAACTGTTCCAAAGGTGCTGGGTGGTGAGCATGTGGTTTGGGTGGTAATTAAAGGTGTTCAGCAGGGCGTTTCTCAAGGCATTTCCCTTTAATAATGTGTAGAAACACATGGAACACCTTGGCCTTCTTAGGTCTGTTGCAGATATTAAAAGCAAATGATAAACTATGGTAAGAGAATAAATTTTTTTACAGAGAAAGAGAAAAATCAATGAGAAAGTATACTTTTGAATGAGTATGTCACATCATAACCACATTTCTAGGCTACCCAGGCATTTGTGATGAAATTTAGAGTCAAGAAGAACCTGTTTTCAGTGTAAATAGTGCCAAAACCCATCAATTGAATCTGCTGTGGTTTCCACAGTCTTATCACTTCACCAGCCATGATTATGAAGAGTCTTCTTTTCCCAGACTGTATCAGACGTTCCCATGTGCTATTATGCCTTCTTGTCTTCATCATCATCATTATTCTGTTAGCAAAATAAAGTAAATTCTTTCTGTTTGAAACAGTATCACATTAGTAAGTAAAAGCAGTGAACAGTCAAATTTCAGGCTGCAATAAATTTACAAAAAGGCAGACAACTCTGAATAAAGCCAGTTGCTCAAAGAGTCAATACCACGATGACTTCTTAAAATATCCTATGGTCCAGAAAGTTTCTGTTCATCTTTTGTTTTTTCTGAACAGTTTGATTCCCACAACTACTATTTCTGTGATGCACGAGATCCAGAAAATATCTTTCTGATGAAAGTTGGAAAAGAGAGTTATTGTCCAAGTGACAAAAATGTTAGAGTGGATCTCCTTATCTTGGGAGTGTGGAATACTTGTGGAAATTGGCTGATCTCCCAAAAGAACGTGAGGGAGTGTTTGGGAAGCTTTTACATATTATGTAAGCCAGTTTTATTTTGGGAGCTGGGATATGTGTGCTGTTGTCTTTAACCACATCTGCTCTATTTCCATAATGACCACCTCATTCCTGGCTGCATGGAATGTGGCCTACATTTGTGCTGGGTGAGCAGCTATTAAGAAGTAAGGTTCCCAAATTAGGGAGACTCGCCCATGAAGTTTGATGAACTTGGCCCAGAGATAAAATTGATTTGGAAATATAAAGACATTGCCAGTTGTAAACCAGTTGATTACATCTAGATTTTCAATCATGAATGCATCTAAAGTCCACTTAATTTCCTTAGCTTTTGCTTTCTGAGTGAAAGTCTTTTATCTTTTCAATGCCATTCAGTTAAGTATTCACCAGAATTTAATGAACTCATAATGCAAATTCTATATGCTTCAAACTCAAGTATATCTCAGTAGTTCTGATTGTGTTTCAAAGTTTATATTATAGATTTTCTCAGCTCAATATACTCCTGCTCCTTTATGTTGCTTCTTAGAAATGTGTTTCTGAATAGATTCTGCTCATTCTTTGTGGTTGATCTGCTTCTCTAACCTTCCTTCTTTAAATTGGTTTGACACTTGTTAAAGTATAATTTTTAAAAAATGAAGATCATTATTCCCAGGTAGTTACAAAGTAAGTACCCAACAATGACTTTACCTAATTCAGTAATTAATGGAGGGGCTACTAACGTGTTAAAACCAGTCCAAAGAGCATTGGAAGCATTACATATTCAATCAATTGAAAAACAACAGTAAGATGTTAAAGTGAGATTTTTGGGTTATATGTGATACTGGTTAATGTCCAGCATCCCAACAGGGAGATCAACTTGGTTCATATTGTGAATGTGTCCACTCTGGATTGAGTTATTTGCATCTCCACTGGATTAACATATCCATATTAATGTCTGCCACTACAGAGTTGTACATTGTAAAAAGTTATAAAACATGCAGCCAAACACATACTGACAATATAACAGGTAATCTCTAAATATTTGAATAAATTGTTAGAGAGAATCTAGAATCATGTTGCAAAAACAAATGACTAAAAAATCTTAAAAGAAATTGAAGAGGATATAAAAAAATGGAAAGATATCACCTGCTCCTGGGTAGGAAGAATCAATGTAGTGAAAATAGCCATACTACCAAAACTGCTATACAGATTCATTGCAATGCCAATTGAAATTCCAACACTATATTTCACAGAACTAGAAAGAAGAATCCAAAAATTCCTTTGGAACCAGAAGAGACCTAGAATAGCAAAAGCCATCCTAGGCAACAGACACATGGCAGCAGGTATAACAATTCCCAATTTGAAACTATACTACAAAGCCACTGTGATAAAAACGGCATGGTATCGGCAAAGAAACAGACCTGAGGATCAGTGGAACAGACTGGAAGACACAAAAACAAACCCAGATATACTCAGCTACATCATCTTTGACAAAGGAGCTGACCATCTTCAGTGGAGGAAAGATAGCCTCTTTAATAAATGGTGTTGGAAAAACTGGATTTCAACCTGCCACAGATTAAAACTGGACCTTATCTTTCACCATGCACTAAATTAAAACCCAAGTGGATTAAAGATCTAAATATTAAAACAGAAACACTAAACTTGCTGGAAGGTAAGTTAGGCAGAACTCTGGAAGACATTGGTATAGGAAAAGACTTTATGAACAAATCCTCAGTAGCACGGGAACTAGCAGAAAGAATCAACAACTGGGATCTCATCTTATTAAAAAAACTTCTGTACTGCAAAAGAAACCATCAGCAGAACTAAGAGACAACCTACAGAGTGGGAAAAAATGTTTACCAGCTGCTCCTCAGACAAAGGACTATTATCTAGTATATATAAAGAACTCAAAACAATCAGCCCTCCCAAATATAAAGACCTGATTCCAAAATGGACATCTAAACTGAAGACACTTATCAGACAAAGAAGTAAAAGCAGCAAGTAAATATATGAAAACATGTTCCACATCACTGGTCATTTGAGAGATGCAGATGAAAACAACACTGAGATTCCACTTCACCCCACAAAGAATGGCTGCTATCATGAAATCACACAATAACAAATGTTGGTGGGGTTGTGGGGAGAAAGGAACCCTTCTCCATTGTTGTTGGGAGTGCAGACTGGTGCAACCACTATGGAAATCAATATGGAGATACCTCAAAGAGTTTGGACTGGAGGTTCCATTTGACCCAGCCATCCCTCTGCTGGGTATCTTTTCAAAAGAACTAAAAGAATCATATCACAGTGATGTATGAGCACCCATGTTTATAGCGGCACAGTTTATAATAGCTGAAACTTGGAAACAGCCCATTTGCCCATCAGTTGGAAACTGGATAAAGAAGAGGTGGTTTTTCTTTAAGATGGAATATTACTCAGCCATAAAGAATGAGAAAATAGACTCATTCATAGGAAAATGGATACATATTGAAGATACACTCCTAAGTGAAATAAATAAATCACACGTGTAAATACTGAATAGTTTCTCTGGTGTGAATAAACTGCAATAATGCATAAGATCCTAATAAGATTACTGACAATGTGAGATGGGAAGAAAGGGGCTGAAGGAGTAGGGAAGGTGGGATGGGTAGCGGCAGGGTAATAAGGGAAAAGAAAAAAATGTGAGAGAATGAAAAGATGGAAATAAACAGGAGGGGAGGAGGGGGTGAAGAGAGGACAGGGACAAGGGGAAAAATGAGAACCAAGACCTGTCATGTAGAGGTACAGGATCCCAACAATGAATGTAACTGTACTGTATCCCTAAAATGTACCAATAAACTCAACTAAAGCTGAAAAAAAATCTTACTGATTTTCTCATCTCTATTTATTCCTTCCCTATCTCTCTCATCCCCTCTTAATGCCAAACATTAGGAAGACTTGTGTTGTTCCACTCACTCCATTTTCTTACCTTCTAATTTCTTTCTAATCCACTGCAGTATAAATTTCATCCTCATTACTTTATTTTTCTATTACTTTCTATTATTTTTCTATTACTCATTACTTTATTTTGCTATAGTCACTAGTGACCCACTTGTTGTTAGTTCCAGGGAATATTTTTTATTCCTTATCTTATCTGACCTTTCAGCAGCTTTTGAATTTGACCACACATGCAATACATATTTCTTCCTTTGGCTTCTGGGACATAATACATGACTGGCTTTTCTTCTCCTTCTTTGGAATTCTTCTTTGTCTCTTTCATATGCTTATTCTCTGCTATCCTGCTGTGAAATGTTGGACTTTCTCTATATTGAATACTTAGGCCTCCTCTATTCTTCAGTACTTCTCAGGTGTCCTGTCTGCAGGCTAATAATTTTAGTTACCTCCATTTGCAGATGAAGCACAGAACTGTACCTCTATGGTAGATACTTCAGATCGAATATCTAAGTACCTACCTGATGTCCTCTGTTGAATTCCCTGATACATCTTAAGTTTGGTGGAAATACACCTAAACTTGAATTCTACTGCCAATAATTCTGATGAAAGTAAGTCTTCCAGGCTCCATAGCTCAATGTAAGACAACACTAGCTGTTCAGTTATCCAAGCAACAGAGTAGGAAGCAATGCAGAGGCATCACTCACACCAAGTCTGGTCTTCTCCAGCCCCGTGGTGGATATCCACATCTGTTCAGAGAAGCTTGCTAGAACTCAACAAATCAGCCTTTCAACTTTAGAACATTCTATAAATAAGGTGTTAGATTATATGATGTGCCAATCAAGCTGAGAAATGTCAACTAATCCTCATTTCAAACCTGTATGTGATACTGATATTTCCCAGGAATACCAGTGTGTTTGTCCAAAGAGCGTGGCAGATACATGGTCAGCTTGGTTCAGTTAGTGCTGCTTCTCTTGCAGGCATGAAGAGAGTAAATGGATTATGCTCTAGAGAGCTACAGCAAACATGAAGGAGAGTTACTTTCTCTTTCCTTGCTTCCTATTTATTTTTTAAGGACAGTGTTTTATTATGCATTCAAAAATTTTCATTATACAATTTTGAAAATATAGAAAAAGATAACATATAGAATGTAAATCTACTGTAAACCTCTCATCCAAATGAAACTATTGCTAACATTGTATTGTATATTATTATACTTTTATACAATTATATGTAACTACTGTGCATTTCTATACTCATTTAAAGTAGTCCCAAACTACATAAAGTGCTGGAGAATTGCAATTTCGAAGGTAGACTATGGTAACTTTTAGTGCTTGTTAATTTTTTTTAGAAATTTGCTTTTCTAGGGTCTAGAATTCAGTGCAAGGTTAGGGTTTTAAACTATTTGTTATCTTTCAATATTTCTGTTCTGCTTGCCATCTTTCTGCCTGCCATATTCAGCACCTATAGCATTGGTAAGAATATTATCTCATGCCCAGTATAATTTGCAGTCAAAGAGATAAGTGGTCACAACGGTGTTGAAGGCATACACGAACACTGACAGTCACATGCTAATAATAAAAATGACTTTTTCTGTTCTTTTGCATCTTCCATTTATTTGCTTCTATCTTATAGTGGTGCTAGAAGATAAGCTTATAGCAGAAGGGATAGCGGACGACATTGAATCAAAAATCCATTTTCTACTTTGCTGTGAACATCTAGTTTAAGAATGGAGACACACCATATCAGACAGTCAAAGTTATGAAGGATTGAAAACTTGATTTCAAACTGAGAAATCACTAGTTCAGAGAATATTATATTATTACCACTCACTGCTTTGATTTTACCAGTTCTCTCTTATTATGATTTAGGTTAATAATGTAAAATAATGGTTCACTTTAAGTATAAATAGTTCATGTTAAAATAATTTTAAAATAGTAACAGGAAATAAATATTTCTGTAAGACTTATTTTGATTAAAGTATCCTGTGTGCATGTATTACTTCCTATTTGGAAAATATGCTAGAAAGAAGTTCTTATAGTTGAGGATTGCTGGTGATTGACAGTACTTCTGTGTTTATATTTCCAACACTTTGTTAGTAAAGGGAGTCATACTAAAATAGATACAATGTAGGAGTGACAGTATTAAATTAAGTATTTGTAAAATCTCTTCAAAGAAATACATGTTAAACAGAAGCCAGCTTTCTTGAAAGTAGCAGGACTCTTATTAGGGTAAGAAGGAGAAAGTCAACTGATGTTATGGAGCTTCTAGAGGCTCTGAATGTGATCTTCCTTCTTATATGAGGGTCAAAGAAAATAAAAATTTTGCCTTTTACAGATGTGGTAGAGACTAGTTCATATTCATCATACCCATTTCCTCTTCCTGTCAGGCATGCATCTAAGGCTGTATATCCTACCCTTCCTAGCAGCTAGGTATAAACTCGGGACTAAATGGTTGCCAGTAGAACATGGACAGAAGTGCAGCCACATTCAGGATTGGCCTAATAACACTGCTTCTATCTCTGTCTCTTCTCCTGTTGGCTGGAAGTTGATATGGTTTAGATCTAGGATGTCCCCTCCAAGCTTCGTGTGTTTGGAAGGTGATTGGATCATGGGGGTGCTGTACTCATCTCCAATCCAATGATGAATCTATAGCTCAATATGCAGTCAGGAGATGGGGTCTGGTCAGAAGAGGTAGGTTGCTGGAGGCATGCTCTAGAAGGGTATACCTTCCTCCCTAGCTCCTTCCTCCTCTCTCTGCTTCCTCAGCAGCTTTCCTCCCCTAGACCCTTCCACTATGCCATTCTTGCCTTGAAGTCAGCCGCCTGTGTACGGAATCCTCTAAAAACAATGAGCCAAAAAAAAAACCCTCTCCTCCATCAAGTTGGAGGTGTCAAGAAAGTGACCAAGACAGAAATGAAGGATTCCGAACTCTTGCAGACTAGAAGAGCTGCAAAATGGAAGGGACTGGAGTGCTAAATCACTTCTTGAAAGACTACTCAGTACCTTCATGGTTACAACAGCCAGAAATTAACTTCACTTCTCTGAAGTCACTATCACGTTGGGATTTAGCTCATAGGATCAGTTTATCTAAGGTAATTATCACATATGATATATATGTGTGTGGGATTTTTTTTTTTTTTTTTTTT
>NW_022900913.1:52190158-52200654 GCF_012274545.1 Fukomys damarensis | reverse complement strand
TTTTTTTTTTTTTTTTTTTTACCCAGTGCATTCCTGGTAGGGCCACCCTTCTTGTCTACATTTTCCCACTTCTTTCTTTTCATTAGGCAAGTGTGTGTTGTTTCCTAAATTCAGAGGTCTTTTCACACTCTTTACCTTTGTATATTTTTTTACCTCTGCCTGGAGTGCCATTCTTTGACCTATCCATTTTGAAAGAAAAAAAATCATTTTTCTCCCTCAAGGAAAACTTTCATCATCAACTCCCTCTGTGAAGTCATTCAAGTATCTCTGCAGTCTATCTTGCTTCTTCCTTTATGCACCCATTCCCCTTCCTAGCCACTCATTTGTCAAGTATTTGCTGAGTAAGGCAATGTGTCAGGTCCCAGCAGTCAGAGATGAATGATGCTGTCATCTCTCCACATAGGAAATTCAGAGTTCAGTGTGACTAGCACACCGTCAGTGCTCAAAGAGCACTTATAGAATGCATGTGTTGGTGCACACAACAAGCCTGCCTGGGGATGGGGTGTTGGGAAGAGTTTCTTGAAGGAGGTTGGGCCTGATCTGAGTTGTGGTGAGTAACTAGGAATGTTCCTGGAAGATGGAACAAAGAAAGCTCCAAGTGCAGGATACAGTATAAATAAGAGCATAAAGCATGGCCTGATATCTGTGGAAACCTAAGAAGTAGAACATGCCCATAACAAAAGTGGCAAGTGGGTTGGCTAGGGCTGAAAAATAACTAGGAGGCAAGTTATTGTTTATTGTCTTGACATTCTTGGTATCTCTGAGGGATTCAAGGGCAGGAGCTGATAATTATTCATTTTTATGTTCCCAGTCCCTGACTTTATACTGATACAGATGGTTTACAGCAGAGAAAGACAAGGATTCATTAACAGTCTTTCAGGCTTTCTTAAAATGAAAATAGGTAACGCTCAACATAAAAATATAATGGAGTCAAAACTGACTCTGACAAAAACCTGTAGTGATAGAAAAGAGTTTTGTAACATCTCTTTCCTTTCCAAGGACAGTGTGAAATGTATTTTGCTGTCCTTTCCTTTTGTAAAACAAGAGTAATAAAATTGAATTTGATAAAGTATCAAATCTAGAGCAGACTTGGGAGCTGAACTCCACCAGACTGCATAGGAATCTTATGTATGTGCTGATAAATTTAAATATTCTAATGTTATTGAAAAAACAGCCTATACTGACCAAAATAAGTACAGGGATGAAGCCTGAAAATGGTTTATTTTTACTATCAAATAGAATCAAATTCACATAAATAAAGTCTAGGTCTTAGCAAGACAAAACAAAGACTTTATTTTCAATATACACCTTAAAGTGGCAAATATCTTAGATCTTTAAAAGATGTTTTGTCCCCTCCTCTGATCATAACAATATAGTAATACATTTTAAGTGTAAAGTATTAATATGAAAGAAAAATTATGGAAAATTCCACTAGTTGATGTAAGCAGTTAAATTTTAAATCTTTAAAGTTTATATCTCTAAAGGCGTTTTAATTCACACACCCATATGTACCCTTGTGTTTTACTGTGGGTCTCAGATTTTATGGGCTGTTTTATAATCTGGTATTCTACCATAACACCTTGGAAATATTTTTCACTTTTGTATTAATGGCTACAAATAGTAATGTAGATAGTTTGTACATACAATCCATTGCATGAATTCTCCACCATTTCTCAGTTAATGAACGATTTTGATTGAGTCTTACCCTGTGCTTACAACTGTTCCAGACATTCAAGATATACCAGGGAACAAAATAGAGTTCCTGTCATCCAATTATTACATTTAATTGAGAGATGAAGAACAGAATGCATATATAAATGATTTTAGGAATTGGTAAGTGTTATAGACAGGATTACAGATGATCATGTGCTAAAGCATGACTAGAGTTACTTTAATTTATGGTAATATGGTGGACTAAATAACCTTAAAATAACTTCTTTTATACCCTCAGAAACAGTTTAGATATAATAGAGAGTTGTTCATGTGTGTTTTTCAGTACAGAGAATTGAACTGGGGCCTTCACACTAAGCCTACATCACCAATCCTTTTTATTTTATTTATTTTTGTATTTTGACATAGGGTCTCATTAATTCATTAAGTTGCCCAGACTGGGATCAAACCTGCTTTCCTCCTGCTTCAACCTCCCAGAGTGCTAGAATTATAGCTGAGTTCCTCAAGGCCAGCTCATTTTTTGTTTTTGTTTTTAATTTATAGTCAAATTAACAAGAAAGTAAAGAAAAAGTGCTAAATCTCTCAGAGGCCGTCTGCCCATGTAGAGTTTTGATGGCAATGCAAAGTAGAGGAGGCAAAGATGGAACCAATGCTAGAAAGACTATAAGGTCAGAAAAACGGTATCAGTTCAGGACTCCTTCCATGAAAAAGTGGGCTAGAAAATTCCCACCACTGCCTAAAGTATATGATGAGGAAACATTCTCTGCTTGTTTTTTTTTTAAATCTTTGAGGAAAAAGAAAACTGAAGTCTCTTGAGAATTCAGTACTGAAGCCCTACCCTCATGTGGGTTTGAGGCTTAAATTTTTACCACCTGCATGAGTAGGGAAGCCCTAAACCGAGACATTAGTACTGCACAGTCTCCACTTGGCAGTGCCCCAGCATCTGGCCAAAGCCAAAGAAAATACTCTTTTGAGTCTGAACTGATGCCCTTCTGCATTCATGAAGGTTTAAACTGCTAAAACCGCTCAAACACACTAAATGAAATATAAGGAATTGACACCACTAGTGATATTGAAGGGACACAAAGGGTTCTAAATGCTTATGGATAAATGAAAAATATTGATAATTAAAGATGTAAGTATTTTCTTTAGGAAGTTATAGAGGATAGAAAAAAGGTAGAAGGCAGAAATGAAAGAAATGAAAAGTAGAATATGATACAGAGCTTTAGGCATGCAGGAAAGTAGGTTCCTTTGAGGACTAATCAAATAGGAAAACCTTAGAAAGAATGATCAACATAGAAAGTACAGAAATTATTGGAAAATGAGAGGAGTGCAAATTGATAGGGTAGATATTAGGATGATATTAATGTCATAATATGAGTTTATGCCAGTGGGTGTGAAAATTGTAATAAAATGGACAACTTTCTTTAAGATTGTAATTTAAAAGTGATTGTAGAAGAAATAGAAAGCCCGAAAAGCTCTAAAACTGTTTTGGAAATTGGGTCAGTATTTAAAAATCTACCTGTCCAATAAACAATGTGAAAGTGCTTGGGGTAGGAGACTGCACTCCCTTCCCTATGCTCCAAGGGCCTCTGAGCTGGAACCTTCCAACTGGAATCAGAGTGGGGAGAAGGAGCTGTCTGTGCAGTGATCTAGAGAACAAGTTCCAGTGTGTGAGATACCAGGTGAGAGATATCTGAAGCAATAAGGACAGCCAAAGGGCAGACACAAATAAACAAAAAGGAATAAAAATGAATTTCAGACACTTATAAATGTAAAACAGCTAATGTTTATTGAGTTGTAATCTGGTCATATTGCTCAGAGCTTTATGTACATGATTCCCAATCCTCAAACATTCCTGTCAGTTGGATTCCTTCCCCGCGTGTAGTGAAGTTCAGGGACAGAGCCCACAGGCAAGGCTAGTGAGTGCCAGAGCCTGTCTCACACTGATGGCTTGATCCCGACTCAAACCAAACTGCCATTTAAGTCAGAGAGAGGCTTGAGTGATGTGCCTCTGGAGAAGGTGCCCCACGCAGATGCCGTGTGGAACAGGTGTGTCCCTGGGTTACTGGGTGCTTATAAAACATGCATGTTCTTAAATTTTCAGGCCTCATCCCAGACCTGCTGAATCGAAACTCTGGGGTGGCAGCCCAGGAAGAAATGTTTGTGTTGTTTGGTTTGTCTGTTTGGTTGGTTTTGCATAATGGGGATTGAACTCAGGACCTTATGCTTGTGAGGCAGGGGCTGGCACCACTGAGCTAAATCCCTGGCCCATGGTCATGTTTTAATACACTCACCTCTAACCTAGTTCATCTGGAAAGGAAGAATACTGTGATGAAAATTACGAGGACTTACAAGTTATATAAATCTGAGGTTGAGTCCTACTTCTGCCATTTCCTCATATATTTTAGTAGTGCCTGGTAATACTCCATAATGATGTGGTTTACTTCAGGAAGTTGGCACCTCCATTTAACATCTCTTAATCAATTTCAATCTTATTACTCACCTCTTCCTTTCCTGTCCCATTTGTTTCTTTCTCTATATCCAGAAATCTCCCACCTGGTTTCCTATCTTCTCTCCTTTATTTTATGTATGCATGCATGTATGTATGTTTTTTAGGTTTCTCATATAAGAGAAAACATGCATTCTTTAACTTTCTGAGTCTGGCTAATTGCACTCAACATACTTTCTAGTTATACCCATTTTCCTGCAAATGACGTGATTTTATTTGTATGGCTAAATACTATTCCATTGTGTATATATACACCAGATTTTCTTTATCTGTTCATCTGTTGTTGAGCATCTAGGCTGTTTACTCAGTTTAGCTATAGTGAATTGTACCCCTTCCTTTTACATTATTTTCTGCATCACTTAAAATCTTTACCTCAGGTCTCTTACCCATAAAATAAAAATAATTATGGTATCTACCTTTGGGTTTTTGTTAAAATTAACAAAGCACATGTAAATATTAACAACTCAGTGCCTGGCACATAGTAAGTGTTCAGTAAATGTTCTCAGTAAGTGTTTGCTATTATTATTCTTTCACATGTCTGTAGCCTGTCTTCCCTTACCCTTTTCTCAGGCACTCTACATCCCCATTGCACACTGGGAAATATAAATTGGAAGAAGACAAATATCTCTAGACCGAGGACAGCAGCTGGGTTTAAGCCCACATGAATGATAGCAAATGAATCTGAGAGAGAAGACCAGTCCTTCATGTGGAATTGGGTAACTATGGGTTAACTGTATTATTAGGCAACTGTAGGTTAACTAGGTAACTATGGTTTTTGTAGAATATACCTGAGTAGCCATAACAACTTCTGTAATCTGTCACCAAAGGAGCTAATGGACCCAGAAAGTCCTGCTAGAACTATTTGCTCTCCCTCTCTCCACTCACCTCTAACTTTGTGTAAATCATGCTTGCTATGTTCCCAGGGAAATTTCAATGAAATTAAGCTTTGTAGCTGTTAAAAGAGGTGTATAAGGAAGCACAAACTTCTACTCAGGGCTCTTGAGACCAACAGGAGTCACTCATTGATCTGCTAGCATCATTAAAAGCCATTTTTGCTCCTATCTTCGTGTTAAAGAGTTGTCTGCCCAGGGTCTTCACTGTTTCTTGCTTTAATTCTACTGGAGCAATATAATGGAGAAGAGGAAGGTGGGGTTTCCAGAGCTGTTTCTAAGGAAGCATTGTTGATCCTGGTCCCTACTCAGATGTGTGGAATAGCAAAGATAACAGTCTGGACTTCTAGTTTGGCTGATGGGTGCAATATGGTTGCTGTGGGAAAATATATTTAGGAGCAGGAATAGGTTTGGGCTAGGCTAGTGTGTCCATCTCTGCACAAGTGAGTTTGAAGTAGTGTGTGTGTGTGTGTGTGTGTGTGTGTGTGTGTGTGTGTGTGTGTGTGTGTAGGGGGCTAGAACTATGTCAGTGTGACAACACAGTGTTCTTTGTTCTTTGTAATTAAAAGGGTTGTCTCCTTCCTGTGGGTACTGATGTGACAGAGAAGGGTACTACTTTCCAACATCAGGCCTTGCCAGTAATGCCACATTCCACAGACACCCGGCAATCATGGCCAGTGCCAAGTACAGCATTAACAGAGGTGTCATTCAGGAGACAGAGTGTGGGAAGAGAGTGAAGCCATCACTAATGAGTAGGCTAATGGAGCTTGATGAGCAGTGAAAATCAATGAAGCAAAAACTGCCTGCCTTCAACAACGAACAAGGCAAGAATGAAGGCATGCCAACACACAGTTTATCTCAACTCTCTGCTAAGTCCAACTCAGCAAGACACAATCACACCAATCTAACACCATCCCTGTCATTGTCATGGGCCATGGTTATGGGTTATGGGCTATGGCCATCAATGCAGTTGATTATAGTCTGTGATACTTAACTATCCATCTATGAAGAGCCAGGTACTATGCAAGATGCTGAGAATGTAGCTTTTGTGGCTACTTTTACTATCATCCTCCCTATTGTCATTCAGCATCACCCATAAAGTACCTCCAGATCTCATTAGCCACTTATAGCCTCTTATCTTGCAAAAACATAATCACAACCTAATTAAGAGGTTTTTATCTGCTGTCCCTCTGTGTTTTCCAGACAGCTGCCACTTTCTCTAGAACAAACAGTCCTTGTGACATCTGAAGCCCAAACTATCTTGAACATAGACACCCAGCTAATGGACACTTTAAATACAAGTCTCTGGATCCCTGTGGCCAGTCTTTCTATTTGCCTAGGAACACCTTAAAAGAGGCCTAGATCCATAGGAACAAGAGCGTGCATAAGGACTACAGTCAACCACCTTGTTCTCCTACTGCACAAAGCAGTAAGAATAAACCCTTAACTGACAACCCTGAAGCCCTTAGCAAGCAGGTGGATCTTCCCCTGACACAGATGCTAAAGAACTCTAGGGTGACCCCTCTTATTTGTATGTGTATATGTGTCTTTGTGTGTGTGTATGTGTGTATTGGGTGGGGCCTAGAACTGTGCAAATGTGACAGCTCAGTGTTCTTTGTACTTTGTAATTAATAGTGCTATCTCCTTTCTGTGGATACCAGTGTTACAGAGAATGGTACTACTTACCAGCATTAAGCATGCATTCATTTTTTGCTATTTGCTGCGTTCTAAAAGTTCTGTGAGAATAAAGGAATGGAAAGGTTTGAAATAGCAGTGCCTTTCCAATTAAGGACTTGTGTAAGGAACTTTCTCTAGTTTAGGCTATGCATAAGATCTAACAGCTGCTGTCTTTGTTATATGAGGTGACTTGAGCTAAACAAAATGAATCAGAACTGTGCTCTGTATGCAAGAGACATTTTTTCATCTTTGCCTGACAACAGAATGCTGGAAAAATTAGAAAGTAATAGCTAACACTGTGAGTGAGAATAAGAAATAAACTTTCATGCCTAAGGAAAAGCTTCCCACTCCCCTTTATTTTTATAGGGCAATACTGGAGCTTTCTGTGGGTCTCGATACCAAAAGTCACATAAACAACCATTTACACAGACTAGGAATCCAAATGTACTCTTTTCCTGGGATGTGCATCCTCTACCTTGACAGAAACACAGAGTTTTAGCCAGATTCAATTTACATTCATAAATTGCCTTTTTTCTTTTAAATTCTTTTTTTTGGAAAGAAGTCCAAAGGGATACTCCTATAAAAAGCACCATAAGCATTTTAAAAATTAAATCACACCGTATAAGACTCAGCCTTTCTTTCCCTCTTCCACTTATCCTCAAGTAAATCACACAAACTTGGCAGTGACCTTCCTTCTTGTTGCTTAATGCACTGGTAGGATCCCACTGAGGAGAAAAACTGTTGTCCAATTAAGTACCAAGTATCCATTCAATCCCTGTTGAAAATCTCACAGACGTGAAGGCCCAAGTGTCAGGGAAGCATTTCACATCTCCATGGCATTCCCTACTTTGTTTTGGGGTTGAAATCTGAAAAGTCTGGTTGCAGCATTGGTGAGACATCTTGGAGCTAATGGTAGGTCCTCTCTCTGAAGCAGTGAAGGGTCCACAGACTAAAGAAAAAAAATATGGCTCATATACTTCTAGAGGCTGAGAACTCCTGAGATCTGTGGTACACAATCTGGAGACTCCAGAGAACCAATGGTATAGGTCCAGTCTGAGTCTGGAGGCCTAGAAATAGGAGAGTTCATGGCCTACATTCACATCCAAATCAGAGTGTGAAGACAAGACGAGACCAAGGTTCCAGTTCACAGACAGTGGGGTGAGAGCACCTGCAGTGGGTTAGATGAGTCCTCTGACACACAGTCACATATTAGGGAGCGCAGTCTGCTGTACTCATTGTCTTCTCAGCTATTAATCTACCTCCACAGACTCACTTAGAATAATGTGTAATTAAACATCAGGGCATCCTGTAGCCCAGTCAAGTTGACACATAAAATTAACTATCACATAGAGGCAATAATGAAATATAAGAAACGGTTGTACATCTGTTCATTCAAGTCAATTGAGGACTGGCTAAATTTACAGATGAGAAAACATACTGAGACACTGTGGCTACCATGGTCTGTTATTTGCTTCTGTGGCACTGATCAGGCCAGCTTACTTTATCAGATTTCCACACAAGGATAACACTGGACTGTAAGCTCCTTAGAGAGTAATGACACATCCTGAACTTCATGTTTGGCATTTTGAAGACCCTGAATTAAAACAGTTTTAAGGGCTGGGAATTTCGCTCAGTGGTTCTGCCACCTGTTTCGTAAGCACAAGGTCCCAAGTTCGATCCCTGGTACAAAAACAAAACAAAACAACCTTTTAATATTTAGCTCTGAGCTATCTTTGTTATATTGTGCTTAGGGGTCAATGTAGAGTTCTGTTTTGGAAAGGTGTGGGGAGAGGAAGGGTCAAGAATAAAACATGTTAATATCTTTGTCTAGTGTTTGCAGTGAGTAACTCAGACTGTTCCTAGATGAATTATAATGGTCATTTCCATTGATCACAAGTGTCTGAACCTCACAGAAAACCAGAATTTTACAGCAGGAAGCTTGAATTCAAGTTCTAGCTCTTCCATTTGTTAGAAGTGAGATTTTTGAGTATGTCTGTTAACCTCTGAGGATTAGACTGTGGTGAGCTTTATTCACTTATCATAAGAAGATAGTAATACTTGTTTGGTTTCCTGTTTCATCTGGAATTCGAGAAAGTTAAAAATGATAATGAAAGGATTATAATACATTATACAGTGTGAAATAAATCCATAATTCAGCAAAAATTTCTTGGTCCCAGGATGAATTGGGCAGACTTCACTGCTCAAAAATCTAATAATCTCATCTAATAATTGCCTGTATGTGATGGCTTATGAGGTAAAGAAAGCCCATGGAGGGCTGGAGACAAAAAGTAATGTTCAAAGCAAGAGCAATAAAAATAGCCAACATTTCTACAATAAATTCACCTTATATTTGGTTTCCAGAAAGTGGGTGGGAGTTGAGTGAAGGGTAGGGAGAGTTTCTATCTGAGGTAAAGTAGTACCCATTCTGCCCTTCCCTCTAGATCTCAGACACAACTTTGTACATTCTGCTCCTGTGCTTCTTCTGGTCAAGTTTCTAAAAACAGCCTCTTCTCTATTATCACTTTTGAGAAATTCAATAAGAAAAATGGAAGCAAGATTAGAAAATCATTTGAAGTACAGAAGCTTTTTAGTAAGATGAGATCCCAGTTGTTGATTCTATCTGCTGGTTCCCGTGCTGCTGAGGATTTGTTCATAAAGTCTTTTCCTATGCCAATGTCTTCCAGAGTTCTGCCTAACTTACCTTCCAGCAAGTTAAATGTTTCTGTTTTAATATTTAGATCTTTAATCCATTTGGATTTTAATTTAGTGCATGGAGAAAGATAAGGGTCTAATTTTAATCTGTGGCAGGTTGACATCCAGTTTTTCCAACACCATTTATTAAAGAGGCTATCTTTCCTCCACTGAGGATGGTCAGCTCCTTTGTCAAAGATGAGGTAGCTGAGTACATCTGAAATTGTTGTTGTGTCTTTCAGTCTGTTCCACTGACCCTCAGGCCTATTTCTTTGCCAGTACCATGGTGTTTTTATCACAGTGGCTTTGTAGTATAGTTTCAAATTGAGAGTTGTTACACCTGGTGCCATGTGTCTGTTGCCTAAAATGGCTTTTGCTATTCTAGGTCTCTTATGGTTCCAAATGAATTTTTGGATTTTTTTTTTCTAGTTCTGTGAAATATAGTGTTGGAATATCAATTGGCATTGCATTGAATGTATATAGCAGTTTTGGTAGTATGGCCATTTTCACTATGTTGATTCTTCCTACCCAGGAGCAGGGGATATCTTTCCATTTTTTTATATCCTCTTCAATTTCTTTTTTCAGAGTGCTGTAGTTTTCAGTGTAGAGATCTTTTGTTTCTTTTGTTAGATTGATTCCCAGGTACTTCATTTTTTTGGATGCTATTGTAAAAGGAATTTTTTCCCTTATTTCTCTCTCCGTGAGTCTGTTATTTATGTATAAGAAGGCTATTGATTTTTGGGTATTCACCTTGTATCCAGATACTCTACTGAATCTGTCAATGTGGGAAAAAATTTTTACCAGCTGTTCCTCAGAGGACTATTATCAAGGATATATAAAGAACTCAAAACAAGCAGCCCCCCCAAATATAAAGACCCAATTCAAAAAGGGGCATCCGAAATGAACAGATATTTCTCAGACAAAGAAGTAAAAGCAGCAAGAAAATATTTGAAAAAATGTTCCACATCACTGGTCATTCGAGAGATGCAGATGAAAACAACACTGAGATTCCACCTCACCCCACAAAGAATGGCTGCTATCAAGAAATCACACAA
>NW_022900913.1:52159276-52189629 GCF_012274545.1 Fukomys damarensis | reverse complement strand
TGTTTGTAGATGGAGAGGGGAGGAGGGGGTGAAGGGAGGGCAGGGGTAAGGGGAAAAAATGAGAATCAAGACTTGCCATGTAGAGGTACAAGACCCCAACAATGAATGTAACTGTACTGTCTCCCTAAAATGTACCAATAAACTCAATTAAAGCTGAAAAAAAATAAATAAATAAAGATTAGTAAATCACTTGTCTTCAAAAGGGAATTAGATGGCCTGATAGTTTATATCCACCCAGTGATTTTCCATTCATGTATGAACATATAGATTATGTAAAATTGTCTCAAATGTGACCACCCTTAACAACTAAAGGACAAAATGTATGAAGATTGTAAACTTCCACTTACTTAGGTACTGAGAAGACCAGTCTTCAGACCCCTTTCTCCATATTTCCAAGAATTCATGTGAATACTCACACATATGCCTGGACTAGTCTTGTCATCGCTGGCCAGCCAAACCATGTCTTGAAGTCTCTGAAGTTAAAGCTTTATTCTTAAACTAATCTTATTGACAGCAAATCTCTCAAAGCTGCAGATATGAGCTGCCCAGAATGTTGCAACTGGAGCTGTCCTGTGCCCATAAACTGAGCTGTACCTTGGGGCCGGGAGCTTGCTGTTATTGCTCTTGAGAGTGAGCAGAGCACTCTGGATTTAAGTGGAGCTGTGCATTAAGGAGGGATCCCCTACAAGGAAGTTTAGGTCCCAGTGTGGCATAGTACTTAGTGCTATAATTCTTTCCAGAAATGTGACCGCACTTCTTCCAGCCAAGCAAGCAATACAAGGATGCCCGGGTATGGATTACTGTGGGTCCTCTACCACATCAAATCAGGACCCCTACTCTCCCATGTACTTCCTTCTGCTTGCCTCTGCTTTGGATACTCTTTTAAGACTTTTCTGCCCTTGCTAGAGCCACCTCAACGTGCCTAACACATTTGATGACTGCTTTCCAAAGGGTGAGCTGGCCTCAACCCCACACTGGCATTTATACCTGGTGGTGTACATCAGTGGATGAAGACAGATTTGCAGGAGCTAGGGCAATGCCTTGCTCTGCTTACCAGAACCAGGCGAGCCTTAACTCTGGCCTAGCCAAGGCCCCCATCCTGTTCTCTGTTTCTGCTTTTAGAAACTTGTATTTCTTCCTCTGGACACCATCTCCCCCTGCTGAGTCCTCATTTGCTCAATCTCAGTTTAACTGTCACTTCCACAGAGGGGCAACTTCTCAGTTTGTCTGGATTATACTGCTGTGCTTATTTCCTCACCACATTTGTATATTTAGACAGTCTTTATCTTGTTTATTTCAGTTTTTTTAAAAGAGCCACTAGAACAAAAGAAGCCTTATCACAGCTATAGCCTAGGATAGAATGCAATGAAATGCAATTCAGTGCAATGCAATGCAATGTTATGTAATATAGTTAATATGCATTGAGCACTTACTATTTGCCAAGTATTTTGCTAAGTTCCTTTGCATGTATTAACTCATGTAATCTTACGTATAAGTCTAGGAAATAAGTGCTGTTGTAGCTGGAACTGCAAAATGGTACTTTAGTAGAGTTTTTTCTTTCAGAAGTAAGTAACTTCTCCAACTCCTGCTGAGCACATTATCAGCATTCTCTCTTCTCCTCAGCACAAAAGAAGTGACAGAATATGTAGGAGCCAGATCCAGGAGCCTGGTTTCTTTTCCACAAGAAAGAGAAGGATGAGCTGAAGAGGGCTGAGGTGATAAAGCAAGTGTAGAGATCTGTAGTAGCTCTCTGTGCTCTGCTGCCCTTGATTCCTTATTATAAAAAACCCTTGCCAACCTGTACATGGGAGATGCAGATTTGAGGCAAATAGGCCCCTCCATTCTCACTGAGCTAGCTTTGAATAAATCCTTTTTCCTTTTTCCCTAAATATATGGCCTCCTTTTGCTTTGACTGTAGGCACCAGGCAAATGTGAGCGTATGAGCCTAAGGGGCTGGTGACACCTCTCTCTATTCTCCCTTTCTGTAATAAGAACTAGGGCTAGATGAATCAGGTGATTTGTTCAAGAGCACAGAATTGCTAGGATGCAAACCTGGGCACTGTGACTCCAGGGCTTATGCACTGAGCCACTATGACAGATGGCTATAAGAACACTGTTTATTAATAAGTCATTTTTTTATTCCAGGGCTAAGGCAAGGGGACTACATCTTGTGCTCTGGCCCACAGATGAGAACACAGCTCATTTGGCACACATAAGTGGGGGACATCTAAAGAACACTGATTGTAGTGGAAAATATATATAGGCAGCTAAGTACCTGTGGACCACTTGATTTGCCAGACAGTAAAACTTACTGTAAAAATGCTAAAAGCACCCAAAACAGTATGTAGTAGTAGAACTAAATAGAGAAGATCAAACAGCTCCAAGTGCAGATGAGAACTTAATATCTGGCAAAGATGACTTTTAGTTTATGTCAAAAGGAAGTTGATAATAAATAATGTTGAGTTATCCAGAAAAAAACAGGATAACTACAATTCAAGATATGCAAAAATCAAATGGATTTTATGTTCAAACTTTCAACAAAAACAATACATATATTATCAGAAAAATCAGGAGATTATACTGGGAGTTCATGCATTGGAGACAACTTTTGAAGATGATAAAAATGTAGAATTCAAAATGGGCATGGACGCACAACTGAAATCCAAGTACTCGGGAGCCTGAGGTATTAGGATCACCATGAGTTTGAGGCCAGCCTGAGCTACACAGCAAGACTCTGTCTCAAAACAAAACAAAACAAAAATGTAGACTTCATTAAGGGAAACATTTGAATACAGAAAAATTTTAAATGTTATAGGAAGAGCTATAAGAATCTAAATATATTGAGAAATGTATTATACAAGTATCTTAAGATATATAATATATGAAAGTATTTGTGTAATAATATCCCTTTTTTCCTAATGCACAAGAAGGACCTCCTAAGTGATAGGAAAAAAAGTTCAATAGATGTAATCACCAAAGGTTCCAAGTAACAGACAGACCTGTCTCAATGTTGTAAGCAAACAGGAAAATGAAATTTAGAGAAACAAAGCACCATTTCCCACACACTACATGGAAAAAAGCATTTCAGGTCTGGAGGGAATCTGAAAAGATGGTAATGCTGACCTACTACTGGTAAGAAAATGTTAAGACACTGTCGTGTAATCACAAAGACACCCCAGCCCTTGTTAGAGAAATCAGTGCAAGCAAGATAAGGGTAAATTTGAGGAGAGAAGATGAAAAGCTAGGTATCCATAGATTTACTACTCATTGCCAGAGATAGTATATTTGAGACTTTGGATATTTATGAACTCGTTTGGGCAAAGCATGCAGAGAGAGAAAAATGGGGATAAGGATGGAATCAGAAAGGTCACGAACATTTAATGAACCCACAGAAAAATATCTAGGTAAACAGGTTGGCCCATGTAGTGTTCATGAATTTCGGTGGTCATCTGAATTGATTATTCATGCTTATAGTGCACAGAAGACAATAAACTTACCCTAATACTTTTTCTTTATTCTGTTCACACCTTGCCTGCTTTTTCCTTTCACTAATATTAATCATTTCATTAACACAATCCTATACAGAGCAAGGATGCTAGACCTACTGCCTGGCTTCAAATCCTAACCTGGTCTCTTCCCGGGTGGACAAACTTGAGCAATTTATTGAATCTTTTCACATTTTTCATGGAACTATCATGAAAATTAGATGAGCAAATACATAGCAACTATTGGAACATTCAGTATTAATATTATTGTGAGTTTTGGCAAGTCTTCATGCTATTAATTTTCAAACAGTATCTTAACTTCAGTGGATCTCAGAAAAATCCTAGCAATAGATCCTATAATTATTCTTTTTTACTCCCCCTTCACAGACGAGGAAGTTAGAATTTGGCTGGGGCTAAGAACATATGTCCTGCAGTGTAACTACACACTTATTCTACCTCTCCTAAACTACTTTGAAAGATGTTTGTGTTAGCATAGGCCAAGGCCACGTCATGATATAGGTGCTTGCTTTTTTTTTCCCCCTGTTCAAAAGCTATCTCAAGTTGTATTCATTTGCCTATGAAGAAAGCCCATCTAATCTTTTGCCTCCACCATTTCCCTTCTCCCTAGCACGCAATAAATGTGAGTGAGAATGTAATGAATCATCAGAAGTGTCAAAAGATCTTCCAGCCCTGTCCTTTGAGATCTGCATGCATGTATTCTCTCTAGAATAAGTGGCCACAGGTAGGAGAATAGTCATGCCTCTCCATAACACTCCACAAATTATAGCCACAGGCTTTGATCATCTTCATGAGGAAAGCTTCTTTTTCTTCTATGGATGGTATTTGTCCTGACTTTAACGTCCCTTTTTCTCATTCTGTGCTTGATGCAGATTGTGTTTCTTCGATGCCTGTCTGCCACGCTGACACCAGCTCCCTCTGTGCTTGCTGCTTCCTTCTTACTCTGCATGGGCCATGGCTGCAGTTTATCCTGGCTGTGGAGGGGCTGGGAGGAGGTGAGGTTTATCCTGTGATGCATTCTTTCCTTCCACCATAAGCAGTTCTTCCAGAGCTGTCTCTTGGGGGACATGTTGCTGCTCTTGCCTGGAGCTGCCCTGGTTCTTTGCTCTGGGCTCATGTACAACTCTAATGCAATTTACAGCACAGTTACATAACTGTTCCCAGTCTCCAGTTGACCTTGATGTCAAGCAGCGGTCACGTTGTACCAGCCCAGAAAAAGAAGGAGGAGTCTCTGGTCGGCTCTTGAGAACATTTTAGCTGGAGTTCTAGGACAGAATGTCGCACAGAAAGGCCAAACCAGACCAATAAATTCACTGGAAAGATTGAAAAGTTTCTGATTTCTGTGAGATGGGTGCTGTTGACTTTCAGAGCAATCTCGTGTCACTCATCTGCGGGGCTGTCTTCTTCTGCATGACTCGCTGTTAGTAGGCGAGCCTTTGGCCTCAATAGCAAGTGCTCCTCGGAAGGTCTTCAGCTTGGAAAGCTCTCAAGGACAGACTCCAGCACATTCCTTTCCAAAGAGTCCTGGTTCTACTCAGTTCTAAGTAGTGGCAAAAATAGCTATGCTTGGATACTTTTGCTTCTGGTCCTAATAAAGTCAGGAGACCAGGGGTTTCACCATGAGAGCAAAAATATCGATGAACAAATTAGCAAATTTTAGAAATTTAATAAGTATGCTATTTCTTAAAGAGCAGACTGTGTTAATTTTGTTCTCTGTTGTCTCTTCATACCATAAGCAGTACCTAATAGCATGGACTAATATTCAGAAAGTATTTATTGAGTGATGTATGATATGATATATAAAACACGGATTTTGGAAATTGATTTTTTTCTTATTTGTCAAAGACTGTCTTACAGAGATTTTTTAAAAATTCTATTTTATATTCTTTTATGTGTTCTGTGCAAATATAACACTCGTAAATATTTTATGAATGTACACACGTCTCTATATGTCATGATCAATGACTGTTAAATAATTGCTCATCTATGAGTCATATTAGTAGGCTTTGCCCAGATTTAAAGGTTTTCGTTTTAAACACAGTTCATTTGCATTAGCATGACCATCCTCTCTGGCAGGACTAGCCTCATAGATGCAAGATTTATGCATTTGCACAAGATCTATTGCTTAGAATGGCTCTGTGTGTGGTTTAGTGTTCTACTGTCATCATCTTGAAATTTTAAATAATTTTTTGAAAAAATACTCCATTTTCATTTTCACTGACAGTCCATTTGGAGCTAATTCTGCCAAAAGAATAGAGAAAGATGTGCAAGGTAATCTCATTTTATATCACTCACATGTGCTGACAGCCTGTGTGAAAAGAACAAGTACTTATTGACTAAATCAAGGCAGTAGGATAATATTCACATCAAAAAAAGGAACTATCTACTAGTTACAAAGCACTGGGTGGTATTAACTGATTCATTACCCTTACTAATGACAAATGCATGATTCATATATGCTTTGAAAAAGAATAATATATTATTCAGGAATTTATTGATAGCACATCTATGCTTTGAACTGCCTCTGTCTCTTTATTTTGATAATCTTTACCTGCCAAAATTTGATAAATTTTCTGGGCTGCAAATAGTCATAAATCATCCAAATTACATACCTTTATTTTTTTGACAACACTAAATTTTCCATTCCCAACTATTCCTATTGTTTACACTTTAATATTTGATCAAAATCAATTTATAGCTTCAGTACATGTAATTTAGTACTTTAGAAAAGTGTTTCCATATCAAAATTTTTTTCAAAATCTTGCTCTCTAGAGAGCATACATATGACAAGCTCCATAATGTTAGTTTCTCTAATAGAACATAACTTGGAACCAGACATATCATAGCTACTAAGTTATTATCTAATTAATTGGATTGAACTAACTAGCAAGTAGCATTTTCCATGTACCATATATTAACATGTGTAACAATTTTCACATATTTTGGGGTTTTTTTTAATGTTTTTTTCTTCTTTTAGTTTTTTTTCTTCTTTTAGTTTCTTAGTGTATCTTTTTGATACATAATACTTTCATCTTGGGGAATGTTCATGTACCTTTTTGAAATAAAGGTGAAACTTCCTACACCATTGTTTTTACTCAGAAGAAACTGCAAACTTTAAAAATGCCAGCATATAAAAATAGTAGCCTCCACAAGCTATTTGTATAAAAATGAATGTATGCCTATTTGTAATTCCAAAGTAGGGATCTGAAGAAATTTTAAGAAAGATCAAGTCTGAAACAAATGGTGATGGTCTGTCAGGAGATTCAGTTTTCCTGTGGTCTCCCCATTTCAAAACACAGTAGCTGCTTGCATTGTAGAACCATCTAATGTCTCTTTGCATCTCCTAAAGTTCCCTGTGTTTATAATTACAAAGGATATTCCATGGCAGCTCCCCCCCATTAAGTTTATTGGTACATTTAAAGCAAACAATGCAATTACATTTATCATTGGGATCTCATACCTTTACATGATATGTCTTGGCTCTTATTTTTTCACCATACCCTGTCCTCCCTTCACCCCCTTCACCCTTCTTTATTTACAAAGACTGTTTCCAGTTTTTCGTATTTTCACATTTTTCTTTTCCCTTTTCTTTCCCCTCCCCTTCCCACTTCCCCTTTAGCCATTTTCTTCCTGTTCCACACTCTCAATTATATCATTTGAATCTTATTTACACTTTTAGTTTTTCACACCAGAGAAACTATTTGGTATTTACTCAAGGGTGTCCTATTTATTTCACTTAAGAGTATATCCTCAGTGTGCATCCTTTTAGCTATAAATGTCTCTAGTTTCTCATTATTTATGGCTGAGTAGTACTCCATTTTATAGAAAAACCACATCTTCTTTATCCAGTCTCCCGCTGATGGGCATTTGGGTTATTTCCAAGTTTTATCTCTTACAAACTGTGCCACTATAAACATAATGTCCATATATCACTGTGGTATGATTCTTTTAATTCTTTTGGAAAGATACCCAGCAGAGGGATAACAGGGTCAAATGGGACCTCTAGTCCTAGTTGTTTGAGGTTTCTCCATGTTGTTTTCCACAGTGGTTATATCAGTCTGCACTCCCACCAACAATGGAGAAGGGTTCCTTTCTCCCCACAGTCCCACCAACATTTGTTATTGGTTGATTTTTTGATAGCAGCCATTCTTTCTAGGGTGAGGTGGAATCTCAGTGTTGTTTTCATCTGTACCTCTCGAGTGACCAATGATAATGAACAATTTTTCATATAATTATTTTCTGCTCTTGTTTGAGAAATGTCTATTCATTTCAGATCCCCATTTTTGAATTGGGTCTTTGTATTTGGGGGGGTATGATATTTTTGAGTTCTCTATATATTCTAGATCATAGTCCTTTGTCTGAGGAGTAGCTGGTAAAGTTTTTTTTCCCCCCACATTGTAGGTTGTCTCTTAGCCCTGTTGGTGGTTTCCCTTGCATTGCAAAAACTTCTTAATACAATGAGATCCCAGTTGTTGATTCTTTTGCAAGTTCTTGTGCTGCTGAGGATTTGTTCATAAAGTCTTTTCCTATGCTATTGTCTTTGAGGGTTCTACCTAATTTCTTTTCCAGTAAGTATAGTGTTTCTGTTTTGATATTCAGATCTTTAATCCATTTGGATTTTAGTTTAGTGCATGGTGAAAGATAGGGATCTAGTTTTAATCTTTGGCAAGTTGAAAGCCAGTTTTTCCAACACCTTTATTAAAGAGGCTGTCTTTCCTCCAATGAGAATTGTTGGCTCCTTTGTCAAAGATGACATAGCTGCATATGTCTGGTGTTGTTTCTGAATTTTCTAATCTATTCCTCTTATCCTCAAGGGTTTTGTGGTTTTTTGTTTTGTTTTGTTTTGTTTTTGCCAGTACCACACTGTTTTTTACACAGTGGGCTCGTAATGTAGTTTCAAATTGGGGATTGTGTTACCACCTGCCATGTCTCTGTCACCTTGAATGGCTTTTGCTATTCTAGGTCTCTTCTGGTCCCAAATGAATTTTTGTATTTTCTCTAGTTCTGTGAAATACACTGTTAAATTTCAATTGGGATTGCATTGAATCTGTATAGCAGTTTTGAAAGTATGGTCATTTTCACTATGTTGATTCTTCCTACCCAAGAGCAAGGGATGTCTTTCCATTTTTAAATATCCTCTTCTGTCTCTTTTTTCAGAGTGCTGTAGTTTTCAATGTAGAGGTCTTTTGTCTTTCTTTGTGAGATTGATTCCTAGATTTTTCATTTTTTGGATGTTTTTGTGAAAGGAATTGTTTCCCCAATTTCTCGCTCAGTCTGATTTGTGTATAAAAAGGCTATTGATTTTTGAAAATATTTTATTGGTACATTTTATATATATGATACATTTACATTCACCATTGGGATCTTGCACCTTTACATGACATATCTTGGTTCTTTATTTTTCAGTGTGACCTTGTAATTAGCTATTCTACTAAATCTGTCCATTAAGTCTAGAAGTCTTTTGGCAGAGTTTTTTGGGTCTTCTATGTAGAGTATCATATCTTCGGCAAATAATGAGTTTAACTTCTTCCTTTCCTATCTTTATTCCTTTTATTTCTTTCTCTTGTCTAATTGCTGTGGCTAATGTTTCCAGAACTATATTGAACAGGAGTGGTGATAGTGGACATCCTTGTCTTGCTCCTGATTTTAATGTGAAGGTTTTCAGTTTTTGACCATTTAATAAGCTATTGGCTGTTGGTTTTTCATAGATAGGCTTTATCAGGTTGAGATAAAGATCATTTATTCCAGTTTTTTGCAGGGTTTTTATCATGAATGGGTGTTGAATTTTGTCAAATGCTTTTTATGCATCTATTGAGATGATCATATGATTTTTGTCCATAACTCTATTAATATAGTGTATTACATTTATTGACTTATGTATGTTGAACTATCCTTGCATCCCTGGAATAAATCTGATTTGGTCAGTGTGTGTGATCATCTTGATGATCCTCTGTATTCTGTTTTTTGGAAGCTTGTTTGTTTATTGAAATGTCAAGTCACTCAGCACATTGCAGAGCAGAGCAGCTTGGTTCTCCTGTGTGTCTCAATGCAGAGAAATGAAGTTGTTGCTTTAAGTTGAACTGGGGCCAGATCCACACAGTGAGTTATTAATTGCTTCGTTTTCTAGATAGGGATTTTGTAAATATATTTTCTTCAGTGAAGAAAAAGTTTTAAAACTTTTCTTTCACTGCCCGCTAAGAGTTAGTGTGAAGAAAGCAAATGGAAAATAATGCATTTCCTCAATACTGTCTTGGCAGAAGAAATATTGTTTTAGACTCCACCTTTTGCTGCTTATTGTAGCAACATTGGGATCCTGTTTTTCATGAATTTGATTCCCATTCACTATGCTGCCTTCCTCTCTCAGTCCAGGAGATCATAAATGGGGTGCTATCCTATCATGGCTCCTGGATACCAACAATGCTCTTAAGTTCCAACATCTACAGAGAACCTAGCATTTATCCTTACTCCAGCATATGCATCCTGGCAAACAGGGCTCTCATGGACACGGCCTTTTGGAAAGAGGCTCAAGTGTTTTAAGATGCTTTATTTAAAAATAAAAAATCCATAGTCCAAAAAAACAAATAAAACAAAAGAAAAAGAAAAAGGAACTAAATCTAAGAAAACACAGAACACAAGGAAATAAAGATTTACCACATGCAAATTTAGAATAATCACGGGGGAATTATTAAAGTGTCTAGGTAGATATTAATATTGCCGTAAAGTAATCTTAGGTTCAAGTTTATAATCTATGTCCACATTTACGGAAAAATACACCCAAGTGGAAAGCAGGAGCCATCTTAAAAGCATCAGTATCTTCTACCATTTTTCACAAGATCTATTTCGTAAGAAAATTGTTGTCTTTGAAAAGTTCATAGCTTCACTTGTTTTAGGCAGTTAAGTCTCTTTTTCTTATTTTCAAGGTTCTCAAAGAGGAATGCAGTGACATAGGTGTTTCCTTTCCAGTCATTCAGGTTTGCCTGGTTTAAAAACACATGTTCTTCATAATGTTCATCTACATTCAGCACACAAAGCACCTATGCAAAATCTGCATGCTTTCATTAATGTTACTTATTTCTAAAAGGACAGGGAAAAAAATGAAGAGCTTGAAGGGATTGAGATTTGAAGGGCTTTTGGGACTGGTGATTTCTGAACAAAAAAAACTGGAACAACATGTCCTTATTTTGCAGTGAGCTGAAGGGGTTGAGCTGGGGAGGGCAACACAGAGAGGGAGCAACTCCTTTCATGAAGGTGGTCTGAGAGGCTCTGGTCAGTCTGAAACCCAGACTTGCTGCTCATCAGCTCTCTAACCAACACTTGGGGGCATTGGTAGCTTATCCCTTCGATGTAGTGTCATTGTTCAATAATTCTGGTGACCCCGTGGGTAAATAAGAATTTGTCCTTGGGTAATAACACCCCAAGACATAGAAAAACGAAATGAATTATGAACAACTTTAAGTGACAATTCTGGAAATTCCCAGGACATGTTTTAGTTCATTTGATTCAAAGAGGTTCTACCATAAATTGTGTATAGGTTCAGGGGAGGGGTTGGTTCAGTGTCAGAAACTCACACCAAAATAGATTGTTAGAACTTTAAAACAAATAAAAAATTTTGGTCTAGAATATCCACTAATGCTGTCCCAAACCTGCATCTCTGTCTATGGCAATAATGACATAGCTACTCATGGGTGCTCTTCCAACCTTGTTTAAAGTCCCAAAAATCTCCATACCAGTTAAAAGCCATTCAGTAACTGAAGATCAAAGTTAGATGCAAGTGTTAATTGAGGCTACTTGTAGACTTTAAGTGATTTCTTAGTTATATTCAAATCACTTCATATATTCCTGTCACTTGGAGTCAGCACAAATACCACTTAAAACATAGGAACTGATGGTTAGCAAATGTGTATGTTGATATATGGTTATGTATTATCTTATGTTTACTACTTGTTTTAGAGGAAAGGTTAGATCTATCAATCATTCTAAAAAGTAATCTTTTTTTTTTTTGGTGCCAGGGATCAAACTCAGGACCTTGTGCTTACGAGGCACATGGTGGCACCACTGAGCAAAATCCCCAGCCCTAAAAAGTAATCTTTTAAGCCAAAATAGTTAAAAAAAAAAAAAAAAAAAAAAGCACCACAGTTCACTGGGTATCAGTTACATACAGGAACAACTCTAATCAAGAGGGATACAGTTAATGTAAATGAAAAGCATCCTAGGAATGATGGGGGAAAGAACAAGAATAATCATTTTGGATGGCAGAGTTGTGTGTGGGGAAACCTCTGAGGCATAAGTAGTATGGCATATGGTGCATACACATGTAGGGTAGAATATGCAGCACAGATAGGTATAGTATGGTGTGTTTAGCACAGGCATGTACACTGCCTGATTTAGGCTGGAATTCCTTACTTAGAAGCAATACGAAGATAGGTAAGAAAAATAAGGATGGAGCAGTGAACATGAGGATGGCTCCCAAAAATCACAATGAAGAGACTATATTGGCACAATGCTGGGATAGTCATCTCTCTTCTATGTGGTGATTTTACATTCTGGAGTTATTTCACAGGCTAGTAAGTGATTCTCTCCTGTTAAGGTCTGTGTTGGCAAGTGTCTGCACATCATGAAGTACAGTATCTTACTGTTAATGAAAATGAAAAATCTCACCAAGCTCTTAAGAGTGCTTCTCTCCTAAAGTAGAAGAAGTACATTGTGTTTCATGATACAGTCAGGGCATCTGCCACTTGCCTCTTAAGCACGTTGTGAATCACTAGACTTTTGTTTATAAAAAAGACAAAAAAAGCTTCAAGAAACATTGTTTAAAAGTTGTAGAACTATTTACAAAAAGAAAGAGAGAATGAAAAAGCAACAAAATTATGAGCAGTAATTCTGTGCTTGAGAACTAATTAATCATGGTATCCAGGGGAGACTGTCTAGCAGTTGATTTTCTGAGGTCTAAATAAAAGGCAAACAGAATCTTAGAGAAAGGAGAGCTTGTCAGGTGTTTTTCTCTGCTTCTTTTTTACTTTTCTTTTTTAAAACGAAGGCAGCAGTGCACTCAGGAGCCTCTGATTGAATTCATAAAGCCAGGAAATATGTTTAAGTGTTTGTCACTGTAAAGCTATGCTAAGTATCAGAGCAAATCTTTTGAAGCAAAGATATTTAAATTAAAAAATACAATTTAAAGAGGATTGTGGGCCAGTGGTGGAAAATACAGGGCTTTTTCTTAATCTAGCTATTAAGTGCAGGAGGGTTATGATAATCATTGGATTGCTAACAGTACTGAGGTTCTAGTGGTAAAAAAAAAGCCATGTCAAAAACTTGGACTGTGGGTAAAATGAACCTAAAGGAATATAAGAGATAAATATGAGACACATTTTTAAATTTCCTACTGTGACTCCTCTATCCCCATTGTGTTTTTAAAAATCTTTATTAAGTTAATTGGTACATTTTAGGAATACAATACAGTTACCTTCATTTTAGGAATACAATACAGTTACCTTCATTGTTGAAATCTTGTACCTTTACATGACTTATCGTGGTTCTGATTTTTCCCCATTCCCCAGCCCTCCCTTTAGCCCCTCCACCTTTCCCTGTTTACAAAGACATTGTTTCTATGTTTTTCCTTTTCACATATTTTTTCTTATCCCTTCTTACCTTTCCCCTACCCCTCCTACTTCCTCTGCTCTTTTAGACCTTTTCTTCCTATTACACAGTATCAATTATACATTTTGACCCTTATTTACATGTTTAGTTTTTCACACCAGAGAAACTATTCAGTATTTACACTTGTGTGACTTATTAATTTTACTTGAGTATGTCCTCAAAGTGCATCCATTTAGCTATAAATATCTTTAGTTCCTCATTCTTTATGGTTGAGTAGTACTGTGTTTTATTAAAAAACCCCACATCTTCTTCATCATCTCCAGTTGATGGGAAATTGGGCTGTTTCAAAGTTTTAGCTATCACAAACTATGCTGCTATAAACATGGGTGAGCATATATCACTATGGTATGATTCTTTTAAAAATTCTTTTGGGAAGATACTGAGCAGAGGAATAGCTGGTTAAATGAGACCTCTAATCCTAGTTCTTTGAGGTATCTCCATATTTTCTGCTTTTACTTCTTTGAGAAATGTCTGTTCATTTCAGATGCCCATTTTTAAATTGGGTCTTTATGTTTGGGGGGGGTCTGATTTTTTTTTTTTTTAGTTCTTTATATATTCTTATGAATTTCTTGGACTAAATTGGTAACCAAAGTGAACCAAGAAAAATTCCAGACTTAGAAATAGCTAGGAAGGTCTAACCTAAAATGTAGATCCTGACACTTAGCATCTTTATCTTCATCCGTGATAGAGGGAAATGACTCTTTCAGAGCAGCTTTGCTCTTAGAATTAAACAAGGTGGTGAATGTGAAATGCATAGCAGAATGTTCAGAATGGGTTAATCCCCCTTCGCAAACATGATTCTTCCCTTTCACTGTCTGCTTTTTCCCACTTGAGCTTTTGAAAGGTCCTGAGAAATCTTTCTCTAAGTCCTCACTGCCTACTTCTTCTGGTCTCTCTCTTCTCCTACTCTGCCTCAGGTTTGCCCAGGCAATTCTGCTGCGTGTGTTTTTGGTTATTTTTCAGCTTTTAATTTTTATTAGTACGCAGTTGAATTACATAATGATTGCAATCATTGTGTGGAATTGGTAAACATGGGCAACACTTTATTATTTTTTTCATCTCTTTTCTCTCCCTATCTCTTGATCTTCTTCCCATTTGTACAAAGCCTATCTCCCTATCTCCTATATCTATCTTTTATTTTGTTTTTATATTATTATATATATTTATTTTTATTTACATTTTGGGTTTCTTTTACAAGAGAAATCTTGTGGTGTTTTAGCTCGTGTATCTGATTTATTTCACTGAGAGATTCCTCAAATGACTAAAACTAGAAATTTCATTTGACCCAGCTAGTCCCCTACAAGGTATCTTCTTGAGAGATTTAAGTACATTATATCACAATGATACATGCATACCCATGTTTATAGCAGCCCAATCCATAATAGCTAAATCTTGAAAGTAGCCTGTGGATAAAGAAAATGTAGAACTTATACACAATGGAGTACTACTCTGCCATGAAGAAAGATAGATCTGGAATCATTTTCGGGAAAATGGATACACTTTGAGACCAAAATGCTGCTTGTTTAGGTGATAAGAGGGATCACAGTGGCACAGGTGTAAGGAGGGATGAAGCCAACAAAGTGGAAGGAATGCAAGCTGCAGGATTTTGTGGGGAGTCTCTCTGCTGCTCTGAAGTGGTTGGGTCAAGTGCAGGGCTTGAGTGGAGCTCCACTTATGTGGGAGTGGTTACTTTGCCCCAAATAGGAAATTTGTCACACCTGTCTTTTCTGCCTAGCTGTGGATGAGAGTACAAGAGGCTGTGGGGTCCTCTGCCATTCAGTGGAGGACAGGGGACCAAAGAGAACAAAAGCAGAGGAAAGGTGACTGTCTCAGTATATCCTTTAGAGCTGAGATGCATAATTTATCTCCCATCTCTGGATGCCAGGACTCCAGGCTTCCTGATGTTTGGTCTTCAAGATTTAAATCACTTATTTCCCGGGACCTCAGGTCACCATCTGCTTCCTGGACCTGAGGCTTTCAGACTTGGATTGATTCATGCCACTCATCTCCTGTTTTTCTAGTTTGCAGACATCTGTTGTCTGTTGAGGTACTGCTCCTTAATTGTGTGGGCCAGTTCCTCTACTACTGCTCACTGTATACTCATGTACTTCCCACTGATTCTGTCTCTCTAGAGAATCCTCCTGGATATGAAGTACAGGGTTTACCCTTCAAAGCAAATCTGGCCTGGTGATGTAGGGCTCATTTATCAATTAGGCAGGATGGGCACAGTGCTTAGGGTTCAAAGTGATCTTAGGAGCCCACAAGTGTTTTAGCTGCTTTTAAAATTACAAGGAAGAAATGAACTTTCAGGTAAAAATAATGCTTTCATATACATTATTAATGTATTGTCCTTAATATCCACACTGTAATAAACTAAATTTATTTTGTTTTTGAAGTCGGGCTTAGAAAAGCAAAATATCTAGGGCCCCAAAATGTGAAAGGTCACAGTGTGGCCCAGGGACTGAGCTCTCTCCCCTTTTTCCACTTGACCTGGCATAAGGCAGTCTGCCATACATATCTGGCTGGAGTCTGCAGATTAGTTACAGCCAACTATTTGCAGGGAAGAATATGAAGAGATGGCCACCTTGATTTTAACCCAAGGTATAATTCTACTCAGTTTTTTTCTAGATATTACTAAATGTCATTGACTGCCCGTAACAGAGCTGCACTGGACTAGTTGATTCCTTTTCCTTTTTTTGTTTCAATTTCTTTTTATCTCCATCTATCAATTTTTTGTGTCTGTTTTCTATCAAGTTAAAGCTGTTAGGGAGGAACAATGTTGTAGATCCACATAATTTCCAGAAGATTTCCCCAATTAATTGTGACCTACCTTTTCTTGTTTATTCCTTTTTCTTTCCATTTTCCTTTGAAGTTTTTTTTTTTTAGTTCTACTTTATTTCCATTCCATTAGAAAAAATGAAGACTTATTTGGAATCCAAGAACTTTAGAATCAAACAAGAATTGTGCATATACGAGGCTATGGCTTCAAAAATAAAATTTAGTTATAACAAAATCCTGTTCTTCATAGTACTTTTTGGCTCTAGGTCATAGGGGTCATAATGGGGGAAGAGTGATTTTGTTCTACAATTCTAGGTCATTTCACCATAATGCATTAAGTCCTTATTCCTGAAGGTCAGAAGGCAGAGACCCAGCTCTCTAAGAGGATCCAGAATAATATTAGTGATGGGTTATAAGATGAATTGTATCAACCCAAAATTCATATGTTTCAGTGCTAACTCACAGACTGAACATGACATAGTTTGCAATTAGTATTACTGCAGATGTCATTAGCTGAGATGACATCAATAGGATCAGCCCTAAACCCATATAGCAATGTCCTTATAAATAAATAGGGGAAATTTGGGTAGAGACAAGCCACAGAAGTAAAATGCCATGAGAGGATGAAGAGAGAGATCAGAGTGATGCTCCCACCAATGGTCGCAAATATTGCCAGTAAAATACCAGAATTGACAGAAGAGGGACTGTTCCATCTCTTTTCTGAGAAAGCTGAACCTGGTGATACCTTGATCTCAGATTTATGCCTTCAGACCTGTGAAGCAATACATTTCCATTTTTTATGCCAGTCACTTTGTGGTACATGGTCATGGTAATTCTAGAAAGCTAATCTAGTATTAACTTAAAGCCCTTACATAAAACTAAAAGCAAATAAGACCAAGCAAATATGAGATTTAAAAAAGGTATTCAGTATATAAAAAAAACGTAAAAAAAAAAATACAAAGAGGCTAAAGCCTGGTAAATATTTCTGTTCTGAAATATCAAAGTCATCTTTTTAAACTCATCATGACAAACTCCACTTTGGTTTTGCTCATCATCTTTGGAAGGGAGGGAAGCTGGGTTTTTCCATGAACACCTCCTCATGCTGCCTTCCTTTCTGGCCTGGGTGGTGACTGTGCTGCTGTCAGCTCTCTTCATACCACTCAGCTGTGGTCAGGTTTGGCCCTGGATTCCTGCTGCATTTGGTGTGGCCCTTTCAACAGACTCATTCGCTGGCAGATGTCCTGCTACCACAGACACAATTTTTTGACCAGGTTGTGGCAATTTGCAATAAACATAAACGGAACTCTCTGTACTTTTTTATTGAAGAAATAGTCAATATTTAGTGCTCAAATGGTACATCATACTCATCTCTGAATTGCTCTGTGGGAAGAATTTTTAAACATGATATCTGAGTCCCAAATAGACAAATGTAGTTATTTCAGAGCAGCTCTGAAGGTGAAAAGAGATTTTTGTGGTGCCTTCTACAGCATCCACCACCTATATTATATCCTCTGCCCCACTATATTAATGATGCTAAAATTTAGGTCATCTATCTGTAAAATGTCTGAGTTCAGATGTTCTCCCATTTTAACATAGGATCTTCACACACATCCTTTGTGGGTGTCCATTCTATATGGGCACCCATCATGATGCAAACAGAAAAAGTGCAGTAATTAAATAGAAAGGGGATCAAATGTGGAGTAAAATGAGCAGAAACCCAGATCCAGAACCAACAGCCTAAAAACTTGGAGCAAAGAGCCAGTCTTTGAACCACAAAGAAAGGTTGAGGTTAAAGAACTCATATTATTTAGAAAGAACCACCCAAAGACGCAGGATTCATTCATCTGCACACTCATTCACTAATCTAATGCCAAATGCATACACATGTTGTGCATAAAATGCTCCTGGGATTTGATTTCATGTAGCTTTCAATGGACAAAGGAGAGGAAGGCGCAAACAAGTAAGATGCTGTAGCACAGAGTAGGGAACTCAAATTATACTGCTTATAGAAATGTCCCTTAGATTTCTTCTAGACCATTGGGAACCAATATTTTGCCTTCCCCATTCCCACTGTACCATCTTGAAATCAATAGGATAGAAGGGTCATGGACTAGGTATTTTCAGATACTGGGAAAATCAAAAACTGTGTTCTAAGCCAAAACAAAAATTAAAAAAAGAAACATAACAATCTAATCTTACTTTGGTGATTCATAAAGCCAGGATTTAGCAGTGGGTTCAGTATGTTTACTACCTGTTTCTCAATGGGACTCAGTGATTCACTGAAAAGGAAAGGGACATTCTTTGGTTTAAAGTGTCCAGAAAAATTTAGAGTTTAGTGTATATTTTCCTTTGATTCCCTTAGAAAATTCATGACTCATTCCCTTTCAGTTAATCCATCAATAAATCCTAAGGATTTTCCCTAAAAATATGAGAACTCCAAATGATTCCTCTTACACTGTAACTATCCTTGCCTAAAAATTACTCATCTTGTCTCTTGACTACTTCGTAACCAATCTACTTTCCTTATGATCATAACTCGACCCTCATGAACCTTTGAGTGAGTTTTTGAAAACAGATATGGTACCATATAAGCCCCTACTTATGAGCTTCCCATGACTCCTCACCATGCAGAGTACCTTACAGACAAGCCCCAGCCAGCTGCTACAGCTCTTGTAGAAGGCTTTCTATTATCACACTAACACTTTCTGCAGTGCACACTCTCCTATTTAAGGCTTTTCTGATGGTTGCTCTCTCTTCCTGGATTCTTATTTCCCTTAATTCTCAAGAGGAGTCTCTTGTCATTTGAGGATCAGCTTTGACATTACTACATTAAAGAGATTTACCTGATTTCAGAATCCCATGTATTCACCCAGTTGCTGTTTCATTTCCATCTTCTAATTCTCTGCATAGCACTCAGCATTTTCTGTTATCTTTCTTAATTTTTAAAAATTCTTCCCCTTTCACATGAGGGTTAGTTCCAAGATAACAAGGATATGTTAATCTTGATTGCTGATGGGTCTCTAAAATCTTGTACTCCCAGGAATTCCATTGCCATTTGGTGAGTGACTAAACACCTGCCTGTCTCACTGTTCGCTAAGGATAAGGAGTTAGTTACTTTCAGATTGCAAAGTACTTAAATTGTACTTAAGTTTCTTTGTTTATTAAGGGAATTAAGGGAGAATAGGACACAGCTTCAGGAGCTGCCCAGCTGAGCCACAAGGACCAGAAAATTGTTCATAAGATGCCATAGACTCAGCAACCCCAGGAGCTGGACTTATTCCTCAGATGCCTGCTGCTTCCTCCTCTAGACCTTGGGACCCTCTACCTCTTGGTTTCTAGAGACCTTGCCACTCCTGCTCCCTCTGCCTGAAAGCCCTGCTTCTGGCTTCCTGGGGAATGCCCTACTGGGGCAGTGCTGCTGCAGAGGTGCTGAATCAGGCAATCTTTCAGACTGGCTTGCTTGACTCATCTGGGCTAGAGGTTGCTGCCCAGCCTCATGCAAATATTGAGGCCAGTACACCAGGTCCTTTAAGAAGGAAGCCTCCAAACAGGGCTATGTGCAATATAGCCAGTCTGAACTCCTTGTAAGGGAAAAGTATTCTTGTCAAGTAGTTCAGTGGCCTGAAGCACATCTTGGACTTTCTAAACTCATAAACATAAACATTGGTGATGAGGCCAAGCATCAAAACTATGCAGCAAATATATTCAAAGGGTTAATCCCAGTTCTGATCATGTTCCAAAAAGATACATCATTTGGTGAACATTGTATTTTTTGTTAATAAAATATGTTATTTGCAACTGACTTAACCATAAACTATTTATCTATCTTTTCTTTTAAGCCTTTTAAATATTATTTACAAATCCATATGCAAACCTGAGGTCACAAAGTTATGGATGGTTGAAAACTTGAAGAAAGTAAATATAGAATTGTCTGTAGATTTGGATGATAATGCTATATTTTTAATGTCAAATTTAGGAGAATGGTGCATTTATTCTTAAATATGTATTCACTACGAGCTCAATGTGGAGCATTTTGGCTCAGCACTTCTCAATGGATTTGCATATGTGAGCAAAATTGAATCTACAAAGATATTCATTGCATTATGGTTTGACACAGCGAAAGTCCAGAAATAACTCCAATGCCTAAAAATAAGGGACAGTATACAATTAAAAGAGAATGCTCTACAACTACTGACAAGAAGGCTTTCTACCTATACATGTTGATGTAGAAATATACCCTCCAAAGTATTATTGTACACAACAAGATATAGAAAGATAGATGCCATACACTTAATTATGTGAAAAAAAATTTGCCCTATAAAGAGAAGACCAGGCTGTCTGTGAGGGGAAGGGTAGAGAAATTAAATTGTAATCTGTAACTATTTTACTGTTTAATATTTTAAAAATTATCTTCAAATACTGCTTAAAAATAGGAAAAACAACTTTATTTTCATATAGGACAAAAATATATACTAGCTTTCCATTGAGTTTAGAAGAAATAGAGAAATCTGAGTATTCAGTGCCTCTTACCCTTAAAGAATCAAAGCTATCTATAGAGAACTTAGTCTCTGCCTTTTTACCTACTCTGTTTATATAATTTGTAACAGGAAGGGCTTAGAAATTTAAAAATCCCTAAATACATTATAAGGATTAAAAGCATTTGCAATATAAGAAAGTACTTAGTACCTAAGTGAATGTTCCCCTGAGCCAGAACTAATTAGACATGGAGTCTCATCTTGTCAGTGGGCCCTCCTGGGTATGACACATGAATTATATAATTCCACAATTAGTATAAAAATGCTCTGCAATTCTTTCCTACTTTGGCTCTTGTAAAAGAGTAGAGGTAGAATAAAAATAAATGACATGTTGGACTTACATGTCATACATGGCCCTCATCTTTTTTTCTTTTGCTTTAATTAATATTTACTTGTTATCTCTGGTGATTATTTAATAAGTAGACAAAGCATTAAGGTTAACTTCATTTCCAATCAAAATAGAATTATAAATTCACAAGTTTTGTTACATCAAATCCAAGTATATAAAATGATAGATTAAAAAAAATATAAAAACATAAATATAAAAATATTAGATATTTCCCTGAACCAGAAGTAGAATATCTGAACTGGAATCAAGAAGAATTGAGCTGGGGATGTTTGGGACTCTGAGTCTAAAAACCAGCAGAAGACTTTGAGGGTTTTGATAGCTGTGTGGTAAAGGGAACCAAAATGGCTGTAGCACTGGAACCTGACATACTTCCTTAAGTCAGAGGCTGCAGTAGCTTGGCCTCAAGTGTACAGAAGGCTGAAATATGTCCAATTCAGTTGTCTCAGATTATGGAGTCTGTAAAGCTATGTGCATAGGGAGACAGGAGGGACAAATAAAGACTCAGCGTCAGGAGTTAAGCCATATTGTTTAACATTTTGGGAACAGGTAATGTTTTCAGTATTTTCTAGTGCAGATGCCTTGATTATCTAATAGAAGATTTCTGGGTCCAGATGTTTTGGTTCCAGAGGAAGAGGGTGGAAGCAAGGTGGTTTGCAAAAGAAAAGCAGGGAGAAAAATAAATCAAACACTGTCAGACATGATGAGGCTTTAAACTAATATGTCACACACAGGAGGGATGTAAATGTCAACAAAAACAACAATTGGGAGACAAGTTGACAAGCTGATCTAAAGACAGAAGGAGTACAGCAATATGAAAATTAGTTTAGTGTTAGGGTCCTGAAAATGCTTAAAATCATAAAGGGAGAATACCTCTGCTCCCAAATGCTAAATAAAAGCACTCAAGTGGAGAATTAGCATGTTCCAAACAGTCCTAAGGAACTGATCCAGGAGGCAATTCAGGGAGAAAAACATAATTTGAAATATAAAAGAACAGTAGAGAAATGTGGAAGATAAATGGGGAGGGTCTGATAATATCCAACAGGAATCCTAGGGGACAAGAAGAGGGGGAATGAGAGAGAATCAGTACTCCAGGAGGAATGGCCCAAAAGTGGTCCACAATTACAGAAATATATAATTTTTCAGATTTAAATGCACATATACCACTGAGTAAAGAAATCCAGACCTAGAAAATGAATTAATATTTTATACAAATATAAAAGGAAAAAATATATAAGGTACTAAAGAAGCTAGATTACAAATAGAATAAAAGCAGATTTATGTCAACAATAGTAAATGTTAAGAAGCAAAGGAATACTATCTTCCATGTTAGCTAAAAAAAAAAAACTTCCAATGTAAGTTCTATAATCAGCTAATCCATTATGCCATAATAATATATAATGTCTACAATAATGTATCATCCATGACCCTTGCTAATAAGCCATTCATTGACATGTTTCATGGAGAGAAGATGACCCAGGGGAAAGTTTGTGATATGAAGTACACCACCAGCAGAGAAAGTTGGTAAAGTTCATTAAAAGGACAGATTGTATTTTTAAAAAATGTTATAGGACATTTCCAGTTCATCATATTGTAGAATCCTCCCATGTACCCTCCAAGAAATTGAGTCCATCTTTCCTGCCCTTGAACTTTGGGAGATTCTGTGGCTCCCTTCAGAGGTAGGACATGGCAGTGAATGACACTGTGACCAGCAAGGTTAAGGCAACCTGGCTTGTGTTTGGCTTTTTCTTTCTTGGGATGCTGCCTTGGGAACCCAACCAGCACATCCCAAGGAAACCCAAAAAGGAAACACAGAAAGAAGCTGAGACTTCTACTCAGTGGCCAGATTCCACAGAGGCCTTTACAATGTGGAACAGAGAAAAGCTGTCCCTAATTTTTTCTACTTGAATTTCTGACCCACAAACATCATGATCATTCTACTGATGTTTTATGCCATTAAATTTTGGGTAATTTGTTTCAGAGCTACATTTACTGAAGCAATTAGTATATTTCACTTTTGACTGTTAAGATTTTGATAACTATTGATAATGATGATTGAAGCAGGGAACATGGAAGGTATAAAATAGAAGTTGTTTAGTAGCTAGGTTTGTTACTTAATTTGGGAGAAAGCTAAAGATGCTCAATAAATTTAGGTTTTGTTAATTTTTTGTAGTTAAACTTGTATGTAAACTTTGCGAAAAAAAACATTAAAGAGAATAGACATTCAATCAATGGAATACAATCCAACAGTGAGAAAAGGAGGGGGGAACATAAATGTATGCAGTCATAACCAAGCAACGTAACGGTAATCACTTGGCTGGTTCATGTTTCTTTTTATATTCTGAGAGTACTAGTAGATCCAGTGGTGGTGAACTCTTAGCATACATTCTGTTTCTAACTTTGAAAGCTCTAAAAGGCTCATCATCATTTAGGCTAGATGCAATTAAAAATATAACGAGTGATAGACATCACACATCTCAGATTTTCACAGTTGAAATTGTATAAAGTTGCGTTCTTTTCTGTTATATGATTCATTAGTTATGTTTTGAAGTGTGTATCTTTAAATATTGCAGATAGACTCAAAGATAAAAATGGTTTTTATTATGCCTTATGTCATGGTATTTTAGAAAGTTAAAAAGTTGGTGAGATATTTTAAATAGATAGAAAATGATGTCACCACAATGATTGTTAAATTTAGCTTTCTAAAACTCTACTTGGAAAACATGGTAGGCAATTACTCTTCAGTAGTTAAGTCTAAATCAGACTTTAATAAAATAACTGACTCCCTTAGGCACAGTGGTTTGTTACTCCCACCCGCTTTGGTGCTGGGGATTGAACCCAGGGCACTACTCAAACCTTTTTTATTTTTTATTCTGAGACAGGGCTTCACTAATTGATAAACTTTCCAGGCTGGGCCTGAACTTGTGATCCTTCTGCCTCAGCCTTCCTGAGTACTGGGATTACAAGACTCCACCACAAGACCTCGCTAACTGATATTATTTTGTTTAGAAAACCCACAAATTAAGCTGCTGCCATTTGTACCGGTAGTATTTGGTTCAATTTGCCAGCACCTTTTACCAGTGCTTCCACTGCTCTCTGCATCTAAAACCTGTCTGTATGATTCCTTAAGACACAGTACTGAGCGTCCTGGCCTGCTGTACAGACACAGAGAGACAGAGTTCTCAGGTCTGCTTTGTAGCAGTGTGCTGCACCCCATGCTTCTCTTTTCCATGCAAAGGGATCCAGGAAAGGAGACTGCCAGGACAAAGAAAAGAGGAAAAATATCCCAGAGAGAAGCCATGCTGGTGCTTATTGTTTTTCAAGAGAAGCAAATTTTGTCTTTTCCTTCAAAACTATAAAAGCATTTATTGAAACTGTCATTTATTTGTCTTAGTTCAATGCTGCTTTTTACTGAAAGTAAACTTTATATGTTCTATCTCTTTAATTAAGAAGGACACTTTTTAAGGGGTAGTACTTTAATCACCTTAGTTATTTTCATCGCTTAATATAGTGTTGGCACATTGTAAAGTCATAAATGCCTGTTAAATGAATAAATGCTACAGACGAGAAGGAATTAATGTTCTCTATGAAATGAGAAGTCTTCCCAGGGAATTTAGTGACAGAAGCAGAGCAAGAAATCCAAGCCTTGCCCTCTTCTGTCTTCCCAGATGCAGTGCACTTTCCACAGCCATACTCTCTTGAAATACAGAAAGCTGTGCTCAGCAGCCTTCAGATGCCTGCCTAGGAATCCCGTGTGTTGCCCACCAGACTTAAATGGAATGATGTCTATGGTCTCGGCTCATTATAAAATACTAGAAAAATGACCCAGTGCAAGGAGAGGAAGCAGTTTGATGAGCCAGGCATGTTGCAAACATATTCCTTAGGTTGTTGACTTTTGCAACTGTAGTATTTTGCTATGTAAAGGAAATATTCCACTTTTTCTATAGCTCTCTCTGTCCTTGTAACAATTGCAAATATTAACCTTGAAAGAGGAATTCCTACTTGGCATTTTCCTAGTAATTATTTATCTAATATTACATCTCATTCCTTTTTAGTCTCTGTTAATAATTCACTAATCTTGGGTGCATTATTCTCCTGTAGCCCATAAATAAGAGGCAATTATTTTCCTCCTGTTCAGCATTACTCCCTATTTTATAAACTTTTTTATGTTAAGGAAAGGATCTTTGCAGAACACTAAAAGGAGCATCTATGTAATAAGTTATGAATAATACCCTGATTCTCCAGTTATTTTCTCTGAATTGCTTAGATTTTTTTTTCCTCATTAGAAAGGACTTACACATTCATTGATCAGGATATATTTCCATGCCTTTCTGCCTTATCCTTTAAGGGGCTTGTGAAGTTTTCCTTACATTTATTGCCTAACAGACTAGAAAGACAGGAGAGGAGAGGTGGCATAAACAGCTGAACGGCTTGTTGATTATGATTGACAAAGGCCTGCAGTGTGTGTGCAGGGAGACAAAGAGTCCTTTGTCTGGGGGGAAGCATGTGACCAGCTGCCCCATTTTGGTCAGAGCAGTTCCATTTGTTAGTCTACTTTTCTGGATTTTCTTTGAGCTTCTGTTAAACTTGGTCTTTTCCACATTCTTTCCCATTTTCCCCCAATCATCCTTAGGGAAAAGAGCAAGACAGAATCAATTCTACCAGCAGCCATATGTTTCCTGCTTTAGTCAATTTTCTAAAACTGTCTCCAAATATTTTTGGTCATGGATTAAATCAGGACAATATATGTACTTATTTATAAATTATATTCATGTACTCCTTATTTTGAAATTCTATTCTAATGTGTTAATTATCGCATAAAACACATGAGAGTATATATTAAAAGAAAGAAACGTAATAAATATGAACAGAATTTTCTTAAGATTCCCCCTGACATTATCCTCTGTACTTCTAGGGCATCTTCACCCTGTTTTAGAGGTTCATGTTGAAAAGATAGTTGTGAGTTGATTAAAGACATGCATAGCCTAGCCTGAGGAAGCACATCCTCCTTTGGACATCATTTGGGATGCAACAGTCAAACAGCTTTCCCATCCTCTTTGGATCACCAGGAAAAATTTTCAAGAATATGCCAGAAAGCAAGGGCTCAACCTCAGTTGGCAGAGAACTGAAGCCTAGTCCCAGATCTACCATTCAGCAGGTCTGTGATTCTTAGAAAGTCCTTTAAACTCCAAATTTGTCATTAGTAAAATCATTAACTTTACTACTTCTCTGATTTATTCTAAATATCAAACTAGACAATAGATTTACAAGAATTTCATAAGGAGTATCATAGAATACAAATGTAAGTTAGTATTGTTATTATTGTTAAAAATTGTCCAAGGAAGAGTCATTTTCCTTCCATTATTTATTGTACTGGCAAAACTATTTCAACATAAATTGGTCTTCTGTTTGCCCTCACTATGATACAGTAAATGATCATTGGTTAAACTCCTAGCATTGTAGTTTTAGTTTACAATTAATACTTTCTCAGTTGTTCTTTCCAAGGTTATAGAAACATTAAAGGTAAGAGGAAAAGAAAAATTTTAGAGATCAAGGAATTTAAGAGATCATCTCAATATTTCTATTTTATGGATGAATCTCAGAGAAGTTAAATAACACATCCAAGATCACATAGTTGGCAAAAGAGCCATGTTAGAACTTGACAGTTTTATTTGAACCTATTTTGGAATCCAACTTTTTCCCATGGTGCTGCTTCAATTCCTTTCCTTCTCTCAGTGCTGCCTCTTAGGGCTGATATCCACCATCATGGCTCTCTAGAAAATTATTTACAATTTCTTTTTAGCTTTATCTTTCTCTCTAGTAAATCTCAACATGATTGAATTCATTCTGTCTCTACTCTTCATCATAAAATATTCCTTCTCTTCCCAAGTCTCTAAGTCTTACAAGTCACTTCCACCTCCCAGTCTCCACTTCTTTCTAACTTTCATGGGACTCCTACTCTGATTGCTTTGTTAGTTTCCTGAGATGTTATTTTGTCAGAAAGGATTTCCTTGTCTGATCAGATGACCAGAGATGGACATATAAATTGTCATGGAAAGGCTTGCCTCTTACAAAGCCCCGACAAGTGTCGTGTGAGTCACACAAGGCAAACTAACCTTATCACAGATGGTAAAAATAAGAAGGTAAAAATAATCTCCTCACACAAATCTCACACCAGAAATAGGTGTGAATACTTAGGAGAGGAGAATTTAGAAATGAGTGTTAGAGATGGCACCATCTCAGGTTATATGGATGTATAATCCTTCTGTGCCTACGGGGTTGTCTTCTCCAATCAGGGCAGTCTTCTTTCTTTTTCTTCTTCTCTTCTTTTAGCTCCAGCCTCTCTCCACTTCTTAATCCATCTACAAAAAAAAATCTCTAATTTAATCAGAAATTGTGCTCATCGCATATTTTTAGTAGGTCTTATTGTTCCCTATGTAGGTCATTTTTAGGTGTTTGGCAGAAAAAAAATACGCCCTAGAAGTAAAATACATTAAGTCTTAGGAGCTGTACTTCTAGTAGTGTAAACTAGTAGTGTAAAAACAAATTCTTTTTTTGAGACAGAATCTCACTATGTAGCTGAGACTGACCTGGAACTCACTATGTAGCCCAGGCTGGTCTTGAACTCACAGCGATCCTCCTGACTCAGCCTCTTGAGTTCTGGGATTACAGGCATGCACCACCATGTCTGGCAAAAACAAGTTCTTGAGTACATTTAATAAAATGTCTAAAAATGAAATCTTGGAAAATAAAATAACCAGAGATCTGAGGCAAAGGGCTGGTGAGATATTTTGTGATTTCCATATATTCATTTTATTTTCATAAAATATTCACTTCGTGTGTAATAAAATCAGAACATAAATAACTACCTCAGCAATGAAAGTTTTGAGAACAAAAATTAATTATATATAGTGTTACCAATTTGTCTTTTAGTAATACCTGGTCATTGAAATATTCAACGCCCCACCCCAGTTTGATTGGAAGAAGGGTCAGTATTGTCTAGTTTGCTTGTTTCTTTGCCTGAGGGTTACATAATATATCTGACACCAAAGCACCTAACAAGGCTGCTAGCCCAGAGCAGGTGTTCCATACATGGTCTCTGAGTTTAACTGACTGGTGTTCAAGGCCAAAATAACTATAATCGAGAGGCTGAAATGTTGTTCTTTGTCTCCATGTTAATATTAAACACAGTGTGATCTGAAGCTTAAAAAACAAAAACAAGGAAAGTAGGCGATGATGAGCTAGAGGAGAAGTTAGGACATCAGGCTATTTCAAGAAGTGAAAGAAACAGAAAGCCTGTGCTTTTGGGCATGTGTCATGAGACAGGAGTCCTGCTAAGTACTCACTGAGAGGAAGTGAGCCTTGTACAAAGATGGGGAAGGGTGGGGGTGGGCAGGAGGGGCTGCAGTAGGAGGCTGGATGGCCCCATCACCTCCTCTGCCTTCCCTCCCATTCTAGACCCTGGACCTGGGGTCCCACTTAGGGCAAGGAAGTCTGAACTCTGTTAGCAAGCTCAACCCAACAGAGTTCACTGAGCAAGAAAGAGAAAGAAGGTTGAAATGACCCCGGCCTCTGTACCTCTTGTTCCCCAACTCTGCCAAAAATTAAAAATCTCTAATAGCAAAAAAAAGATCCCTCTGACTGGTGACCTCTGACTCTGCACACAGTACTGTCCAAATAGTTTTGTTCTAGGCCTGTGTTATAAGGAAGTCTTTTGCTCTAAGGCCACAAATTGTGTGTGTGTGTGAGTTGGGGGAGACAAGTTTTAACCTTGGGGCAGATTTTTTTCTTGTTATAAATGGAAATTAGTGAATTTTCTAAGATCATATATTTAGACACATGATTAAATAAGCAAGCAAAGGCAACAACAAACATCTACTTTAATGTTCAAAACCCACCTTCAAGTCTCCTTTAACACCTACTAGGTACCTTCTGCTTGCTTTGAATAAAAGCTTTTGTTTTTTGTTATTTTAGCATCACCTGATCTTAATGTTTTCCCTTAAAGATCCTCTGAAGCCAGACTGAGCTAGTTTGATAGCTCCATTGACTAAAGCTTACCGATGAGATCTCAAAAGCTGAGGGTGATTTGCAATACTTTCATCATTATTTTCCTGAAATATTCACTTGTCCTAAGTTCGTCTAAAGCTTGGGAAAGAACGAGATCAAAGGAAGGAGGAAAGGTTTATAGCTACTCTGTCCAACACAGTAGCCACAAGTGGTCACCTGGCACTTAACATTTGAAAGTGTCACTGAAGAAAATTTCAAGTCTGTTTGTAATACCTTGGGTTCGTGAATGCATTTGAACTTCATGGAATCTAAGTATGGATCAAGCATTCTGTGGAAATTTAGTATCTGAAATGAGAATCACTATATATGTAAAATATATCCCAGGTTCTGAACACTGAATATAAAATATTATTAATATACATTTAATGCATATTACTCATTAATAATATACATTAAAATTGCAGAACTAATATTTTGGATATGGACTGTTGAACAAAATATATTGTTAATACTAATTTTCCCTCTATTTACTTTTTTAATGTGACTACTAGAAAGTCTGAGATTTCATATCTGTGTGGCTCATATTGTATTTTTATTTGATATTGCTAATTCAAAGGGCAGTTTTGACTTAAACTATTATAGTTCATCCACCTGCCTAATTAATTACATCTCTGACAGTAAACATTAATATTGCTCAGGCAAGTGTGCTTTTTGTAGAATTCAGGCTCTTTGGCCAGGCCTGCAGAGCCCTTAGCACCTGGTAGTCACAGTACCAACGTGCATGACTTCATTACTTGCTACTTCTTTACACACACTCTATGTTTAAACAATATCAACTGTTTATTATTTGCTCCATAAGTTGTCCTATTGTATGACTTTCTGTGTTTGTTTGTGCTGATTGTTCCATCTGGAACATCTTTCGCGCTTGTTTTAATTTTTACCCTTCAATGCCCAATTTTTACTCTACCACAGAAAGTCTTCCCCAAACCTCCAATGTCTATGATCCTTCCATTGTGTACTTCCATAACACAGGGAGATTTCTAGTTCAGTACATAGCAGTTGTATGGAAATTACTAGAATTTTCTACTAAGTGTCTGTCTCTTCCACAAGACTCCAAGACTTACTAATGCAGGCATCAAGAGGTATTCATTCTTGTAGTTCCATTGCTAATATCAATTGACCTCTGAACTGATGGTAGTTGGAGGACTTTATATTTGTAAAGACAGAGCTTAGACTATTGGTTATCTCACTGCAGACCAAGAAGCTACAAATTCAAGTAAGTGTTAGCATGGGTGACAGAATGAGAGTAAGAGAAGAAAGTGACCACAGTCTATGAAGGAGGGACTTACATCATTGGTGGAAGCACAGAGTAGCCCACACTGGCAACCTCTAAGTTGATGCCTCCTTCTCACGCTCCTATTCCCCATTAGAAGCATGTAGTCTGGTTGAATATTGCTCATCACTGGACTTAGACTGTGACCCATCAAACTTGTCTTATTGGTGTTTATCTCTATAAAACAGTTCTAA
>NW_022900913.1:52153797-52157960 GCF_012274545.1 Fukomys damarensis | reverse complement strand
TCCTTTGTCGAAGATGAGGTAGCTGAGTACATCTGCATTTGTTTTTGTGTCTTCCAGTCTGTTCCATTGATCCTCAGGCCTATTTCTTTGCCAGTACCATGCTGATTTTATCACAGTGGCTTTGTAGTATAGTTTCAAATTGGGAATTGTTACACCTGGTGCCATGTGACTGTTGCCTATGATGGCTTTTGCTATTCTAGGTCTCTTGTGGTTCCAAATGAATTTTTGGATTCTTTTTTCTAGTTCTGTGAAATATAGCCAAACACATCTTATTCTGCTCATGATTAAAACAAACTCTAATGAATTTAAAGGACAGACCTCAAGAAATCAACCCATCAACCTTGTTATGAAAATAAAGGAGTGGAAAGTAGAACCTGAATTATTTACCTAAGCTAATAAGATGTAGGGAGATAGATTTATTTTTTTTTCAAACAGGAAGGGGGATGAAGAGATGGAGGGAAAGAGGAGAGGAGAAAAAGGGGATAAAAAGAGGAATTAAGATGTATTATGTACATGTTCCAACTCCAAAGAATGTAAACATTATATAATGCAAATAGGTACTAATAAAAAATAAAATTAAAAAAGAAAGAAAAAAGAATATTTTCATGTGACTTTCCCAATTAGCAAACCAAACCTAGTGGCCACAGTGAGGTAGCTCTCTATTTCCTGTGCAGGAATCACTGATAACTGGGAGATTTTCATTGGACCTGGCTCAGATAAAGGCTTGCCTAGCTGGGCTTTGGTGGATAGCAAGATTGGCTTTCATTTATGATCAGGTGCACATACTAGGCAGTGGGGGTTTGAAGTGACTGCCATTCAATCTCCCACTTTATTGAGATACCTCTTTAAATGTTATCTAAGTGACTAAACTTAGCAAATTCCCATCATCCAGTTCAGAGGGGAGTCAGTAGAAAAGGGAGTTGCTTGTTAGACCTCATGTTTGCATTTGGCTTTGTTATAGCTACAAAGCAGTCCCTGTAAGAGGGCTTCAAGTTTTCTAAACCAGATATGGACATGAATGTGCAGATTAGCAAGGGGAAGGCATATTTGAAAAGCTTTCAAATCTATTTGAATCTGCATTGATTTCAGTTGTACTCAGTGAGCCTATGGCTTATGTAAGAGTGTAGAACTATGGCTCCTGGTGGCCTGTGGACCTGTTGATAGGCAAGTATTTACACACCAAGACAGTGTAATACCCGTAGCATCAGCCAATTAGCACAGCAGCCCCTTCCTCCTTTCTCGAGAATTTCACCCCAGGAAAGTATAGAGTGAGCTGGCACAGCAGGATAAGGTAGCCATAAAAGCAGTGACAGGAGAAAGAGCGACAGGTCAAGACCTATAGGATAGCAGCAAAAGGGAGGTGAATGTTTGAGACAAGAGGCAAATCTGATAACCTTGCATTATGCTGTCAAATGCTAAACCAAGGGAATCTTACTCTGTTTTAGCTGTGGGAAAGGCTGACTGATTGTGTGTGGTATCCCATGTCAGTCTCTAGTCATCAGACCTCTCCAAATGTGAAGCATTTGGATGCAAGACATGCAGTTGATCCTAGGTAGAAAAAGGGCCTGATAATGGTTCGATGAGACACACAACTATTTTGTGGTGTTGGAGTCTCCTAGTGGTTTCTAGGTTCTTCTTGTCTTGAACAAAGAATTGGGCAAAACAAGCTCAACCGATAGCAAGATTTTATGTTTCTTAAAGGTAAGAAAAGAAATGCGCTTTGCAGAGTGAGTTTGAGCCAAGTGAAAGTAGGAAAAATGTATACTCTACAGCATGAGATTAGGCTACTGTTAAAGAACAGGAGCCTGGAGCTCAATTATGACTGTCTTTTTGTGTCTCCCATGTCTCAGGCTGACAGCAGGTCTAAGCCATCCTATCCAAAACTATTGGAGTTCTCTGGAGAAGGATTAAAGACAGCCATCTCTGATTGGCTCTACAAGCAGGGTTTTGGAAACTGCTCTGCCCGTGTGTCCTGGAACTTTGCAATTTAACAGGTCATACCTACTTCCCTAACCAACCTGCCATGCCCTAGTCTCCTGTCTCACAATTGCATACATTTAGAAGTGAAGCTTTCCTGAAACGCATCCTCTGATACTCTGCCAGTGTCTTCCCTAATGATGTCTTGTGTTACCAGACATGTGTTCTTGCACGTGACATTGCAAGTGTGAGTGACAAATTGTACATCTGTGTGTGCGGGGCCCAGCCATCGGTGCCACCCAGCTGCTAACTCCAAATGAACACTTTCTGTAGAACATGGTGTGGCCTCCAATAAGCTCTGAAAGGGCTGGGGCTGGCAAGACCTCCAAAGGAAAATGTCAGCAACTAATTTGCTCTGTCTCAGTGGAGAATTTCTAGTTTGGTCAAATCATAGATAATGGCAAAGACAGCAGGGATCCACTTCCCTACTCTACTCTAACATCTGGTGTAGAGTGAGTGGCTGTCCTTACATCTCCTCGCTTTAAGTGAAAAAATCATTTATAATCCCATTAATCAGGTTCAAAAAAGGAAAAATTCTATTGCAGTTGCATTCTGTATTTCATTACATTTATGAATCAACATGTGAGGAATTAGCATGTTTATGACGTTTAACCTCCCGGCAGCTCTGGGATGAGCTAGTAGGTGTATCCACCTCAAACTCGTCTCCTTCCTACATTGTTCACCCCTCTAGCCACTTTGGTCTCCTCGTACTTCGACCCCTGTCCCTGGCCTTTTGCAATTGCGCTTGCGATCTTGAAGTTGTCCTCCAGTCTTTGTAAGGAGAATTCTCTGGTTTAAGTTCTGCTTAAATATCACAACTTCAGAAAAGTTTTTCTGATTATTGTCTCAACCCACTGTGTCAATCCACTCCCTTCTAGTCCTACATCTTCTTTCACCCTATACTGACTTATTTTTCTTCAAGCATTTTTAGCTACTTAAAAACATATTAATCCTTTGTGATTAATGCCTGATGCTCTTCTCTGCGTCTATTCCTGAGACACAGGATTCAATGGACGTGGGCTTTTTCTGTCTACTGATTTCTAGCATGGAGGCAGTTCTTGATGTGTGGTAGTGGGGTTGTAAATATTTGTAAACTAAACGAATGAACAAAAGTTGTGAGAAATATGTTTTATTAATTTGCTTGCTCCACATTACTCAGGCAGAGAGGAAGAAATGACTCAAATAGGTCTCTGGATTTCAAACTCTCTGCTATTTCTTTTATACAAGGTTGCCTCTATTGCAAAACTTATGTTTAGTTTTAATGTTTATTCCAGAGAAAAATAAACTAATTCAGGCAGGAAGTTTGAGGCTACTGTCACAGTTCTCATAAATTGAAACTCACAAATTATGGGATATTTTATTTTTAATTTTTCTGAAGTTGAAAGCAGCAGTTGCCCTAAGAAAATGCACAGCTGAAGACTCAAGACAATAGCTTCTGGATGTGTGGGGGATATAAAGCCCCCGTGAACCTGGGTGTTTCCATTAGCTCCCCATAATTAGTAGTATCATTAGGATGCCTCCACAAGACAGAAGGTTTCCATCTCCACTGCAAATGAGTAGATTATAATCCCTTTTCAAATGTGTTGTTCCATTTGTCATTGTGCACGTGGATTAGAATGACTTTTTTGACTGTCACATCCCCTACAAAGAAATTTCTTCCTTTTGAGATCTACTGCACTTGATTTATATATCTTCTGTTTCTCATCACAAAATTAAATATATATAAAAGATTAAACATAGTTTAAAAACCCTATTAAGTATTTATTAGGTAAGCTTCAAGTATTTACATGAAAGAATATTATTTTTCTGATGGAGAGTGATAATATGCTCATTGTATAAAATTTGAAATACAAAATTAAGTGAAAAGTCATTTATAGTCCCTTTAATCGGGTTCAAAAAAGGAAAACTATTGGAATTACATTTTATATTTCATTAAATTTATATATCAATATGTGAAGAATAAGCATGTTTATGACATTTAATCTTCACATCTATAAAAGTTATATGTTTCAATTTTGGGATATTGTATATCAGTACATATATGTACATATATATAATTAGTCTGTATATATGTGCGTTTACACAAGTACACATTTTAAATTCATGAAAGTATTATATGAAGAAAACACAAAACTTTACTGAAGTATACAAAAAAGATCTGATTATGTACCTGAAAATAATGTTTT
>NW_022900913.1:52116637-52153744 GCF_012274545.1 Fukomys damarensis | reverse complement strand
TACACACACACACACACACACACACACACACACACACACAGATGTTTACATAAAAATCACTTTATGTATAGTTTTACAATGTTTTTGAACTTGAAAACATTTTTAAAAGCTCCATTATATCCCATCATATTAGTGCTGCATACATTATTTAACTGTTGTCCCACTGCTAATTCTTTAGGATTTTCCAAGTTTTTAACATAAGTACTATTTACACACTTCTGTCACTTCAATTTAGTTTGCCATTTGCTATAGCTTGGACCTGGAATATGCCCCAGAAGTCCAGGTGTTAAGGGTGTGGACAATATTAGGAGGTCATGGAATGAATGGGAGATGGGACCTAGTGAGAGCCTTTATATTATTGGGATCATGCCCTTGAAAGGGATTGTGGGAGCCCGATTCTTCCTTTCTGTCATTTTCCTTCCTGACCATGGGAGGAATAGTCTTGCTCCATCACACACACCTGCCATGATATCCTGACTCCCCCACCAGAGGCCTAAAAGTAATGTGTCTGCCTAATTAGAGAAAGAGCTTCCAAAACTGTGAGCCAAAATCAACCTTTTCTCTTTATAAGGTGATTATGTTAGGTTGGAAAGCTGACTAATGACCATTGTTCTCTTTTAATCATTTCTAATTTATGGCAAACATTATATCTAATTCTAATTTTAGTTCGCATTTCCTGGAGCAGTGAGGTTGACAGCTGGGAAAGCAGGTCAGCAGCCTTACTTGTGCCTTTGCAGAGTTCCCATTTTCAGGCCCTGGAATTGACTTGATTATAGATAGTTTTAAGGAGACAGTACATGTCATATCTGTAAATATTTAATGACTTATTTTCTAGGAAAGAGGTAGTAGCTCATTCTACTAATTTCTGTAGTACAAAAACTCTCAGCATGCCATTTGAGGTGACCAGCAGGACATCCTTGAACACAGAACTGGGGAGAGGTGTATTCAATGAACCCTTACAAGCTGAAACAGTAGCCTTCAACTCAGCATTATGACTAAAAAGGAGTTTGAAGCTGGCCAGGGGAGGGCTCCTAAGCCTATTACTTACTGGCTCTGTGATCTTGAGCATGCATGTCATACATGAACATTTTGAAGTTTCAACAAGATAATTAAACTATTTAGCATAATTCTTGACCCAAAATAAGAGTTTATATATATATATATATTACTAATGTTGTTTATTTTTTGTTTTGTAAATTATTTTTTGGACCTTTATATTTCATTGTATTACTTTTTTTCTTGGTGATTTTAATAAGCATTTTATATATTAAGGGTACTAATTGTTAGAAATATTTTTGGCTGTTTGCTTGTTCTGCTTCTTAATTTTATAAGCTTTTAAGTATATAGAAGTTAAAATAAGTGTTAAATCGATCTTTTCCTTTGTGATTTTTTTACTGTATATAGAATATGTTTAGCAAAAAATTTATTCCATCAGACATCATATACATTTTTAGAAAAAAAACCTCCTCTAGTTATTTCTCTGATTTCATTATACACATTTACCTGTTTATCTTAGAATTTATTTTGGTATCTGTTATGGGTAAGAAATTAATTTTCACATCTGTAACTTGCTAGCTATGTATTGTGGGCTGCATGCTATTAACTTAATTTCTTTATCTCAAGGGGAGCTGTGGGGAAAAAGGAACCCTCCTCCACTATTGGTGGAACTGCAAACTGGTGCAACCACTGTGGAAATCCATTTGGAGACACCTCAAAGAACTAGGATTAGAGGTCCAATTTGAACAGCTATTTCCCTGCTGGGTATCTTCCCAAAAGAATTGAAAGAATCATACCACAGTGATATATATATGCACTCATATTCATAGTGGCACAGTTTGTAATAGCTAAAACTTGGAGGCAGCCCAATTGCCCATCAAGTGGAGACTGGGTAAAAAAAAAATGTGTGTGTTTTTTTAATAAAATGGAGTACTACTCAGCCATACAGAATGAGAAATTAGAGACATTTATAGCTAAATGGATACACATTGAGGCCATACTCTTTAAGTGAGATAAATAGGACAATAAATAAATAAATAAATAAGTAGGACACACATTTAAATACCAAATAGTTTCTCTGGTGTGAAAAACTAAAAGTGTAAGTAACGATCAAATTTTGTAATTGATAACATGAAATAGAAGAAGTGCAAAGTGGAAGGGGAAGGGAAAGAGGTAGGGGAAAGGAAAGAAGGGAAAGTAATAAATATGAGAAAAGGGAAAAATGGAAACAAAGTCTTTGTAAATAGGGAGGGGTGGAGGGGGTGAAGGGAGGGGAGGGGAATGGGACAAAAAATAAGAACCAAGATATATTACATAAAGGTACAAATCTCTAATAAAGAATGTCATTATATTGTATGCCTAAAATGTACCAATAAAATTAATGAATTAAAAAAAATGAAGGGAGTGACAGGTCAGTACAGATTGAGGGGCAAGGACAGAACGGTGAGTAGACGGCCCAGCCTGCTTAGAGCAGTTGTATCTCATCCCCCAAGCGACATATGACCTCTGTATAGGGACTTGCTGTTAGAAGGTATCACTGCCTGTTATGGCAGAGATTCTGTGTATGTTCTTCCTCCTGTATAACTCTCAAACAATAGTGCCTACTCTGGTGGGCACTGCCTTAATTTAACATTTCATTTACCCTGTTTGAGCCCATTAGTCAAATGGGTGACGGTAGGTTGCTCCCCCTTCTAGGGAAGCTTTTCTGAGTATGCTTGATTGGTTTCTGTCTTTCTTCAAGATGTTTTATCTTAAATTTTCTGCAGTTTGAATGTGATATGGTATTGTTTTGTGTTTTTTTTTGTTTGTTTGTTTCTTGGTACTCATTCTATTTGGTGTCCTCTTAATTTTCTGTCTGTGTATGTAGCTTAGTATTTCAAGGAAATTCTTTTTTTAAAAATTTTGTTCTCTTTGAGTTTATTGGTATATTTTAGGTATGCAATACAGTTACATTCATTCTTGGGATCTTGTACCTTTACATGACAGGAATTGGTTCTCATTTTTGCCCCTTACCCCTGCCCTCCCTTCACCCTTTCCTCCCTTTCCTATTTACAAATACTTTATTTCCATTTTATTTTATTTTCATTTTCTCATATTTTTTCTTTTCCCTTATTTGCTTTCTCCTACCCTTCCCACTTCCCCTATACCTGGAAATTCTTAGTCATGATAGCTTCAGATATTTCTTCTGTTCCTTTATCTCTTCTACTTCTGGTAAACCCATTACATGTATACTATACATTTTGTAGTTATCTGTACATTTTGTACATTTTGTAGTTCTTAGACTGTTTATTTTTTTCAGTCTCTTTTCCCTCTTTGCTTTTTCATGTTGAACGTTTCTACTGTTATTCCTTAAGCACTTAGATTCTTTCCTCAGCTTTGTCTAGTCTACAAGTGAGTCCATGAGTGAGCTTCATTTGTGTTATAGTGTTTCTAAAATCTCTAGTATTTATTTTTTATTCTTTCTTAGAATTTCCATCTCTCTGATCATCTTATCTTTCTGTTCTTCATGTTGCCCATTAGAGCTCTCATAGTTATTTTAAATTTCTGGTCAGATAGTTCCAGCATCCCTGCCATCTGTGAGTTTCAGTGAGATGATTGCTTTGTCTGTTCAGATTGTATTTTTTGCCTCTTAGTATTCTTTGAAATTTCTTGCTAAAAGCCAAACACGATGTGTTGGATGAAAGAAACTTCTGTGAATAGGCCTTCAGTAATGTGTGGTAGGGAGTGGGAGGAGGGAAAGTATCCTAGAATCCTGCAAGTAGATCTTAGCTTGTCAGTGAGTCTGTGCCCCGCATCCAGACTGAACTTGGCAAACACTTCTCAGTTCCCCTCCCTTAAGTGGGTCAGGCTGGTTACAGGTGGTAGGAGTTGGGTTTTTTTCCTTCTCCAAAATTGATTAGGCTTTGATTAAAGCCCAGTAGGTTAGATGCTGGTAAAATAACTTCTCCTGAGGACAGACCTGGTTAAGAACAGAATGTTCTGGGCTATTTAGAATGGCTATTTTTTTCTCTCACCCTGCCAGGAGCATGCCCTCGTGTTCATATCAAATTTCCTTTCATATTCACTATGGGAACCTGGTAGAACTTCTTGAGGTAAAACTCACAAATATGTGTGGGTTTCCTATAACCCTCAGACTTGCCCACATGAAACCTCCAGAAATCTATCCCTTATAGTTCACATTTTCCTACCCAGCCTTGCTTCCTATGGAGGTTTCTGCTCTGGTAGGTTATGATTCTCTGCCTCTGTCTGTCTGTTCTTCAATTTTGAAGCAGTCATTTGCCCTGTGTCCTTGCTTCTGAGAGGGATCTAAGAGGAGCTGTTCATTTTAAAAAAATTGTTCAGCTCTTTACTTGTTAGGATAGAGCAATGTTTTCCAAGCTTCTTTCATACCAGAGCAGAAATCAGAAGCCTGTTGCTGATTTTTGATGTTTTCCTAATCGTATATGACACATTCCAGGGTCTACATTTGCTTTATTTTTTCTGAGTAAATTACAGAATACTTTTGGTTTCTCCCTTTTATATTTTTAAAGTCAGAAATTCCTTCACATGGTTCTAAAAATCAAAATGTATGAAGTATTCTCTCTCATTCTTGTTTACTCAATATCAATATAGACAAAAACTATTACTGGTCTCTTATGTATACTTCTGGATATACATAAAATATAAACAAATAAAATAGGTAAGTGAATATTCTTCTTTTCCTAAAGGCTAATACAATGTAATCATTGTTCTTCATCTTGATATTTAATAGCAAATCTTGGAAATTTTTCTCTACAATAAATAAAAAGCCTTTCCATTCTTTATTAAAGGTATATATTACTTGAGTAATTGATGTGCCCTAAACAATATTGCAGTGTGCTTTACACAGATGCCAATTCAAAAGTATGAGAAAATGTTTGCAAGGTGAATTCATGAAACAATTTCTTCCATATCAGTTTAAGTATTGTAGTCCTGTGAAGTGTTGCAACTTAACAAAGATTCTCTCATCACTTCCTGTGTTTGGCACTACAGTTAGATATGAGAGTAAATTTCAAAATAAGCAAGCCTTGTTTTGAAGCACCTGATAGAACACTTGTTGGCTTATTTAAATTTCAGTGCTTATAAAGAAGTTTCTTTTATTCTTTTTAACAGGCATACTCTTGTTTATTGTGTGATTTTTTTTCTCATTGAGTTTATTGGTACATTTTAGGTATAAAGTACAGTTACATATATCACTGGGATCTTTTACCTTTACATGATAGGTCTTGGGTCTCATTTTTCCCCCTTACTCCTGCCCTCTCTTCACCCCCTCCTCCCTTACCTGTTTACAAGTACTTTATTTCCATTTTTTCATTTTTCTCATATTTTTTTCTTTTCCCTTATTACCTTTCCCCTACCCTTCCCACTTCCCGTACACCTTTAGCCTTTTTCTTCCTATTCATAACAGCCGATATATCGAACCATTAGACAAATGGATGAAGAAAATATAGTGCATGTACACTACTACTCAGCTATAAATAAGAAAAATTTTAGTCATTTGTGGGAAAATGGAAGGACTGTATATTATCTTCTTAAGCAAAATAAGCCAAACTCAGAAAGACAAACATGGCATATTGTCCCCTATATGTTGAACCTAGGAAAGAGGACATAAAAGTAAAATGAAGACTTTTATTAGACAAAAAGAAATGTTAAGGAATAGAAGGCTGAGAGTGCAAGGGAAGTTAAGAGGGGGAATGTATAAGATCAAAATATACCATATACATTAAATTCCAATATTTTAATATTGAGAGGAACTAAAAATGAAAACTATTGCATTGTTTTTCAACTATATTTCTAGCAGAAAAATTCATATGTGACTTGTACCAAATACATCAGACCTTTGGATACACTCATGAATGCCTGTACCAGTAAACAACTTTAAATATCCCCAGAAGGAAAAGTCTTGCTAAGTACAATCACTGTGTAACTTATCCATCCTTATAATTACTCTTTCCACATTCCCACAAAAGTGAATGGAGTCCATTTCTTTTGGAAGGATAATGATAAAATGAATGACCATATCCCATGTATGAACGCACTGAACACAGCAGAAGGAAGCCTGTGAGGGTGGGTCCACCTTGATTTCCAGTGTGCATGCGTGCAGCCTGTATGGACACAGTTTTTCTCTAAACAAATTCAGAGTCTGTACTCAAGTTAATTGGAGTCTTGCTATAAGTTGTAGCCACAGCTAATGTGCAGCTGTACTTCTTGCCCAGTACCCCATTTCTTAATGACTTTTTTTCTGTTTACGACTGAGTAAATAAACAAATTGTTATACCTAACTAAAATAGAGAAGCCATGAAGCCAATTTCCACAGCTGCCAGTCCAATAAATCAGAAGTTTAATTGCTAAAATGCAATGTGGGGGCCAAATTCATTATTGTTTGCCTAACAATTACAACTAAGTTGGTTGATAGAAGTGTCACTTTGGGTGCTGTTAGAATTCTTTTTTTTTCTCTCATTGAGTTTATTGGTACATTTTAGGTATACAGTACAGTTACATTCATCATTGGGATCTTGTACCTTTACAGGACAGGTCTCAGTTCTCATTTTTTCCCCTTATCTCTGCCCTCCTTTTACCCCCTCCTCCATTCCCTATTTTCAAATACTTTATTTCCATTTTTTCATTTTCTCATTTTTGTTTCCTTTTCCCTTATTACCTTTCCCCTGCCTTTCCCATTTCCCCTATACCTTCAGCCATTTTCTTCCTATTTCACATTGTCAATTATATCGTTAGGATCTTATGTACCATTATAGTTTTTCACACCAAAGGAATTATTTGGTATTTACACATGTGTGTGACTCATTTATTTCACTTAGGAGTATATCCTCAATATGTATCCATTTTCCTATGAATGACTCTAATTTTTCATTCTTTATGGCTGAGTGGTATTCCATTTTATAGAAAAATCATATCTTCTTTATCCACTTTCCAACTGATGGACAAATGGGCTGTTTCCAAGTTTTAGCTATTACAAACTGTGCTGCTATAAACATAGGTGCACATATATCTCTATGATATGATTCTTTTAATTCTTTTGAAAAGGAACCCAGCAGAGGGATGGCTGGGTCAAGTGGAACCTCTAAATCTAGTTCTTTGAGGTATCTCCATATTGTTTTCCATAGTGGTTGAACCAGTCTGCACACCCACCAACAATGGAGAAGGGTTCCTTTCTCCCTAGAGTCCCACCAACATTTATTATTGGTTGATTTCTTGATACCAGCCATTCTTTGTAGGGTGAGGTGGAATCTCAGTGTTGTTTTCATCTGCATCTCTCAAATGACCAGTGATATGGAACATTTTTTCATATATTTACTTGCTGCTTTTACTTCTTTGTCTGAGAAATGTCTGTTCATTTCAGATGCCAATTTTTGCATGGGGTCTTTATATTTGGGGGGGGCTGATTATTTTGACCTCTTTATATATTCTAGATAATAATCCTTTGTCTGAGGAGCAGCTGGTAAAAATATTTTCCCACATTGTAGGTTGTCTCTTAGTTCTCTTGATGGTTTCTTTTGTAGTTCAGAAGTGTCTTAATAAGATGAGATCCCAGTTGTTGATTCTTTCTGCTAGTTCCTGTGCTACTGAGGATTTGTTCATAAAGTCTTTTCCTATACCAATGTCTTCCAAAGTTCTGCGTAACTTACCTTCCAGCAAGTTTAATGTTTCTGTTTTAATATTTAGATCTTTAATCCATTTGGATTTTAATTTAGTGCATGGCGAAAGATAAGGGTCTAATTTTAATCTGTGGCAGGTTGACATCCAGTTTTTCCAACACCATTTATTAAAGAGGCTATCTTTCCTCCACTGAGGATGGTGAGCTCCTTTGTCATAGATGAGGTAGCTGAATACATCTGCATTTGTTTTTGTGTCTTTCAGAGTGTTCCACTGATCCTCAGGCCTATTTCTTTGCCAGTACCATGCTGTTTTTATCACAGTGGCTTTGTAGTATAGTTTCAAATTGGGAATTGTTACACCTGGTGCCATGTGACTGTTGCCTATAATGGCTTTTGCTATTCTAGGTCTCTTGTGGTTCCAAATGAATTTTTGGATTCTTTTTTCTAGTTCTGTGAAATATAGTGTTGGAATTTCAATTGGCATTGCATTGAATGTATATAGCAGTTTTGGTAGTATGGCCATTTTCACTATGTTGATTCTTCCTACCCAGGAGCAGGGGATATCTTTCCATTTTTTTATATCCTCTTCAATTTCTTTTTTCAGAGTGCTGTAGTTTTCAGTGTAGATATCTTTTGTTTCTTTTGTTAGATTGATTCCTAGATACTTCATTTTTTTGGATGCTATTGTAAAAGGGAATTTTTCCCTTATTTCTCTCTCCATGAGTCTGTTATTTGTGTATAAGAAGGCTATTGATTTTTGGGTATTCACCTTGTATCCAGATACTCTACTGAATCTGTCAATTAAGTCTAGAAGTTTTTTGGTGGAATTTTTTGGATCTTCAATGTAGAGTATCTTATCATCAGTAAATAATGACAGTTTAAATTCTTCCTTTCCTATCTTTATTGCTTTAATTTCTTTCTTTTGTCTAATTGCTGTGGCTAATGTTTCCAGAGCTATATTGAAGAGAAGTGGTGATAATGGGCATCCTTGTCTTGTTCCTGATTTTAACATGAAGGTGTTCAGTTTTTGGCCACTCAATATGATGTTGGCTGATGGCTTTTCATAGATAGCCTTTATTAAATTGAGGTATAGACCATCTATTCCAATTTTTTGCAGGGTTTTTATCATGAATGCGTGTTGAATTTTATCAAATGCTTTTTCTGCATCTATTGAGAGGATCATATGGTTTTTGTCCTTGACTTTGTTAATATAATGTATTACATTTATTGTCTTTCATATGTTGAACCACCCTTGCATCTCTGGAATAAATCCGACTTGGTCAGGATGGATGATGTTCTTGATAATCCTCTGTATTCTGTTTGCTAAGGATTTTTGCATCTATATTCATTAAGGAGATTGGTCTGTAGTTCTCCTTTTTAGTTGTATCTTTCCCTGGTATGGGAATCAACGTGATACTTGCTTCCAGAAATGAATTTGGAAGTATAGCTTCCCTTTGGATTTCATTGAAAAGTTTGAAGAGTAATGGCAGTAGTTCTTCTCTAAATGTCTTGTAAAATTCAGCAGTGAATCCATCAGGGCCTGGGTTTTTCTTTGCTGGTGAAGTTTTAATTACATTTTCAATTTCACTGATTGTAATTGGGGTATTTAACATTTTTATCTTTGTTCAACTTTGGTAATTTATAAGTATGTAGAATTCTGTCCATTTCTTCTGTGTTTTCCATTTTATTAGAGTACAGGTTCTCAAAGTAGGTATTGACGATCGTCTGGATTCCTGTTGGATCTATTGTGACATCACCTTTTTCATTCCTAATTGCATGGATCTGAGACTTTTCTTTCTTTTTTTGACAAGGTTAGCTAAGGGTTAATCAATTTTTTATTTTTTAATAAAACCAACTCTTTGATTCATTTATTTTTTGTATCATTTTCTTATTTTCCATTTGATTGATTTCTGCTGTAATCTTTATAGTTTCCTCTCTTCTATGAGCTTTGGGTTTTTCTTGTTCTTCTTTTTCTAAGCGTCTAAGATTAATCATTAGGTTGTTTATTTGAGCTTGCTCTGTTTTCCTAATGTGGGCATTCAATGCTATGAATTTTCCACATAGAACTGCTTTCATTGTTTCCCATAGATTCCTGTATGTTGTGTTGGTGTTATGATTTATTTGTAAAAACTGTCTAATTTCTCTTTTAATTTCCTCCATGACCCATTGATTGTTCTGGAGTGTGTTGTTCAATTTCCGTGTGTTTGTGAAGTTTCTATGGTTTCTTATGCTGTTGACCTCCTACTTGATTGCCCTCTGATCTGATGATATACAGGGGATAACTTCGATTCCTTTGCATTTATTCAAACCTGTTCTATGAGCTAGTATTGGTCTATCTCTGAGAATGATCCATGTATAGCCAAAAAGAATTTCTATTCTGATTTTGGGGGTGGAACACTATAGATATCTGTTATGTCCATATGTTGAAAAGCTTCATTCAGTTCTCACATTTTGTTGTTGATATTTTGTCTAGATGATCTGTCTATTTGTGATAGTGGGGTATTTAGATCCTCCATTACAATTGTATTAGTGCTTATCTGTTTTTTTTATGTTACTTAATATTTGTTTTATATAGTTGGGGGCATTAATATTTGGTGCATATATGTTTATGATTTTCATCTCCTCCTCTTGAATTATTCCCTTTACAAGGATTTAGTGGCCTTCTTTGTCTCTCTTAATCAGTTTTGGTTTGAAATTTACTTTGTCTGTGAATAAGATTGTTACCCCTGCTTTTTTCTGGGCTCTTGTCGTGTAGAGAATTGTTTTCTGTCCTTTCACTTCCAGTCTGTTGGCTTCTTCTTGCACTAGGTGTGTTTCTTGTACACAACATATTGTTGGATTTTGCTTCTTAATCCATTCTGCCAGTCTGATCCTCTTGATTGGTGAATTGAGGCGATTGACCTTGATGGTTATGACTGATATGTACTGACTTCTTATTGTTACATCATTGTCCATTTCTTGACTCTATTTAATTTTCCCCCTTGTTTTAGTTTCTTGCCTTGCCTATTTGATTTGGTCTTTTGGGCCTCATGGTGTTATGACCTTCATTGTCTTTTTCTGAGATATTGTTTAGAATTCCTTGTAATGCTGGTTTGGTATTCATGAAGTTTGTCAGGTGTTCTTTGTCATGGAAGTGTCTTATTTCCCCATCCATTTTGAAAGAGAGTTTTGCAGGATACATCAGTCTAGGTTGGAGGTTGTTTTTTTGCAGGACTTGAAATACCTCACTCCAGGCTCTCCTTGATCTGAGGGTTTGCGTTGAAAAGTCTGCTATGATTCTGATGGACTTTCCTTTGCACATGATTTATTTCTTTTCTTTTACTGCTTGTAGTATTTTGTTCTTCTGTTGGGTTTCTGGGATCTTGATTATTATATGTCTAGGTGTAGATTTTTTTTTTTTATTGTGGCTAGTTGGAGTCCTGTATACCTCACTTATCTCTATGTCAAATTCTTGCCCTCTGGGAAGTTTTCTGTGAATAGCTTTTTAAATTAATTCTGTGAATAGCTTTTTAAAGTCATTTGTATTTTCTCCTGCTACTTCATGGATTTCTATCAGTCTTATTTTATTCTTCTTTGCATTATCTAGGAGTTGTTGGATCGATTTCTCATGATCCCTTACTGATTTTAAGAGACCTCTCTTTTCATGGTCACTGACTGCAGTCCTACCTTCTATAATTGAGATTTTATCTTTGCATTTTTTTATTCTTCAAAAAGTTTCGGTAGAGTTTTTAATCTCCTGGATATCTGTGAATCTGTTTTATGGATTCCATTTCTTTCCTATGTTGGTAATTCATTGTTTCCATTTCTTTCATATGCTGGGTATTCATGGCTTCTATCATGGTCCTGAGCTCATTTATTTTTTTGTCAGTTTCTGTTCTAGAGTCTCGAATCCTGAATTTCATTTTGCTCACTTATCTTTATGGTTATCTGGGAAATTATTTCTGTTTTGAATTTTTCTAGAGCCTGATTGATCTGTTTTGTTACTTCCTGTGCTATGAGTTCAGCATGTCCTGGTGGTTCACTATCAGACTTTTCATCGTTGTTTGCCCTGCTGTTTGCCATTGGTGAACTGGAAATCTGTCTTTGTGTCTTGCTTAAGAGTTTTCTCATTTTTATTTTTGTTGCCAGGTTGTCCTTGGTTTAATTCCTGGGTTATTACTTAAATCTTCCTTATGTAGTTGTGCTTTAGCTTTTTAGTCTCTAATGACTCATAGACATTCTCATTTTCATAATATTGGAGAATACAACTCATTAAATCAATCACAACTCTTTAGCCAAATTGATGCAATCAGCAACACAAGAGGATGAAGCACAACTTACAAATTGACCTCTTGTGGTAGTCTTTAATCTGCCACCTTTAAACCATGTGAATTAAATTAAATTCAAGAAGCATCCCAAAGTATGTTTGCAGTGAATAAACTCTTCAACATAGCCTCTTTACCATTTAGGATGGGGGCTTAGACAGAGTTAGGATGAGAGGAGTAGAAAAGTAAAAGCATTGGAGAAGGTTTCCAATGGAGCCAGAGGACATAGAATGATCATACAATCTTTAGGAAACTGTTAAAGTCAAAAGTGAAAGACAGAGTGCAAGAATAAGGAGAAGAATAGAACAACTTAACAGTAATAGAGGGTCACTTTCCTTTGAAACTCTTGACCCTTAAGTGAATTAAAATGAGAGAAGAAAAGAACATAAAGAAAGAAAATGATAAATAAAGAAATCTGAGTTAGGGCAGGAACAGGAACAGAAAGTGAGATGAGGAATAATATGGTGGAGCAAGAGACTGCTTTGGAGAAAGAGGACAGAAAAAAGAAAGAATTTGCAGAGTAGAATGAGGAAAAGAAAGAAAAATAGAATTTAAAGGGCCTCTTTCAGACTATCTCTCTGCTGTCATAATATACAACTTGCACAGCCCTGTGCAGAACTAAGTCCTTTGATCTCAGGTAGCCGATGGCAGACCCCTGAGTTCAGACTGATTTTGGACTGCAAGATCCAAATTGAGTTCCCTGACCTCCTGCAGGTTTGAACTCTGCAAAATTCTGCAACAGGTTCCCTTTGCCCTTTCTTTAAAGATGTTCACAGTCTGGAGCTCAGAAAAATACCCTTTATGACCATCTGTGCCTCTACATTGTGAATGCAAGGACTGGCACAATCAGGAGGCCTGAGAGCGGGGGGTGGGGGGGAATCAAGGATGGGGAGTGTTGCAGGGGTGCCCGCGCAGCAAGCTAGTCCTCACCAATTCGGCCCAGGCAGGCCAGAGGGAAAATGAATATCGGAGCTGTTGTCCTGAACCTCCACCTTCCACCTTCTGCTGGGTGCTGGTAGCGGTGCAGGACCTTTAATCTTATTTTATGTAGATTCTGTTCATCAGGAAGGACTACAAAGGCATAAAGAGATAAATCATCTGTTTATGCTTAGATGTAGCTCATTAAAATAGGGAGGATATAACAATTTGAATTCACAAATATACCTATTTAATGTGAGAAGTTTAATTAAACCCTTTCTTTGGCTATAGAGTTAAGGTGAGGGGAAAATTAGATATTTATCCACTGGATTTAATCAGTATAGATGATCAATATGAACTATTCATTCTAAATAATTCTTATAAATAGCAGTAATTTTAAACCAACTTATCTGGAAAATTACTTCAACTGTCTAAGAACTTTTCCTGATTATAAATAACATTATATATTTCAGTTTATTGCATTGCAAAAGATTTATATTCTTTAGGCTCTTGAATGTTCCTTAAGATATTTAAATAAAATTCTACACAGTTTATTCATAATTAGTGCCATCATATTATATCTACATATGTGTGTAAGCATCTTACTTCAAAACCAATTTAAATATTTTAATTAAAATAAAACTTGGAATATAAGTTAATGTAAGAATGAGATAGTTATTTATATCTTTATGCAGACGAGCCTTATGTTTGTCTACTTATGAATAGGTCAAATACATGTTTATATGAAGAAATGTATTAAATTTTCAAGTATATTATTTCATAAATATTTCTAGGAACAAAGTATAAAAGACATGCATAAGTGATGGTATTGAATACTTTATATTTACCCTCTTAACCATTTCTAAGTGCAGTTCACTAATGTTAAATATATTCATACTGTTATATGACCAATCTCCAGAACTATTTCATTTTCCAAAACAAAGACCATATTCACTAAAGGACACTTCCCCAATTGCCCTTTTCCGGGTCCATGTAATCACCATCATCTACTTTCTTTTTCTATGATTTTTCCTAATTTAGATAATCGTATTATTGCTATGTATAGTATTTGTCTTTTTATATCTGGTTTATTTCAATTAGAATAATGTACTCAAAATTATTGACCACGTGTCAGAATTTCCCTTCTTTTTAAGTCTGAATAATACTTGTGTGTGCCACATTTTTTCTGGTTATCCATTCATCAGTGTACCTCAAGTTGCTTCTACCTCCTGAGTATCATGAAACGTGGTTATAAACAGGGATGTGTGAAGCTCTCTTCAAGACCCTGCTTTTAAGTGTATTGGGCACAGAATTGCCAGGAAATTCTATTTTTAACTCTTGGAAGAGTGGCCCACCCATTGCCTTTCATAAGGTTGTCAAATTTTCCAAATTTTTACCAACACTTGTTTTCTGGGTTTGTTTGTTTTTGTACCGGGGTTCGAACTCTGGTCCTCATGCTTGCAAGGCAGGTGGCAAAACCACTGAGCTAAATCCCTGGCCCTGGGTTTGTCTTGTTCTTGTTTTTGTAATACCTAGTCTAGTGAGTGTGAAGTAATTGTTAATAGCTTTGCCTTATGCTTTCCCAGTAATTAATGATTTTAGACGTCATGTCTACTTATATTCATCACCCATGTTTTAATCAGGTTATTTGTTTGTTGTTATTATTGAGTAACTCATTTCCCAGAACTTCCTAATGGGATCCCTTCACATTTCACTTTCTTTTGTGTATTCTCTTATTTCCAAACTTTGGCTTTTGCCCAGGCTATTTTTCATCTTTTGTGAAATTCCTTTACTCACTTCTGTCTACTTAGCAATTGCTTTCTGTTACATAAAGCTTCTGTCAACTACCCTGATACAGATTTTTCTTTATTTTCCTTTTGCCTATGTAATAAGCAGAAAACTCTTGGAACTGTAGTTCCACATTTAATTATTCTATCTACTTTGGTTTCCCACAATTGTAAACTCCTTTAAGAACACAGCCTTATGTTTTGAAAATTATAACACGATATGCAAATAAAAGATACCATGTTTATTTTTAGAAACAAAAGAGTTTGTATGTGCTTACTGGCCTGCATATTCAAATCTCTGGAATTAATTCAGCAGAGCTCATAGGCAGTCATCTAAAAGATGACTTCTAATAATGAAGTGAGCCACTGGCTTTGCTCCAGTGAATTCCAAATCAAGTTATTTATCTTCTCTGCATCCAAAATCTAGCAAGCACACCCTCTACCTTTTAGGACATTACTTAAATGAATTCTTTTGATCAATGAATCCAGGATTAGTTCAAAGTCTTTCAAAATGGTAATAGTCTACACGCACATGCACACACACACACACAATCAAGGCAAACCAACAGAAGTTTTTTAGCCTGCTAAGAAACTGCTTTACAGATGGAACCCGAGAAAGCAAGTCTCCCAGTTCCTCGAAGATAAAAAGCAAGATACTTGAGAAGTCACAAAGCAATAAAGGAGCTAATTCAGTTATTTGCAAAACCATATTTCAGTTCCTCCTCAAAGTAGTGTGCAACTTACATTCAATTCTTTTCATAAGAATACGAAATGTCTTCTATGCTACTTAAAAAGAGGCCACATCTATGGCGACCTCATAAATAAACTGACAGTTCCCAACTCTATAAGTTGCAGCCTCCACCATCCTCTGTTCTCCAGCTGAACTTGTAAGTCTTCCTCATTCTTCACAGATACAAAATGGAGTTAACCAAATGCAGAAAGGCCCCAGGCTTCCTGACCACTTCATGCAATTGACAGATAATTCATACATAAAGAATATACCAAAGAGGCCCCTAAGGAATTCACAATTTTGAATAAAGATAGGTTAAAGATAATGCTAGGATTTTTAGAAAATTATAAATGTTTATAGATTTCAGTAAAACAAAGAAGCCATAGGGTTAGAAAGAAGAAGTGAAATTATTTTCTGACACTTTACTTTTGCCTTTGGTGGCAGAGGATAAAAGACAAGATTATTTTGCAAGCAGTATGTTTTGTGCACATGATTCTGGATGTCTGCAGAGGAGCATTGTTTTCTCTGAAATCTAGAGAAGGAGCTGTGGTCTCCCAGTTTCTGTAGAAAAAAGGAGCCATGTCTTATGTTATGGATGGAAAATTTCCTCTGGTCACATTGACTCATTGTGCACTGGGAAGACGAGGAATGTGCAAAAAATTGATACAATAATGCTTTTTATACAGGCACAGTGAACTATTTATTTTTGAAAGGTCATTCAGGAAAGGTTGTCATTTGCATTGTGGAGTAATACATATAAAAATTATTAAAGTCATGAACTTGTACAGGGGGTCGCAGTATTCAAAAATCACCCAAGGACCCACAGAAAATGTTCTTTTAGAACAAACAGAGAACAAGTTCCTCATAGTAATATGTTGCAGTTCAGTTGCCATTGTTATCTCTCTTTCATAATGATTTATGAAAAGATTTGAAATACCAGGAATCAAAGTAAAGTGGTAAAGAAACACAGTCTCTGTGAGACAACTTGATTTCAAATCTAGGCCACAGCTTCTGCCAGGTGTGTGATGTTGTTTCAGTTACCCAAGCTTTCTAGGGCTCAGTTTTCATATTTTGAAAATGGAGGCAAACACGGATTAAATATCATGCTAGGTTTTCACTTCTGGTCAAACAGTTTCTTGCACCAAATTTGCTCTCTTTCCAACAGAAATGAAAAATTGGGTGAAGCAGATTATTAGTTTTTGAGACACTTTATATTAGACAATAAAGGACAGCAAGCACCAGAAAAATGGAAGCAAATGAAACGAGACCTTGAGTGCCCAGGTGGGTTAGCAGTCATAGGCTAGAGAGAGCCCCAGGTATAACCTAAAAGACCTTCTGAATTGAGGAGATGAAGGAAGGTACCAGGGAAACCAAATCAGCTGGAGTTTGCAAGGTGAGTATTGAGAAAGAAGAGTCTCAGGAAATGAACTCTAGAGGATTGTGGGGATCAGCACAAATACATGAAGAAACGAATTGAGACTGGGGAAAAACACTACGGACTGTGGGAACTATATCCATTGCTCACTGAGAGTCTGAAGTATCTGTTCTCATCAGCTAGAGTGGAAAGCTTTGTAAGTCACGTGGTAGATTAAAGCACTAAGATACGTCTCACCTCAATAGAAGAAAAAATTATCCCTGAGCTAAACATGGCTTTACTATTGCATAAGAAATCTTAAAAGAAAGACTTAAAAGAGTAAAATGGTTTCCAAAGAGCTGTGTCATAGAACACAACACAAGAAAAGCAAAATTCACAATCTCTGGTGGAAAAAGTAAGAAAATAGAACTCATAATAGAAAGAAAAATTAATCAAAACAGACACATAACTAATATAGAAATTAGAATAAGCAGACAAGGACTTTTAGTTGTTATATTTTCCATATATTCAAAAGTTAAGTAATATATAGAGATATTATTATCTCTATATGGAGACAAAGCAAAATTTTAAAGATGAAGACTGTAATATTTAATATAAAAAAATAAACGAGCTGGCATAAACATCAAATTAGATATTCCAGAAGAAAAGAACAGACCTTGAGGATATAGTAATAGAAAATATTCTCAAAATTAAACACAGAGAAATAAAAAATAATCCAAAAAGTGAAGAATTTCAGTGAGCTGTGAAACAATCTCAGATAAACATGTAAGAGTGAGTTACATTTGGAATTGGAATATAAATAAATGTTATGTACATTTATCCATCTATAAATGAATATATATGGATCTTATTTCTTATTCTTGTCCTTGTAGTGGGAATAAGCACTATTATGATTTAGTTCATGTGTAATCCTGATTAAATCCTCTGTGGTTTTATTTGAAATGTCTTCACATTAAAAAAATCCTATGCTTTTTTTTTTTTTTTTGCTTTGCTGTTAAAAATAAACTGCTTTAACTTGGACATAATCCCCTGCAAACTTTCACACTTATAATCTCACTCATGCACACCCAGGTCTTTCCTGACAGCTTGCAAATATCCCTCTTCTCCTTTGCAAGCAGCCTTCACAGTTACAAAGCTGAAATTTCTTTGGCCATTTCCTCCCATGTTTATATAGCTCAGCTTTTCAAAAGATTTTAAAGAATGGCTTAGACACACCTACGAAAAATATGCATTTTTTTTTCATTATTTGGCTAATGGCCAAAGCTGTTTGAATCTCCACTTAAGAATAACTCAATGCTCTCAAGTGTGCTCTAGATCAGTTCACTGAAAATGTTCCTCATGGAGATTCATTTTACTACCTCAGAAAGCTCCTATTGTCTCCCCATTTTCCTATTCCCTCATTGCACTTGTCATTTGTTAACAACAGAAAGAGCTATTCTGTTATCTTGATTTTATTGGTGAACCTCTAGTTGATACCTGGTGTCTGGTAGATCATACGAAATAAAATCTTCACCCTGTACCCTTATTTTTTGCTACATTTTGGGGGTGGCAATTGATTCGAGGATTTGTGTGCAAGTGATTGTTGAGTCTATGTGAAGAAACTTGCAAGGGAATGGAGGCAACAGAGGTAGACAAGGGTGTGACTCCAGGTAAAATCCAGTGGCAGCAGCTGGCTCTGGCCTGATCCTGTGGGGAATAGGATTGTATGGCTTATTCCTCAGAGTTTTTCTTCCTTGGGGTCAGGGAGCTGGGGTTTTATATGATCATAGAAGCCATTCACTAAGGATGGGATGGGAAGATAGAAAAATCCCAGCGACTTCAGCTCTCTAAATATCTGAATGCTGTGCTCCAGATGTCCTGCCACAAGCATGTCAAGGTGCAGGTCATTAAAAGTAAATGTACCCAGAAGCCAGGGGAGGGGCCCAGAGAAATACTGAAAGGATTCCAGGCCATGTGCCTAGAGAACTAACAGTGTCCATGGCCCTTAAACATTCATTAAGTGCCCAATTTACGAGGGGTGCTGTGCTTAATGGTGGAACAAAGTAGCCCTCAAAGCAGACTCACTGCCCACTACAGTTATGTTTAAAATGGAACTCCTTCAGTTTCTTTCAACCAGCTCTTAAGCCAATAATCACGCCAAAGAATGGAACATTACAAAGTGTGAAATGCTATGATAAAAGTTATCATAGCATTTATTAGAGGAACCTGATTTGGTCTTCAGTTTTAGAAGTGCTTTTGAAGGAAAGTGAATCAACATACAACAATTTGGTTTTCATGGCCAATTAAGAAAGCTCATATTGTAGTTATTACTTTTGCTAGGTAAAGTATTTGGACACTAGTATTACTGGGTGTTGTCAAACCATCAGTATTTTCCAGGATTTTATTGTCCCATTCAATGAATTGGCTAGAACAATTGGTAAATGCAAAAGATTAATTTGTTTTAGAGAAAAAAATTCTCCTGGAGAAAAGGTTCTCTGAAAAAGACAAAAATGAAAGAAACTGCACCCTGCACACAGAATGGGTCACTGCAAGAGCAAGAGGATAGAGGTAGCAAAGTCAATGGTTGCCATATTTGATAACTTCTTTCTGACACTAGATCCAAGCTATCCCACTTGATCTCATCCTACAAGATTGGTTCTAGGATTATCTTGATCTCATGTCAGAAGATTGGCATCAAGGTGTCAGGCTCAGGGGGTGCTGGTCTGTGTCCATGGTTAACAAATTTCTGCAATCAGCACCTCATTCCCAGGTTTTCAAGCCACATTGCTGTGTCCTCATCTCCTGCCTCAGTACTACCCTATGTGTCTCAGCAAAATTTCCAAAGTCAAGATAAGCCTCTGTGAAAAGCATGTAAATAGTCACATCATTGAAAGAAGATAGTGTGAAGGTGTTTAGATTGGGTGAACTGGGGAATATTTTACAGTATAAGCATTTAGAGAAGTGTATCACAATATAATACAAGCAGCCTGGTCTACTTTGATAGTGTGGAAGGACAATTTGTTGACTAGGACTAACAATAGAGCTTTCCACATGTTGAGATTATATGACTTGCTATCAGAGAGACAAGTCAAGGCACTCTATATTCATTTGACTGGTTAAGTCCAAATAAACCATGAACAAGGTGCTGTCTTTATTCTTGCTTTGCAACAAGGAAAAAGAGGGAAACAGATATGCTCAAAGTCATACAGATGCAAGGCATTTCAATGAGATTAGAATTCAAGTCTATAGTAATCCAAAGCTGAGTCATAACCAGTTTGGCCAGTAAAGCAGCACATTCAAAGAAAACTGTCACTGGGGGAAGTAGACGGCATGACAACTTGTAGTCAAGCATATTGTGACTTTCTGCTCTATCTCAGACTCAGACTCTATTAGTTCCAGCACTTTCATCAAGGTAGGTAAAGGGTATCTGAAGTGACATAGTTATAGCATGGAGACCATCACTGGGACAAATGACAGACAAACTCCTGGGACCTTGACTTGTCACTCATCAAAACCTGATTTGTGTTTTCTTCAAAGGCAATCAATGATTCTAAAACAGTTTTTGCTAGAAACCATGAGTCTTTATTTCAGCCAACAAATATTCATGGGAACCAATTGACCCTTCATTCATGAAGACTTAACCTGAGCTATGAAACCAGGACTGAGATAATAATTGATCAGACCTCGTCCAACTCAACTAATCCTTAAAAGTTGGAGTTGCTTTTGTGGGTGGGCCAGTCTCTGCTCAAGCTGGAGTCCTTTCTCTGTTTGTTCTTACTTTCCTTATTAGGAGATTAGTCTAATCTTTGTCAGAGCTCTACTCTCCCTTATTTTCTTTAGTCCACATGTGAGTCATGTGAGGATGAAGCTGCCAGTTTAGTCACTGTGATGAGAACCTTCCTCCTCTGTAGAACCATGGGCACTCTAAGCCCAACCCCAGAGGTTTATAGCTTTGGTGCAGGACCACATGCATGTGTCCACTGCAGTTTCTGGTGCTCTCCTTCAGCTAACAGCCTCCTCTACCTCTGCCTGACCCTCCTAATTCCATGACTCACTTCCCCTATGGTATTCTATCACCTCAAGATAGATCTCGCTCTTTTCACAGGGGCACTTCATCCTCTGTGGCCTGAGCTTTTTTGTGTGTTTGTGTGTGTGTGTGTGTGTGTGTGTGTGTGTGTGTGTGAGAGAGAGAGAGAGAGAGAGCGAGAGAGAGAGAGAGAGTTCCTACACTTCACTCTCCCTAGAGCCTCTCTCCTGATTTTCCTAGCTTTGAACAAATAAAGAAAAACAGCAATGACAATTTACATTTTTTTCCTCATCCTATAATAACAGTCCTTTACCCTTAGTAGTATGAATACCTCTGCTGCTGCCTGACAACATTATTGGGAAGTGTAGGAAATAAAGTAGTGTTCAAAGTCAAACCAAGTCTTGTCTTGTTACCTATCATTTCACTAGGATGGTTAGCTCTTTGGGGACAGAAATGTTGCCCATTTTGAAATGCTCAGTTATTTTCAGTATCTGATATGTAGTGTGGTAAGTGTACATAACATTTATTAAAGTAGTTTACAAATGTCAATATTTTCAGTGTTTCTAAGGTTCACATGTATTAATTGTATATATGAGTGATTTTCAGTGTGATATTTCCACATATGCATACAGCATGCACTGCTAAAATCCAATCTGCTTTTATATACCTTTCCTATACTGCTCCTTCCCCACAGCACTTATCAATCACTATTCTACATCCAGGTAGATTTTCTTTCTTTAGCTTCCACATATGAGAAAGATATAGTACTTGTTTTTCTGTGTCTGGTTTATATCACCTAATATTCTCCAGTTTCGATCATTTGCTGAAAATGACAGGATTTTGTTCTTCTTGGTGGCTTAATACTTTGCATAAATAGTTTTCCCTATTCATTTATTGGTAAGCACCAAGTCTGATTTCATATCTTAGCTCTTATGAAGAACATCACAATTAGCACAGTCATGCACACTTCTTTTTGGTATGCTGATTGCATTTCCTTTGGATATACATCCAGGAGTGGGATAAGTAGACTATATGATAAATCTATTTTTAGTTTTTAGGGGACCTTCTGTAATGGCTACAGTGATTTATATTCCCACTAAGAATATGTAAGAGTTGCTTTTTCTCTAGATCCTCACCAGCATTTTTTTTCTTGATAATTGCTATTCTGATTGGGGAGAGATTTAATCTCATTGTGGTTTTAATTTGAATTTCTCTTATGGTTAAAAACATTGACTTGACTTCTCTCATGCCCTTTTATGTTTATAACTTAACCTATTTTTTCAAGCTAGAAGTCTCATCTCTTCCAGAAGGCTTCCTTGAATATCCTCTCTTTGATACTTTTATCTAACCTCTTTGGTATTTGTATCTCACAATAGCTCCTTATTTGCTCTTTCTGTAATTTGTAGATTCTTTATTTATTGAAGTCAGCTGCTATTTTAAACTCTTCGCAATACCTGCTATAGTGAATTTCATTCAAGTTGTTTCTTAGAAATCCCGCAAAGCAGATTGATGGCATCAATCCAAGGTCTAATTCAAGAAAAGTAAATTGGGTCAAAACAATGTTCTCTGGGTATACAGGTCTTTGACTCTTTGACTTGTCATTATTCTGTTATTTATAATATATGTCATATTTCCCCCTCACTTCCTTCATGGACAAAGGATTGTGTGTTTTCCTCTACAGACACAAGTGTGGCTGAAGGCACGTAGTAAATTTCCACTAATGACTTGATTGATTTTAAATATGTTAGGCTACTTTGAAGACTCCAATGCTTTTACATGGACAGGTAACTGTATTATAAATGTGCCCTTTCTAACTCACAAGTAGGCTCTTTTCATCTCACGTTGTGGTTTCAGTATTCTGTGGACAGTGAAGGAAAATGTGACGACATCAAATACATGTGCTCTCCTGTCTTTCCTCAGGATATAAATGATAATTAAAGTTCATGAAAGTGATTAACTAAACCTTAAGCAAGTGTTTCTCCTCATTCTGAAGTTTTGCTTTTGAGAGTGAATTAAAATTCAAGAATGCTTGGGCTCTTGAACGTTCCCTTCCTTTTCAAAACTTGGTCTTAGCTCATAGCTGATTGGCAAATTTTTGCTACCCATTGAAAGAAAGAGAATGTTTTTACCACACCATTTGTCTTTGTTTCATAAATGAAAACATAAATGTTCAAACAGTTCTGGCAGCACAATTCAAATCTGAGGAGATGACTTTTCTTACATAGCAATCTTTAATATTAAAAAAATGAGACAACACTATTGATGGGATTTCATACCATATTAAACTTCAATAAGCTATAGCATCTTTTATGAAAAGAAGCAAAGATGATGAAGGCAAAATAACAGAGAGCTTCATTGTACAATCAGTGAAGCCTGTCTTGAGAGAACAAGGCTGGCTAGAAATGAAATGACAAGGCTTTGTATGATCCGAACCCCAAGCACAGTCTACCTTCACCACAAATCCTTCATCTTAGAGTTTTAATCCTTGAACTCTAGAGGTATTTTCCAGTGAAGAAGCCTCATATGTATTGCTGATGGTTTCTCTACAATAACAAAATGATTAGAGTTGTGCTCTCTCTATTCTAATCAAGGCTGTATAGACATGCACTTTGACAAATGTTTTAAACAGTGATCACAGATGGGTGAAAGGCAGTAGTTTTCAGCATGAGGATTTTCTCCGTTTCTGAGGGATTCTTTTAAATTGTTTATAAGAGGACTATAGTTCTTGGCATGAAAACAGTTTTGAGGGAAGAGTCATTTTATAAGAATATTCTAGTATGACAAGGTTCATACAGTTCGTGAACTTGTCACCTCAACTCAGATAAATTTGGCAATTGTTTTATGTCTCCTAAGCTGACCATAAGAAGTAACCAAATTATATTAGGTGTTCCTCATCATTTGTGACAATATATGTTCTTCATCCTGGGGCTGATCTTTAGCAACTTTGGCATGTTTGGGACTCCAGTTAGATTCTCATTGGATAGTATTTTACATGTGCTCATCGGTCACCTGGCAGAGATAATCTAGGACCATTAGCAAAAAGGTATCAGTAAAATCAGAAAAAAATCAGTAAATCAGAAGTTATGTTTTTCATGATTAGTATTACAATATGTACCTGAGAGAATGAAAAAGAAAAACAGTATCAAACTCATCCAAATATCTAGTGCCTTGGAAAGAAATACATTCTAGTTTAATTATTTACCATAGGCTGGGCTAAAAAAAAAAAGTTAAATGGTCTGAGGAAAAAAAAAGGTAAAGCAGTTATTTAACATCCTTTTCATTAGAAGGTAAATATATACCAGCAATGAAAATAAGCTCTCTTTTGTTAGGCCACAGGGACAAAAGCCTTAGAGCCTCAGTGTGAAATGACAGAGTGGATAATAGGTATTGACTCATTAGTGATTGTGTCCTGTTCCTTACTTGGCATCGACCTTCACATTTTTTTTTTTTTTTTACTCAGAGCACAGAAGTGCACAGTAATTTGGGTAGTGTATAAATTACCATACAAGGTTGACTTTTCTAATGAAGATCTCTTAATTATAATAGTGACTGAAACAGGCTAGAAGTGCATGTCTCTTGTGAAGTGGTTTGAATATAGTGGGCATGGTTTCCAGGACACAGAATCCTACCTTTTGCTCTACCATCTTCAGCTCTCATCTTCATTAATGAACCAGGCTTGCTAGTTCATGCCTTCATATCTTTTTCTCCCTCCAGTACAAAGGGTAGCAATATTTTGATATTTTCTCACCAAAACGACAACAAAAGGAACTGTCCCTTTTCTTTGAAGTAGTTTCAGAATTTTTATATGTCAATTTGATTCATGTTCTTTAGGTCCAAACTTGTGCCCGTGACCATGGTCAGCTGAAAGGGAGGCTGGGAAATGTAGTCTTTTAACTCCAACCCATGTGCCCTTGGTAAGACTCCGTGGGACTACTATTGTTTTAGTTCTTAATTCTGATATGGGTTGTTAGCATTTCACCTAGTTTTCAGGGCTTCTGTTTTAGGGACAAAACATTTCTAGACACTATGTTATATACTTTGGTAATTTTCTGGCATGGTTTCCATTTGTCTTTCAGTCACTAACATCTAGCATCTCACACTAACTGTGTTATTTTCTCAACCTAGTTAGTTTCTCCCTGATCGACATCTGGTGATGCTAGGCTGAAGTTTTATATGAGTTTTTGCTTGTTATAACATTAGGACAACTGAGAGATGTGAGTTTTTGTATTTGGTATTTGAGGGGTGAGTGTATGTGTGTTATAGAAAACAATATAAACAACACCTATAATACAAGATAAAATAGATTGTATCATTTAGAATTAATTTATATTTATTTTTTAAAATAAGTAATATGCTTTGGAGACAACCAGAGTTGCATGCCCATCTGTGTATTCCCTTTGCTGGAAAACATTATAGTGACATTGCTGTACCTTTGCTGTTCATGGATGTGTACTTTGGCTATGCATTAGTAAACGTACATAAGGATGGCTATGCATTAGTAAATGTACATAAGGAATTTGGACATATATGTGGGTTTTAAATTTCATTCATGGAATCATAAAGTGTTGATAATTCCCACTTATCAGTCAGTATTTGTTTTCGAGATCTATTCACATAGGTTAAATTACTTAAATCCTATGTATAAGTTTGAGATATGAATAAACATTGTATTCATTCCTCTATAGAAGGAAATTATATATTCTCCTCCATTTCACAATTAAACACATCACTACAGAGAACATTACTGTACATATCCTTTTATTCACTTGTTTGTGAACTCCCTGTAATAGTCATCCAGAAAGGAAGATAGCACACTGGAGGGTATACAACTTCCACCTGTCTGCATATTGTCAAATTACTCTCCAGACTAGTATAAGAATCACATTTCCACAAGGCAGTGTGGAAAAGTACACCTTTTCCCAAATCTTTGTCATGACATGGTATTATCAGGCAGTTACTGCTATATTTTGGGGGAGTCTGAAATTTATATTCCCTAATTACTTAAGAGATTGGGCATAACTAACTTGCTATTTTTGTACCCTTGTGAATTATATGATGAAAATTTATTATTTTTCTTTTGGGTAAATTATATTTTTCTTACTGATTTTTAGGAGTTTTAAAAACATTTTCTAAAACTTTATTTGTTGTCTGAAAAATGACATGTACGTATCTCTTCCCAAAAGATGACCAGTTTTAAAGAAATTTTTATTATTATTCAAATAAGCTTTTATTTTATATTACTAATAATGCCAAATTTATCATTTTTTAGTTTTTTCTTTATCTTCAATAATTCTTTATTCAAGTGATACTACTTTTTATTCTAATAATTTTAATGCTTTGCTTTTTAAATCCAAATCTGGAGTTAATTTTTATGTATAATAAATATGATACAGGGCACATGTGTAATTTGGTATTCCATATATAACACTATACCAGTAACTAAAGCACCTTCCTTTCTTCAGTATATATTTATTCTTACATTGTGTTCTTCTGTTCATGAAGGCCATAGTTTCCATGTGACACCATTTCTCAGTAGCCTGAAATATTTCTTTAATATTTCTTATGGTAAAGCTGCATTAGTGATGAATTCTCTCAACTTTAAAATATACACAAAAGTCTTTATTTACCTTTGTTATAGAATAGAATCTCACTGTATATAGAATTCTCAGTTGACAGTTGTTATTTTTCTTTCAGAACTTTAAAATGTTCCATTTTCTTTTGGCTAACAAAATGTCAGTGGATTTCATTTTACCTTTATTTGTTCCTCTGCTGCCTTTAACATTTTTTATTTAACTTTGCTTTTCAACTACTTGACAATGATGTTACTATGTTGGTGGTTCTCTTTGAGTTTATTCTGCTTGAGGTTTTTTAAGCCTTTTAAAAATTTGGGCTTATAATTTTCACCAAATTTGGAAAATATTTAGTCATTATTTCTTCATATGTTTTTATGAGTTCTAATGTCTCTCTTTTTTCCATCTGGGCCTCCAGTGATACATATGTTTGCTTCTTGTCTCATAAAACTCTATTAATTTTGGTTTTTTTCTTCCATTATATATCTAAGTTGGGATAGTTTCTTTTTATCTATTTTCAGACTCAGTTGTATTTCTTCTGTACTTTCTGGATTACTTTAAAATTCATCTGATAATTTTTAAAAAGACTAGATATTATATTATTTAAGTTTTAGAATTTCTGCATGATTTATTTTTATAATTTCTGTTTTTCTGTTGAGTTTACCTACTTTTCTTCTTGCACATATGTCTAATATCTGTTTTAAAATCTTTTGAGAACTTTTGAGGTAAACCGACATCTTTCAATTCTCTGGCTACTTATATTGACTTTTTTTTCTCCTGGCTTGTATCACACTTCTTTGCTTCTTAAATGTTTAATAATTTTTTGTCGTTGTCATATGTTCAACTTTATGGATGTTACATTGTTAAGAATTTGCCTTTATGATCTTCCTCTGATGAGTTCTGGATTTTATGTTTAATTCTACTTAAGGTGGATTTTAGGTATTTTAAAATGTGCCTTGACACTGTTCCTCAGATACACTGTTACTGGGGGTTCAACTGAGTGCCAGGTTAGTCTGTGAAGCCTCTCTATCCTGGCTGGTTTTTCAGCTCTGTATTACTCCTGAGATCTCTGTTTCATCATCTCTGCACAAGCTGTTCTTTGCCAGGCTTCTTTTTATTTTCTCAGTCTTGTTTTAGGCATCCATATTTTAGACCACAAGTCTAGAGGACCTTTCTGAAGATTTCTGAGATTATTTCTGTGAACAGCTCTTCCCTTTGATACTGTGACTCCACAAATCCAGCAGCAGCAGCATCAACCCCCAGTTCCAGTACCTGTGTCCTCCACCCAGACAGACCAGTAGTCTCTGATAGCACCCTCCTTCCCTTTGTCCAGATGAGAAAGTCCTCTCAGACACACAGCTGAGTATATGCAACTCGCCTCACCTGCTTCCATTCCCTTGGCGATCAGGGTCCTGTGCAACTCGATGCCTGAAAAGAGCTTCTTCTTGTATTTTGTTTTATAGGTGGTTGCAGTACAAAATAAGTGTGATTTCAGTATTTCACAAGAGCCAGAACTAGAGGTTTCTATGTATAACTAATGTTTAAATTTCTATTAAATCTCAGCAGCTGTTTCATTGTTTATTTCCAGTGTTATTTGTGGTATCTCTTCTTTTCTTCTCAGGCAATCAAATTATGGATGTTTATTTTTCTAGTATTTATCATTTCCTTTTTCTATATGCATATAAAATTATTCAGTTAATTTAAACCTTTTGAGTTTTATGCTTGGCTCACTAGTTTTCAGTATTCTTTTATTTTCTAGCATGTTCACTTAGGACTAGAATTTCCCTCAGAGTTCCTCTGTTACTTGATTCCAAAAAGACTTTTTTTTTCCTTAGTGTTGGGGATTGAATATAGGACTTTGTATATTCTAAGCACGCACTTCTCTACTGAGGTACAGTCACAGCCCCTCAAATGTTTTGATATGTAGTATTTTTCTTGTTTAACCATTCTTAATACCCTCAAGATTTTTGAATTTTTGACAAGGGATTTAAAAATCCCTTTAATTGTACAATTATATGTCATAAAACTTAATTACAGTAGAAAGGAAGTGAGTTCCAGAGTCCTGTGGGACACCGTATAGAAAAACACCATCTCAGGTATATGTAAATGGAACATTAAAAGTAGATTAGTATATTGTATACTTTAAATATACCAATAAAATTAATTTTAAAGTATATTAGAATACATATATACATATAATATTTCCCTAAGTATTCATCTCTATCTTACTAAGTTAAACATAAGTTTATACTGGTATTTCTTTTTTTTTCTTTTTATTTAGTTTATTGGTACAATCTAGATATACAATACAGTCACATTCATTATTAGGATCCTGTACCTTTACATGATAGGTCTTAATTCTCATTTTTTCCCCTTGTCCCTGCCCTCCCTTCACCCCCTCCTCCCCTCCCCATTTACAAACACTTTATTTCCATTTTTTCATTTTCTCATAGTTTTTTCCTCTCCCTTATTAGCTTTCCCCCACCCTTCCCACTTTCCCTACACCTTTAGCACTTTTCTTCCTATTTCACATATTATTAATCATCTCATTAGGATCTTGTATACTATTATAGTTTTTCATGCCAGAGAAACTATTTGGTATTCAGTTAAAGAAATCTCTGTGTGAACTTTAAAAATAGGGAATCCTAAAATAAAACTAAAAAGGAAAGTAAAAGAGAAAAGGCAATGATGTAAAAATAAAATAATCCTTAATTCTGAAGATGAATATGGTCCTTGAACATATTTAAGTTGCTTCCTGCTTTTGTAGTTTTATATTATTCTTTTTTTTCATTATTTAGAGAATACTTTATTAGTTTCTGTAATCAAACACATGTAGATATGACCTTACATATTTAATACAGTGTGTTACCCCTGTACAAATGGAAAAAGAATGAACATTTCTAGACCAATATGGCTGTTAATTTCTGTACAATGCCAACTCAACACAGTACATTGGGATAACTTTTTCCAAAGTCGACAACACTGTACTCCATTGTGCCATGTATCATTCTAGGCCCATCTCCTTGCTTTTCTGAAACCTCTCAGAATAACAATGAAAACCCCAGCTAAAATTTACTATACATTGTAGCTAGTATCTAGATGTCCCCCAAAAGCCTCATGTGCTCATAGATGAAGGTGTCTGGGCCAAGGGTGTGTGATACTGGGATTGAGGATGTGTGATAATTAAATTGATTTAAAATAGTTCTGGGAGTGAATAATAGAAGGCCCACCCTGGGTCCTTGATCCATCGGATTAGTGAGTTTATAAAAAGAGACAGAGTACAGTCACTCTCTCTCTGATCTCTCTGTGTCTCTGTCTCTTTATTTCTGTCTAGGTCGTTGACTCTTTTGCTCTCTTTCCCTCATTCTGAAAGGCCACATGGAGACATGAAGACATAGAAAAAATGGCTGTCTATAATATGGAAAGAGAGAACTTACCAGAAATCAACCCTAATAGTGCATGAATATTGGAATTTTACTCCTCAGAACTGTGAAAATGTACATTACTTTTGTTTAAGCAGCCGAGTGTGTGGTATGTTATGTCAACCCAAGAAAACTAATGCAACTAGATAAGACAGATTATAGCTTCTGCAAATGTCAAATAGCTAGATTCTAGTTTTTTTTTTTTAAATTCAATCTGCTAATCTTTGTCTTTTAGCTAAAGTTAATTCACTGAAGTTTATCCTATTCCTGGTTTTATTTCTATAAATTTGTTTAATGTTATTTGTGTCATATTTTTTGAGGGGGTATATTCTCCTGCCTCTCAAAATAGGTATTAGACGGATTGATTTTCCTTAATTCTATCTTTCCTTCCCTTAGTTTAGAAATTATACATTTATTCTTTGTGCCTTTATGGTTTACCACTTCATTCTAAAAATGCATGCCTGTCTAAACAAAGTCCAAAGTGAATTAATAATTTTACTATATTTTCTTTTTTTTTCATTGAGCTTATTGATATTTTTAAATTATACCATACAGTTACATTTATCATTGGGATCTTGTACCTTTACATGACAGATCTTGGTTCTCATTTTTCCCCATACACCAGCCCTCCCTTCACCCCTCCACCCTCCCCTATTTACAAAGACTTTGTTTCCATTTTTTTCCTTTTCTCATATTTTTCCTTTTCCCTTATTTGCTTTCCCCTACCCTTCTGACTTCCCCTACACCTTTAGCCCTTTTCTTCCTATTTCACATTGTCAATTAACAATTTGTATCTTATTTACACTTTTAGTTTTCACACCAGAGAAACTATTCGGTATTTACACATGTGTGTCTTATTTATTTCACTTAAAAGTATGGCCTCAATATGCATCCATTTGCCTATGAATGACTCTAGTTTCTCATTCTTTATACCTAAATAGTTCTCCATTTTATAGAAAAACCACACCTTCTTTATCCAGTCTCCAGCTGTTGGGCAATTGGGATGATTCCAAGTTTTAGCTATCACAAATTATGCTGCTATGAACATGGGTGTGCATATATCTCTGTGGTATGACTATTTTAATTCTTTTGGAAAGATACCCAGCAGAGGGATATATGGTTCAAATGGAACCTCTAATCCTAGTTCTTTGAGGTATCTCCATATTGATTTCCATAGTGGTTGCACCAGTCTGCACTCCCACCAACAATGGAGAAGGGTTCCTTTCTCCCCATAGCCCCACCAGATTTGTTATTGGTTGATTTCTTGATAGCAACCATTCTTTTTGGGGTGAGGTGGAATCTGAGTTTTGTTTTCATCTGGATTTCAAAATGACTAGTGATGTTGAACATTTTTTTATATATTTATTTGCTGCTTTTACTTTGAGAAATGTCTGTTCATTTCAGATGCCCATTTTTGCATTGGGTCTTTATATTTGTGGGGGCTGGTTTCTTTGAATTCTTTATATGTTCTATGTAATAGTCCTTTGTCTGAGGAGAAGCCGGTAAAATTATTTTCCCACATTGTAGGTTGGCTCACCTCTGGTGGTCATTTCTTTTGCAGTGCAGAGGCTTTTTAGTAAGATGAGATCCCAGTTGTTGATTCATTGTGTTTGTTCCCGTGCTACTGAGGATTTGTTCATAAAGACTTTACCTATGCCAATATCTGCAAGAATTCTGCCTAACTTATCTTCCAGCAAGTTTAGTGTTTCTTTTTCAATATTTAGATCTTTAATCCACTTGGATTTTATTTTAGTGCATGGTGAAAGATAAGGGTCTAGTTTTAATCTTTGGCAAATTGAAAGCCAGTTTTTGCAACACCATTAATTAAAGAGGCTGTCTTTCCTCTAGTAAGGATGGTCAGCTCCTTTTTCAAAGATGAGGTAGCTGAGTACATCTGGAGTTAATTCTGTATCTCCTAATCTATTCCACTGATCCTCAGGTCTGTTTCTTTGCCAGTTCCATGCTGTTTTTATCACAGTCATTTTGTAGTATAGTTTCAAGTTGGGAATCATGATACTCCCTGCCATGTCTTTGTTGCCTAGAATTGCTTTTTCTATTTTAGGTCTTTTCTGGTTCCAAGTGAATTTTTGGACTCTTTTATCTAGTTCTGTGAAATACACTGTTGGAATTTCAATCAGCATTGCATTGAATCTGTATAGCAGTTTTGGAAATATGACTATTTTCACTATGTTTATTCTTCCTACCCAGGAGCATGGGATATCTTTCCATTTTCTTCTATCCTCTGCTATCTCTTTTTTCAGAGTGCTGTAGTTTTCAGTGTAGAGGTCTTTTGCTTTCTTCGTTAGATTGATTCCTAGATATTTCATAGTTTTCATTGTTATTTGTGAAAGGAATTGTTTCCCTAATTTCCCTCTCAGTGAGTCTGTTATTTGTGTACAAGAAGGCTATTGAATTTTGAGTGTTGACCTTGTAGCCAGCTACTCTACTGAAAGTGTCAATTAAGTCTAGAAGCCTTTTGGCAGAGATTTTCGGATCTTCTATGTAGAGTGTCATATCATCAGCAAATGATGACAGTTTAACTTCTTCCTTCTTTATTTTATTTCTTTCTCAAGTCTAATTGCTGTGGCTAATGTTTCTAGAACTATACTGAACAGGAGTTGTTATAGTGGACATCCTTGTCTTATTCCTTATTTTAGCATGAAGGTTTTCAGTTTAACCATTTAGAATGATATTGGCTGTTGGTTTTTCATACATAGCATTTATCAGTTTGAGATAAAGACTATCTATTGCAATTTTCTGTGGGGCTTTTTATCATGAATAGGTGTTGAATGCCTTTTCTGCATCTATTGTGATGATCATATTGTTTTTATCCTTGATTCTGTTGATACAGTATATTACATTTATTGATTTATGTATGTTGAACCATTCTTACATTCCTGGAATAAATCCACCTTGGTCAGGTTGTATGAACTTCTTGATGACCCTCTGTATTCTGTTTGCCAGTATCTTATTAAGGATTTTTGCTTCTGTGTTCATTAAGGATATTGACCTATAGTTCTCTTTTTTTGGTTGGGTCTTTCCCTAGTTTTGGAATCAAAGTAACACTTGCTTCCAGAAATGAATTTGAAAGTACAGCTTCCCTTTCAAGCTCATTGAAAAGTTTAAAGTGTATTAGTAGTCATTCTTTTCTAAATGTCTTATAGAATTCAGCAGTGAATCCATCAGGACCTGGGCTTTTCTTTGTTGGTAAACTTTTAATTACGTTTCAATTTCACTGATTGTAATTGAGGTATTTAGAATTTTTTTAACTTCTTTGTTCACCTTTGGTAATTCATAAGTATCAAGAAATCTGTTCATTTCTTCTATGTTTTCCATTTTATTAGAGTACAGGTTCTCAAAATGCAGATTGATGATCCTTTGGCTTTCTGGTGGATCTGTTGTGACTTCACCTTTTTCGTTCCTAATTGCATGAATCTGAGCCTTTTCTTTCCTTTTTGTGACAAGGTTGGCTGAGGGTTTTTTAATTTTATTTATTCTTTCAAAAACCAAACTTTTGATCTGTTGATTTTTTTGTATTCTCTTACTTTCCATTGCTTTTATTTCTGCTCTGATCTTCATAATTTCCTCCTTGTATTAGCTTTGGCATTTTCTTGCTTCCCCCGCCCCCAGGAGCCTAAGATTCATCATTAGGTTGTTTATTTGAGCTCACTGTGTTTTCTTATTGTGGGCATTCACTGCTATGAATTTTCCATGTAGAACTGCTATCATTGTTGCCCATAGATTCCTGTATGTTGCCCTGGCATTATTAGTTTTTACACTTGATCTTAGCCAAAAGGCCAAGAAGCAATAGCATTATAAGTTTTTTGTAAAAACTGACCAATTTCTTTTTTAATTTCATCTGTGACCCATTGATTGTTCACGACAGTGTTGTTCAATTTCCATGTGCTTGTGAAGTTCTTACAGTTTCTTGTGCTATTGATCTCCAGCTTAATTGCACTATGGTCTGATAACGTAGATGGGATAACTTTGATTCCTTTGGCATTTATTTAAACCTGTTCTATGAGCTAGTATGTGGTCTGTTTTGCAGAATAACTCATGTGCAGCTGAAAAGAATGTATATTGTGATTTTTTGGGGGTGGAACATTCTGTAGATGTCTATTCATTCTATTTGTTCAAAAGCTTGGTTCAGTTCTAGAATTTCATTGTTGATTTTTTTTTTTTTTTTTTGGTCTAGATGATCTGTTTGTGACAGTGGCATATTTAGGTCCCCTACTATAATTGCATTAGTGCTTATTTGGTTTTTCATGTCCCTTAAAATTTGTTTTATATAGTTGGGGCATTCATATTTGGTGCATATGTATTTATGATTGTCATCTCTTCCTCTTGGATCATTCCCTTTACAAGGATATAGTGATCTTCTTTTTCTCTCTTAATCAATTTTGGTTTGATATTTACTTAGTCTGAAAATTAGATAACTATCCCTGCTTTTTTCTGGGCTCCTGTTGCATGAAGAACTGTTTTCCATCATTTCACTTTCAGTCTGTGAGTTTCTTTTTGCACTAGTTGTGTTTCCAACATATTGTTGGATTTTACTTCTTAATCCATTCTGCCAGTTGATTTCTTTTGATTGATGAACCTAGGCCATTAATATTGATGGTTATAACTGATATGTATTGACTTATCATTGTCAAGTTATTGTGCTGTTGTTGGCTCTTTTAAATTTTTCCCCCTCTCCCTTTAGTTTCTTGCCTTGCCTAGTTTAGTTGCTCTTTTGGGCCTTATGGTGTTGTGACCTTCATTGTCTTTTTCTAGGATATTGTTTAGAATTCCTTGTAGTGCTGGTTCAGTATTCATGAAGTATGTCAGGTGTTATTTTTCATGGAAGTAACATATTTCCCCATGCATTTTCAAAACAATTTTGTCTTCCATTTTCTTTTATCTTTTCATCTTGTTCTACTAACCACTTAAGAATTAGATGTTTTGCAGGATATTCTGCAACATGAAGCTCTCCATCCTTTCCACTGGGGTGTAGTTCTGCTGCGGCCAATCTGGTGATGGAATCCATGGTGAGGTGAACATCTCCAGTGGCAAATCCCAGGATTTCCAACACCAATTTGCACGCACACTTATCCAGCACCATCTCTTGGGCATTTCTTTGGAGGTAGTTTAACAAGTCTGGAGAAATGGATTTTAACAGCTCACGATGGCGGATCTCTATATCTTTCTTACTGTATGGATTTCCATCTCCCTTTTGCAGAACTTCATTGATTTCTCAAACTATATGTTCAGGATCTCTGGGGCTTAGTAAGTACAGTAAGACTTTCCTTCCATATTTGTCATTTACTGTGTTACACAAGGAACTGATGATTTCTGATGTGATTATCTGCTGCACAAGTTTAGCATCATCATTACAATCAAATGCCACCAGTAAAACCAAATGAGAGTATTGGCCATTAACCACTTTTCAACATAAGTCTTCATTGTTTTCACAATTACTTTTCTGCCCTTGGGCACAAACAGTGCATGGCCACTCTGGCTCCATCCTGTGTGTGTGCCAGGTACACCACCACCTCACAGATGGCTTCAATTAGTTTTGATCTGAGTTTTGGTGTTGCATAGGTTAAAAAAATCCAAGAATACTTTATGGACTAGTGAGTGCTTAATCACAGCTTCCTTTTGTGCCATTGGAGTTAGAATCTGTTTCATTTCATCCATAATAAGCTTCTAATTTTTCTGGCTGTACCTCCAATGTTGGGTGTTCTGCAGACTTGTAAACCTGAAATGTATCCCCATTGAGTTCCTCGGTCAGAATGTTCCTCTCCTCCAAAATGCCTTTGTTGTATGCATATTCCACGATGGCCGAGGACTCTACATGCTGCAGCATCTTCCTCATGTGACCTTTAAAACTTTTGATTGTCTCTGCAACCTGTGGTTTACTTCCATACATGAGAAATTTCTAAACAATATTTTTGAAGTATTTGGCTTTCCTTAATTCAACCAAATCATCTTGCAATTCTTTGAAAGCCTGTTTTCTCTGTTCTTCATTACCATACTGCATGTAACACTGGATCACATGAGTTGAATCATGTGCAAATGCAATAGTTGTAATTTTCCCTTGAATCAACTTCCGCAAGTCACTCATCAACTTCACTCTTTTTTCTTTGTCACAATCTTTTCTTCTTAAAATCTCCCAGATCTCTTTTGCTTGAACAACAGTGTCATAGTTAGTTTTGTCACTGAGCTGTCTGCTCTCCTTTAGTTCTTTTTTCTTCTTTTTGAAATCATCCCATTGGGTTTCTTGGACGCTGATTCATCACTTTTACTGTCTGGGTGGAACTTTCTCTTCTTGTTGAATTTATTTGCCTGCTGGAATTTGTTCTTCAGTCCTTCGTCCCCTTTTTGCTTATTCTTGAACTGTTTCATACCTTTTTTTTTCCAGATTCTGTGGCACTTTTCTCAAACTTCTTAGCTGTAACTTTAGGTCCCCCCTCCTTAACAACTTTCTTGGGGAACATCTTTGAAGAACTAAAATCTCTGTTTTTCTGAAATTTGTTTTCTTCCTGTGATGCCTTTGTACTCATTCCTGTGAACTTTTTTACCCTTGACTTCTAGCACAGCAACGTGCACATGGGGCTGAGCCTGATGGTGGTAGCCAATTCAGGACCAGTGCTTCTACTTCCTTTCCTTGACCCCAGTTTTATATATTTTCAAATATTATATAACTGAGAAACTTTAACTATTAACCCCTCCTGTTTCCAGTTTTCTCAGTTTTCTGATTTTTACTTCATATTTTCTTCTATAAGCCCAATATTACTCATAATTATTTTCATTTTTCTTTTTAACATGTGTTTAGGTTTATCTTGTTTGCCAATTATTGCTTTGCCTATTATTGCTTTGGGAAATCTTTTTCCTTCTGTGTTTAATTTTCTGAGATAAATCTTTTAATAATTGCTTTAACAAGGGTATGTGGGTGGTAAGTTCTGTATGGTTTTATTCTGTCTAAAATTATCCATTTTGTGCTCTTACTCTGGATGGATTCTTGACAGTTATTTTTTCTCAACATTGTTAAGCCACTATTTACTTGTACTGTGGCCTATATTGTTACCAAGAAGAGTCTGTTGTCAGTTGCTTTTCCTTGTTTATCTTACTTAAAACCTTTAATTCTTGGATCTAAGGATTCATGTCTTGCATTAATTCTCTAAAATTCTCAACCTTCATCTTGTTTCTGTTAGACTCTTTATTGTTTTCTTCTTCCTCTTAAAGTTATAGAATACAAATTTTTATCTTATTCCTCCATGTCATTCTTATACTTTTAATTTCTTTATCTTCCTTTGTTGCATTTTACTTAATTTCTTTAGATCTATCTTGTAATTTAAAGTTTTGGCTTTAGCTGATTTTAATGT
>NW_022900913.1:52086271-52116625 GCF_012274545.1 Fukomys damarensis | reverse complement strand
ATTTATTGCTTGATTTTAAAATTTTTATTTAATTTATTTCAATCTACTTGAGGTGTGCTTGTTTCATGCATATTTCTTCCGGTCTTTATTCTTTTTATTCTTTTTAATTAAACATAATTTATTATTATAGTGTGCTATAATATGAAAATATTAATCTTTTAATGCTGCTATTCATTATGTCTTTAGTTTCTCACCTATTTTGTGTCATTTACTTGAGAAAGCTCAGTGTCAGAAATACTATACTTATCTGTGGAATCCATGGGTACCCATGGTGAGTAGTGTCATTGTGTAAGTGCCTCAGGATTATCACTGGCACTGGAACACATATATATTAATTTTCAGTTTTGAGAATCTTGAACTTCTAAGATGGTAGTGTAAACTTGAACCCCACACTGCCGCATGGAACAGACCTAGAGCATACATTCTTCAGGCACTCAGGCCTAGGTGGATGAGCTTTCCCATTACCTTTCTGTATCAGGAACATAAATATTGCAGTCTTATACTTTAAGCTCTGTTTTTCATGGTTTATAGCTCTTCCCACATGGGTTTACAAGGTTTATTCTGCTGTCTTGAGGACTTTCAAATAAAATCTCCCAGAGCACGTGATCTGTCACATGCACATACACACGTGCACACACTGAATTAATACTCAGCTATATCTCATGAGATTCTGCTCAGACCTTGAATAAAATACAGGAGTGGCAAATGCACAATTTCTGAAGCCTGACTTGCCTGGTGCCTTCAAGGAGCATTAGGTCTTGGGGGACATTATAAGGAATTTGGGTTTTTACTCTAAGTATTTTGGAAAGCTATTAGTGGGCTATGAGTGAGGAAATGTCATAATCAACATTATATGTTTAGGGAATCTTTCTGGTTACTTTTCAGAGGACTGATTTGTTGGAGACACAGCAGTGGAGACCTCAAGCAGGCAGTTGAAAATATGAATATTGAGCTCAGGAGAGAAACTATATTTGAATGCATAAATTAGAATCATCAGAGTATGGATGATATTGAGTGAGGAGCCAGGTGAAGTAGCTTCTAGTGAGTGTGGGAATCAGGGACCCAGAAGTCTTCCTTGTGGCATCCATTGATCACTGATTTATCTGCTTCTCATCATAGTCAGACTTATTCTTATCCCTCATTCTGTCCTCAGCTCCCTCCAGTCAGATGCCCATCCCTACCAGTCTACTGAATCTGCACCTTTTCAGATCACCAAACTGCCCTTGAAGCACCAACTCAATGGGTTTAGTAAAGGGACAGTAATAGGGAAGAGAGCTAAAAAGAACTACAGCAATGCCAAAGTAATAAGACTCCAATAGGAAAGTCTCTTGACATAATAAGGGTGAAAGTTTAAAGTATCAAGAAGGGTTGGCAGATTCAGCAAGCAGTGGTGCTGGACTAGAGCAGTGTGGGTAGCTTCAGGCACATACAACCAGGGCCTCGGCCCAATCCCAGTTTCTTGGGCACACAAGCCCAGGCCAAAGACCCACCCAGAAAATAGCTGCACAAGCAACAGCCAGAGGACTGCTGTGATACCATTAGTAAGTGCAGGAAGACTTTAGCCAGAAGCCTGCTCAAACAACAGGGACTGGATTGCACATTCTCTAGCCATAGGATCTCCCAGACAACAGCTACTTAGGGGAGCAGACCCTAACCAGAGGCATGCCTAGATACTATCCCAAGTGTGCACAGGCCCCAGCCAGAAGCCCCCCAGACAACAGACCAGATCAGGGATCTATAAGGTAACCATTCTGAACCCAGGAATTGGTGCCCTGGTGAGCAGAAGAAAACAGGCTGCTTAGTAGCTTGCTGAGAATTGAGGACAACACGTGAGCACACAGTTCCCTCAACAAAGGCATAGCAGGTTGCATCTGTTGAAATGAAAAGACATGTAAACAAGTCTCAAAATCAAACTTCAAAATTACCTAAGGCAACCCCAGAGGACAATGAGATAGAACAACCTGATGTGCAAGCACCTGAATTCCCTGAACTAGCAATGAAAGAGGATCTCAAAAAATGAAATCAGAAATCATTTCTCAGATAACAACAGAGATTGTGCTCATAGTACAAGACATGTTAATGATTCTACATCAGACACAGATTAAAAAAAAATAGAGAAGCTGAGAAACATGATGGAATCCCAACATAGGAACTGAATGGAATCCATAAAACAGATACAAACAGAATTCCAGGCAATTGAACACTCTATTGAAAGTTTATAAAAAAGAACAAGCCAATGTGAGGACAGGATATCAGATCTAGAAGACAGGATTGCAACTAATGATCAGGAAAAGAAAAAAATACTTAAAATTAGTAAGGAACCATGAGAAATCAATCAAGCAGCTGCTAGATGGAACAAAGAAGAATAGCACAAGACTTATCAGAGTCAAAGAAAAAACAGGAGAGTGCAGGTAACAAAAAACAACTGCTTACAGAAGTAATGACAGAAAAAAAACCTCTCATGTATGGGAAAAGAACTTGACATACAAATAAGTAAGGCATATAGGACTTCAACTAGCCATGATCAAAAAAAATCTACACATAGCCATACAATAGTTAAGATTCCAGAAACCCAACAGAAGAACAAAATTGTATAAGCAGTTAGAGAAAATAAGTAAATCACATACAAGGAAAGCCCATCAGAATCACAGCAGACCTCTCAACACAAACCCTAAAGGCAAGAAGAGCATGGAGTGACATATTTCAAGCCCTCAAAGAAAACAACTTCCAATCCAGATTGATGTACCCTGCAAAACTATATTTCAAAATTGATAGAGAAATAAGATACTTTCATGACAAAGAGTACCCAATGAACATCATGAATATGTAACCAGCACTTCAAAAATTTTTGAACAATATCCTAGGAAAAGAAAATGAAGATCACAACCCCAGGAAGCCCGGCAGAATGAAGCCCAGCAAAATGAAGCAGAATGAAGATAAGAAATTAAATGCAAAGGGGAAGAATCCAACAAAAAGAAAAGGTCATGAGAAGGTAAGTCAATACATATCAGTTATAACCATCAAAATTAATGGTCTCAACTCACCAATCAAAACAAACAGAAGAATGGGTCAAGAAGCAAGATCCAGCAATATCCTGCATATAAGAAACACACTTAATTCAAAAATAAATTCATAAACTGAAAGGCAAATAATGGAAAAAATACTCCAAGTGACAGTAACCCCCTCCCCCCCAAGAAGAAGCAGGAGTAGCTACCTTCTTTCCAGATCAAATGGATTTCAAACCAACACTGATTAAAAGAGACAAAGAAGGCCTCTGTGTCCTTGTGAAGGGAAAAATCAAAGAGGAAGAGATGATGATCATAAACATATATGCACCGAATACTAGTGTATCCAACTATATAAAGCAAATACTAACAGACATAAAAAATCATATCAACACTAATACAATAGTAGTTGAGGATCTCAGTACCACCACTGTCACAAATAGATAGATGCACTAGCAAGAAAATAAACAACTCAATCAAACTTTTGAACAAATGAACATAACAGATGTTTACCGAGTGTTCCACCCCCCAAAATCAGAGTATAAAATTTTCTCAGCTGCACAGGGGTCATTCTCCATAATAGACAACACACTCACTCATAGAGCATATTTAAGTAAGTGCAAAGGAATTGAAGTTATCCCCTGTATATTATCAAAACATAGTGAGATGAAATTGGAGTTTAATAAAAAGGAAATCACAAAAATTTCATAAACACATGGAAATTGAATGACACACTTCTGAATAACCAGTGGATCACACAGAAAATTAAAGAAAGACAGTTTCTACAATTAAATGACAATGTCAATACAACATATCAGAATCTATGAAACACAATGAAAGCAGTCTTATGAGGGTATTTCATAGCAGTGAATACTCATACTAGGAAAATAGACTGAGCTCAAACACAACCTGATGCTGAAAATCAGTCTTTTCAAAAAAGATGAGCATGACAAACCCAAAGCTCATTCAAGGGAGGAAATTACAAAGAGTAGACCACTAATCAATGCAGTGGAGAATAAGTGAACAATACAAAAAATCAAGCCAAGAGTTGGTTCTTTGAAAAAATAAACAAAATTGACTGAAAAACCCTTAGCCCACCTTATCAATACTTACTTCAAGAAAATATATACCTATATGATGGAAAACAGAAGAAATTGACAGATTCCTAGATATGCCTGAATTACATATGAACAACGAACACCTAAGAATTCTAAGCAACCCAGTATCAATCAATCAAATTGAAAATTCACTAAAAAACTTACCAACTAAGAAAAGCCTGGGCACTGGTAGCTTCACTGCTGAGTTCTACAGGACATTTAGAGAAGAACTATTTCCAAAACTGTTTGAACTCTTCAGTGAAATTGAAAAGGGAGCAATACTCCCAAATTCATTCCTGCAAACAAGCATCACCTTGATCTCCAAATCAGGGAAAGGCCCAACCAAAAAAGAGAACTATACGCCAAACTCATTAATGAACATAGATGCAAAAATCCTTAATAAGACATTGGCAAATAGAATGCAGAAGATCAATAAGAAAATCATACACCCTGACCAGTGGGATCAATTCCAGGGATGTGGGGGTGGTTCAATATATGCAAATCAATAAATATAATACACTGTATTAATAGAACTAAGGACAAAGACCATATGATCATCTCAAAAAAAATGCAGTAGGGCTGGGAATTTAGCTCAGTGGTTCCACTGCTTGACTCAAAAAAAAATGCAGAGAAAGTGTTCGACAAAATCTAACATGCTTTCATGATAAAAACCCTACAAAAAAATTGGAAGACAGTCTCTTCCTCAACCTGATAAAGCCATCTATGAAAAACCAACAGCCAATATCATACTAAATGGTCAAAAAGTGAAATCATTCACACTAAAATCAGGGACAAGACAATGATGTTCTCTGTCACTTCTCCTGTTCATTGTAGCTTTGGAAACATTAGCCATAGCAATTGGACAAGAAAAAGAAATAAAAGGAATAAAGATAGACAATGAAGAAGTTAAATTGTCACTATTTGCATACAGTACGATACTCTATATAGAAGATTCCAAGAACTCCACCAAGTCTTGTAGGCTTAATCAAATTTAGTAAAGTAGCTGGATATAAGGTCAATTCACAAAAATCAGTGGCTTTCCTGTATATGAACAAGAGACTCACTGGGAGAGAAATGGGGCAAATAATTCCTTTCACAATAGCACCCACAAAATTGAAATACCTAGGAATCAACCTAATGTAAGAAATCAAAGACCTCTACTCTAGAAACTGTAGCACTCTGATAAAAGAGATCGAAGATGATATTAAAGAATGGAAAGACATCCTTTGCTCCTGGGTAAGAAGAACCAACATAGTGAAATTAGCCATACTTCCAAAACTGCTATACAGATTCAATGCAATCATGATTGAAATCCCAATAGCATACTTTACATTGAGAAAATAATCTGAAAATTCATTTGGAGTAAGAAGAGGCCTAGCAAAAGCAATTCTAGGCAACAAAGACAAGGTAGGGAGTATCACAATCCCCAACTTGAAACTATACTACAAAGCCATTATGATTAATAACAGCAGAGTACTGTTAAATAAACAGATCTGAGGACTAGTGGAACCTATTAGAAAATGCAGAAACAACTCCAGACACATTCAGCACCCTCATCCTTGACAAAGGAGCCAAACAATCTCACTGGAGGAAAGATAGCCTCTTTAAAAGTGGTGCTGGAAAAATTTGGTTTTAACTTGCAAAAGGTCAAAACTAGGCCTATATCTCTCACTGTGCACCAAACTAAAATTAAAATGGATTAAAGGTCTAAAAATTAATACAGAAACACTAAACTGGCTGGAAGAGAGGTTAGGTAGAACTCTTGAAGACATTGGTGTGGGAAAAGATTTTATGAACAAAACCTCAGTTGCATGTGAACTAGCACAAAGAATCAACAAGTGGGATCTCTTACTAAAAAGCTTCTGCCTGGGGATTTAGTTCAGTGGTGCCACTGTCTGCCTTGCAAGCACAAGATTCTGAGTCTGCACAGCAAGAGAAACCACCAACAGCGTGAAGAGACAACCCATAATGTGGGAGGAAAAAATTTACTAGCTATTCCTCTGACAAAGATCTACTATCTAGAATATGTAAGGAACTTAAAAATATCAGACCTCCCAAATTTAAAGATCCACTCCAAAAAATGGGCATCTGAAATGAACAGACATTCTCAAGCAAAGAAATAGAAATAGGAAATAAACATATGAAAAAATGTTCAGTATCACTGTTCATGGAAGAGATGCAAAGGGAAACAACGCTGAGATTCCACCTCACTCCAGAAAGTATGGCTGCTATCTATCAAAAAATGTTGGGGAAAAAGAAGCCCTGTTCCACTGCTGGTAGGAGTGTAGACTCGTGCAACCACTATGGATATCAGTATGGAGATACCTCAAAGAACTAGGATTAGAAGTCCCATTTGACCCAGCTAGTCCTTTGCTGGGTATCTTCTCAAAAGAATTAAAGGAATCATACTACATTGCTATATGTACACCCATGTTCACAGTAGCATAATTTCTAATAGCTAAAACTTGGAAACAGCCCAATTTCCCATCAACTTGAGACTGGGTAAAGAAAATGTGTGTGTGTGTGTCACTTTTTAAAATCAAATGGATTAACAAGATGTGGTTTTTCTATAAAATGGAGTACTTCTCAGCCATAAATAATGAGAAACTAGAGACATTTATAGCTAAGTGTATGTGCATTGAGGCTATACTCAAGTGAAATAAGACACACTTGAGTACTGAATAGTTTCTCTGGTGTGAAAAACAAAGTGTAAATAAGGATCAAAATGTGTAATTGATATTGTGAAGTAGCAAGAAAATATCTAAAGAGGAAGTGGGAAAGGGAAAGGAAAGGAAATCAAGGAAAAGAAAAAAATGTGAAAATAGAAAAAACTGGAAACAAAGTCTTTGTAAATAGGGGTGAAGGGGGTGAAGTGAGGACAGGGATATGGGGAAAAATAAGAACCAAGATATATCATGTAAAGGTACAAGATCCCAATGATAAATAACTGTGTTGTTCTAATAGCTAAAACTTGGAAACAGCCCAATTTCCCATCAACTTGAGACTGGGTAAAGAAAATGTGTGTGTGTGTGTCACTTTTTAAAATCAAATGGATTAACAAGATGTGGTTTTTCTATAAAATGGAGTACTTCTCAGCCATAAATAATGAGAAACTAGAGACATTTATAGCTAAGTGTATGTGCATTGAGGCTATACTCAAGTGAAATAAGACACACTTGAGTACTGAATAGTTTCTCTGGTGTGAAAAACAAAGTGTAAATAAGGATCAAAATGTGTAATTGATATTGTGAAGTAGCAAGAAAATATCTAAAGAGGAAGTGGGAAAGGGAAAGGAAAGGAAATCAAGGAAAAGAAAAAAATGTGAAAATAGAAAAAACTGGAAACAAAGTCTTTGTAAATAGGGGTGAAGGGGGTGAAGTGAGGACAGGGATATGGGGAAAAATAAGAACCAAGATATATCATGTAAAGGTACAAGATCCCAATGATAAATGTAACTGTGTTGTTTGCTTTAAATGTACCAATAAACTTAACAGGGAAAAAATTTAAAAAAGAATTGAGTACTACTTAGTCATAAAGAGTGAGAAATTAGAGGCATTTATAGCTCTTTGGATGAACATTGAGGCCATACTTATAAGGGAAATAAATAGAACACACGTGTAAATAGCAAATAGTTTTTCTGGTGTGAGAAACTGAAAGTGTAACTAAAAATCTAAATGTATAATAGACAAGGTCAAATAGAAGAGATACAAAAGGGAAGAGGAAGTGGGAGGGGCAGGAGAAAGGAAAGAAGGGAATGAAATTAATATGAAAAATGAAGAAATGGATACAAAGTCTTTTTAAATAGGGAGGGGTGGAGGTATTGAAGGGAGGGCAGGGGGATCGGGAAAAAATAAGAACTAAGATGGATTACATAAAGGTGCAAATTTCCAATGATGAATGACATATCGTATACCTGAAATGTACCAATAAAATTAATTTTTTAAAAGAAGGATTTACACTATATCTGACATAAAAATCTTCAGATACCTGAGTCTGACCTTAGATTCCAACCATTTGTCTGTGTTTCTTATCGTAAATTCCTGGGGTCCCCAAGGCAAAGATCTGCTTCAAGTCCCTGTTGCCTTCCTCTAGCCTGGTAGATCACGTGCTAGCTATTGCCAAGTCTTTCAGACCTACTTTCTGCTTGCTAGATTAAATCTCACTTCTGTATCCTACACTGATTATGTTTCTTTTCCTTATACTTCTTATGAGGTTGTAGTCTTAATTTTCCTCTTCTCTAATGTTTTTATACTATAATTAACGAAGTTCTGATCAGCCATGCCTTCTGTATGACACTATCCAACTCCTTATCCTTTACCAATATCCTGTAGTTTCTGGAAGACAGCTTAGAAGCACAGAGTTAAATCCAAGGCAGTTCTCTATAAGAATTAGAAAACCTTGAAAGATCTCTAGACTTTGTGTAATACATGCCTTGTGATTGAGCCAAGTCATACTTCAGTAGACTGAAGTCTTAACCCTATAATTAAGTATATGCTCTCATATATTTTCTAGGATTTATAGAAGCAGTTAAGGAAGTAGGAAGGGAATCACTGAGAACTCAGTAATAAAGTATTTTTTTATATCTTTTAGTAGGAATGCTGGGCCAAAGTTTTGTAGACAGGAACACTCATTTGTCAAAGCTCCCTTCCTAATGCTTGGAAAAGCAATAGCCAACAATTCCATAGCAGGAATTGATAGGAGTGGGAAAGCAAATGGCATGATACTTGAAAACCAATATCTCTACTTCATTATTTTTGGACCTATCCTTCGATGTATATTTATTGATTATAGTCTATTGATTATTTAAAACGTTATGGGTGAAACTGTGTCGTCCTAAAACTTGTAAATTGGAATTCTGACCCTAAGTATGTCAAAATAGGATCTTACTTGGAAATAGTTATTGAAGATGTAATTCAGATAAGATCATACTAGATAGAATTAGCCCTAATCTAATACGACGTGTGTCCTTTTGAAAAGGGAAAATTTGGACACAGATGTACACAGGAAAATGCCATGTAAAGATAAAGGCATAATCTACAAGGAATGAATACTGACAATTTCTATCAAATAGTCATGAGCTAGGAGAGTGATAGGACAGATTCTCTTGCATCCCTCTGAAAAACTCAATGGACCTTGGAATTCTAGCCTCCAGAACAGTGAAAGAATAAAGGTCTTTTGTTTAAGCCACCCATTTTTATGGTATTTTATTATAGTAGTCTTCAAAAACTAATACAAAGTTTGAGCAGACACAAATTACATTTGCCACAATATTTTAATAATGTTTTCAGTATTGCATTAATAAAAGTAATTTTTCCATGCTTTGAGGTTTTACCCGCATAAGCTATCATCCCATCAAAATCATCACCAGGAGGAAGAGAAAACAAGCAGAGGAGGGTGTGTATGCAAACACATACTCACTTTTCTGAAGAAACTGCAAGAGTGCTTCTTCATGCAGGCATATTTCCAAAGAGGCTGAAGAAAGGAAATCACGTTTAAAACAAACATTTACTCCTGTTGCTAAGTCAATGCTTCACAACATTCCTATAGTATCAGACACAAAAATTAAACCAGAATTATGCAGTTCGGCCTAATGCAGTCTGCTCAGCCTCTGTGATAGACAAAGAGAAACAGTTGCATTTTGTATAATTAGTTGGGGGTGCACAACATGAATTTAAAAACCATGTCAGGACAATTTTTGCATAGCAGAAAACAGTCTCATTAACACATTTCATGTGACACTTGTGCAGCCAATGAATTTTAATTATCTCTGAGGCTTTGGACAAGGAGTGCAAATCGTTTCAGTATTAAAAATAGAAAATAACCTTTATATTTCAATTGGTCATATCAGTCTCATTATTTCTTCTTTATTAATATTTCATTGTTTTACTGAAACTATTACTACTTGGAATGTAAGAATATATGCTTAGCAAAATATAGGTCATGGAAGGTAAACTTCATTCAGCTGACACAGTGGAATGCAATGAAAGAGGAAAAGGGATTAAAACAGGAATGAAAGAAAACTACCAATATCTTGTTTGTTGTTTTCAAATTTGAAAAAATCCCAATAGACAAATCAGTCCAAAAAAGGTCAGTCTCTCTAAACTTGACTTGATTGTTTGACTTTAAGAGACTTGCACTGACATTAGATTCCACACAGCTAACCAAAGAGTTTGGAAATCATTGCTTGTGTTCTGATTTCTTTAGCTGTTCCATCTCTACCCCACCCAGACACACAGCAAAGGATACAGCAGCATGTGGTATCTACCCATCTAGACCCTAGTCATTGTTGCTACCAAAATCTGTTAAAACTAATTCAAGGGGCTTCTGCTCATCCCCCAACCTAGTTAGGAACATTGCTCTGTTATTTTAATAACAAGGCCTGCAGGCAATGTTACCGTGCTATGTTGGGGTGAGGAGTGTTCAGTTCGCTTAGGATCTCATTCAGCCTTTGTACTCTGTAGTAGTTCTTAGAAGTGTTTTTGGAACACAGTGTTGTGCACGGCAGCAGCATAAAGCACACTGTGCAGCCATCCTCCAGTCCACCATGGAGCTGCTTGCATGTAAGAAGCTTATTTTCCTAACGAGGTTCAATGTCTTCTATTCGACCATTATTAAAGAGGCATCAGAGGCATATTTAGGAAGAAGAGGCACTGAAACAAGGCATATTTAGGTGACATTTGAAGAGCTTAAAGCTCTCAATTAAGAAGAGTGATTTGTTTTTCTGTCAGAACTCAGAATCTCTTTGGGGAATTTTAAACAGTGACATGATAAAACTTCACCCAGTTTGGAATACCTAAATCAGTAAACCATAAAAGATGGAACATGAAAGACTAAAATGATATTTCATAGTTTTAGGACTTTTTGTTTTTTCTGTCCTTGTAAATGTTTGGAGAAGTTTTTTGTTGTTGTTGTTTTTTTTTCCTCTCAGTTCTTAATCAATGAACAGTTCCCATGTCACCTTGAGTGCCCTTCTCTGAGATGTTTTAGCTATCAACCTTCTTTAATCTCCTTGTCCTTCTCTCTGTTTTATATTCCAAAACTGGTTCCGCAAGTTATATTCAGATAGTGTCTCATGGACAAAAAATTTAAATATAAAAAGTATAGGTTTTACCAAGATGGTCCCAAAAATAAAGAAAGAGATCTCTGTCAAAGATCCCAAGGACAAAAGCCAAGAAAAGAAGTTAAGGTAAAGGAGGTAGTGCTAAACACTGAGTCAAAACACTGAGTCAGCCACTTGTATATCCTGTCTATTCAGATTATTTACACATTTTAGTCTTTGTATGATTAATCTTTGTATTTTTGAGTTGTGAGAATTCTTTATATATTCTAGATAATACTCTTATCAGGTATATGACTTATAACTGTTTTCTCCCATTTGATATCATCTTAATAACATTACCTTCCAATTCGTTGTCATAGGATGTCTTGTCACTTACTTAGGTTTTTTTAAATGTCATTCCAACAATGATTGAAGTTTTTAATACATAAGCCTTGTATATTTTTTGGCTTACTTTATTTCTGATATATTTTATGTGATTTTTCAGTGTAATTATTTACGTAATTTTATTTTGAAGGGCAAATGTATATAAATGCAATTGAATTTTTATATAACCTTGTATTTTGCATCCTTTTTGCACTAATAAGCTTTTTTGGAATTCTTTAGTGTTTCCTCTATACAAGATCATGTCATCTCCAAATAAGTATAACATTAGCTGGAGGTTTTCATTAAGAGGCCTTTATCAACGTGAGGAAGTGTCCTTTTGGGCCTAGTTCACTGAGTATTTTTACCATGAAGTGGTGTGGGATTTTATACAAGATTTTTTCTGTCTTCTTTGAAGTGATTGGATGTTTTTGCCCTATCTTCTATTGATGTCACTTATGAACTTAACTGATTTTCTGATGTTAAACTGACCCACGTGCCCAGAACAAATCCCACTTGGCCATGAGAATATGTTATAATATATCACCAGGTTCAATTTGTTAACGTTTTTTGAAGATGATTATGTCTATATTTTTAAAAGATGTTGTCCTTTAGATTTCTTTGTTTTTTCCTGTTTTTTTTTTTCTAATTCTATGATTTTTCTGGTATTGGTATCACTGTAATCCTGCCTTAGAGGTTGATTTGTGATGTATTCTCTCCTGTTTCTTGGAAGAATTTGTGAAAAATCATTAATCATTCCTAAAATATTTTATAGAATCCACCCATAAGGACATCTGGGCACAGATTTTCTTTGTGGGTAGTTCTTAGGTTATTCTCTCTTTTGTTATAGAGTTATTCATATTTTTTATTCTTTCTTGAGTCAGTTAATATATTTGTGTTTTTCTAAAAATTCGTCCCATTTCATTTATCTAATTTATTGATATACAAATGTTTGTAGTAATTTCTGATTATCCTTTTTATTTCTGCAAAATTGGTAGTAAGAGTGATTCTTAAATATTCCCTGTGTTTTTCTTGATCAGTCTAGCTAAAGGTTATCAATTTTGTTAATCTTTCAAAGAATCAATAATTTATTTTGTTAATTTTCTCTATTTATTTTTTGTTTATGTATTTTTCATTCTAATCCCTGACATTTAATTTTTCCACTTAAGTTTGTTCTTATCTTCTTTTATAATGTATTAAAGTAAATGATTAGGTTATTATTTCTTCTTAATATGAATTTATAGCTATCAATGTTTCTATAATTTTTTGGTTACATCTTGTGAGTTTTGTTATTTTGTATCTGATTTTCATTTACACAGTATATTTCCTGTTAACCTTTGTGATTTTTTTTCATTGACTTATTAATTGCTTAAGAGTGTATTGTTTTCCTGTAATCCTAACATTTGGGAAGGTGAGGCAAGAGGATAATGAGGTCAGTCTGGAACATAGCAAGACCCTGGCTCAAGTGAACAAAAAAGTATTTTTAATTTCCACATATTGATGGATTTCTTGAATTCCTTTTTAAATGTCTAATTTTATCCTATTATTGTTTGGGAACATACATGCATAACTTTAATCTTTGAAGCATTATTTATGTCTTTAGAAGTTTTTCTTGAGAGATATTGTCAAATAGTCCTAAACTACTACAAATCTTCTCATTATATGATTGTTGTAGAAAGCCAAGCTAACAACAGTATGTCTTTTATAATTTTTATGTGAGTGAATTTGGTTAACTTTTACAATTAATGGAAAATCATGGTACTTTTATCAAAATCATAAAATGATAATTAGTGCTGTCACTTGTTTAAATTATGATTTATTCAATATACTAGAAATTTAAAATATACTCTTTAATCCTCAGTATAAAATAGGTAATACTATTTTTGTAAAAGGAAAGTGACTGTCAAATTATTTAATTAGCTTGTCCAACATCATGTAGAAAATAAAGAGATAGATTAAGACCCACACCTGTTTCGACCATTATACTCTTCATAAGGCAAAGGAAAATGATCTGAGGCCATTACTTCTCGTCATCTTTCCTTGCTTCACTTACTCTCTTAGGATACACCAAGAATCATGTTCAGAGAAGTTTTGGAAGCCATGAACTACTGATTTCCATTTCTACTTTTACCTTTTTCCTATTCCTGAAACCAAATTCATCCCCTAGTTGGACAACAAGATTGCCTTCTTCCCAAGAGAATTTACTAATAGGTAAAAGAGATTTAGAACCTGTTCCACCTACCACAAGTGCATTGATATTTTCATAATTCCAAATTAGCATTTTGTTTTCTTTTGAATTTGGCAGGTAATGTATAAACCTACTTCTAATTGTGTTGCTTTTATTTCCTCCAAGGTTCCATCAGATTATGTCAAAGAAGAATGAAATCATAATGAAAGTAGTATGTTCCTAGATGATAACCAAAATCAGAATAAAGTAGTAGTTGACATGTATTATAAATTATTTCAAAACTATTTTTTGCATTTTAAATAAAATTATCTTATTAATATTTAAATGTTGCAAGGAAAATATAAAAGAATGGAATAATTAAATTGTGAAATCTATGAGGATGGTGAGTACCACATAATCTGTTTTCTACTTCCAATGTGTCATACAGGTCTTAAAACATGGTGGATCTTCAAGACATGTTTACCAGATGAATTCGTAACAATGAAATGATTTCTAATAATAATCTTTTTCTGTGTACTACTAAGCTTGTACCCTTTAATACCTCTCCTAAGGGTCCATTCACGTATCTCTTATATTACATGTCTGTTATATTACATGTTATAGTACATGTCTGTTCTGTGTCAGACACTGTGGAAGGAGCTGGGGGCACAGAAGAGAACTTAACAAGCACAAACCCTGATTTTATGGCTAGTGTCATTAAAAAAATAGTCATGCAGATTGTTAGAAGACATAGTTCAATGGGAGGTATGTGGTGTGAGAAAAGCAGCAGCACAGGGTCTTCATCTAGGCTGCAGGGTCTTCTTGGGGAAGGGACAGACCAGTAGACCTTAGAGGGGAGCAAGGGACTCTGTGTGAATGTGTTTTCTTAGACCTCTACAGTGGGTTTTATATTTTACACCACCAAATTGTTCATGCCTTCCTTAGGTGGAGCTTGTACTCTCTAGTTGTCCATGACATCTATAGGCTTGTTTGGACTGGCACCTGGCCTGAGTACAAATTTATGTTACTGCCTTGCCCCCTGGGTCTTTGAATATATGAGCCTTGATGTAAAAACTTGGCCCTTACTTTTGATTTTTGTACTTTTAGGCTCAACCCATAGTAAAAAAAAAATGCATTACCCATCTTTGACGCATACAAAAATTTTATGTGTATTCCTTTACTTCTGATATATTCATTATTTTTTAAATATTAGTTATAGTTCAATAAATTTATTTAATGAAGCAAGGCCATCACCTGTATTTAACAAACACATGAACAATTTTACAGTTTGAGAAGCCAGTGGAAAGTAAACTAAATAATCAATTTTTTTGTGCATTAAACAAAGCAATAACTCATCATTAAGAACAGTGAGATGTCTTTCCTTCCATTTCACCTCCCAAACTCTGAGGACAAGATAATATCACAGTTCTTATCCATGTTGCCAGCTCCATGTGCTTTACTGCTGTAACCTCTAAGAAAGCTATAGAGTAGGAAATCAATCCAGTAGCACATAGTGTTTCAGCTTGTTCTGCTGACTGGATTTTTAGTGTCCTCTTTCATATTGCAAGTCCAAGTTTAGAAGAAGGTAAGGTAAGGGAAATGGAGGCCAAGAAGGAAGGGAAAATAATGAGAGACTCAGTGAAGGTTTTAGGCCACTTTGTTTTTCTCAATAAAGGAGTTCTTTCAGTCACATCTAAGAGACTTAAGTGTTAAAGCTCTAAAAGGGGCTCAAATCAGCCTAACTTCCCCTGGCAGTTGGGGAAAAGGAATAGACACATCTTGAGACAGGCTGTAGGGCATAGATTCCCATCAAGTGTTATTTTGGGTGAAGCTGAGCCAAAATGCAGCATCTGGGAGAAGCCAATATGATCCACCTCCACTGTGAATATCTGAAAATCTTTTTCATACAACTACCCAGTCTTAACCACCCCGATTGCTTTATTAAATGGGATTAATAAAGTTGGCCTAACAATGCAACATCATTCAACATGTTTTATCCTGAATGCAAGTTTAAAAGAATAGTATTTGGAAGGGACATTTTTGGGGCAGCTTTAGACAAACAAACTAACTAACAACCCTTGTGGAAAAAATTACAGTAGATTACAAGAGTGCAGGAAACCATAGTAATTTGGAAACAATGTATGTTCCTTAGGAACAGACTTTGCTAATAGAAGACGCTTGATTTTGTTGGTTATAATTGCAATACATTTCCATGATGGAGTAGATGAAATGTTCCCATCCTTGGAATTTTATCCAGAATTGTTTTAAAATGTTGCCTTTTGTTTTGCTGTTTTTCTGGGCTCAAAACTACAGTTTTTCTGTAACACTGGCAACAGTTATATGGAATTCAGCATGACTGAGGTCAATTTAGATTTCTTCCAAGGGATTCAGTTACTGTTTTAGAAGGATCTTGGTATACACAACTTTACTCACACAAAGTAATATAGCCTGTATCAAAACATGGTTTCTGAGAAAGAAGACCTAATGTAGAAATGCCACATTCTGTTTAGTTATATATGTGTGTATGTCACTATCTATCTGTCTACCTACCCACCTACCTACCTACCTCCAAGGATCTATATGTATTCTAGAGCTGTGTGCCATATTTTTATATATATTTCACCTACCTATCTACCTCAGATTTTCTCCTTAAGCACGCATGAGGTCTTACTTGACCCATTTTTGTGACTATAGCAGTCAGTTAGTGTGGGCTCTTTGGAAGTATCTTTGGCTTTCTGGAGTTAAGTCCATCTGCTTTGGCCACAATTCAAGGTTTAACATCAGTAAAACTTGGAAATGTAAGTTCAACATGCAGTCCAGTTGTCCCCACTCAATATTGAGGAATATATACTCTTTCTGTGGCTTTGTTATGCTGAAAACAGCTTGCAATTTATTTATCATTGTTCTTGGGGAGCTTCTGTGCCTCATTAATCAGAATAATTGAGAACCAGCTGGGTTTGTAAAACAAAGTCCACTGGCTGAACTTCAAACTTGTATCTGTCCTAAAGATGGCATTAGTGGCAGATCAGCTCTTGCACCCAATAGGTTAATTGTTTGACATGCTATAGCCTCAGTAATATCTACCCTAGAATGTTGCAAGGAAATTTGTTATATGACTGGGACAAGTAGGGCCACTACTTTTAAAGGAAATATATATATTTCCTGGTTTGCTGCTGGAAGAGCTATTTGAAAATTCTTCTAGGAAGGAGTAAAAGGTGGCAATGAATTTCAGGCATAAGGACAAATGGGTCCACATCACCTCAGATGGCTGGTTACTGACAGCCATCCATAAAGATAGAGAGACAGATGAAAGTGCTGGCTACTTGGACCATTCCCTCTTCTGAGTTTTTGTGCATAAGGTGAGAGAGCACTTTACTCAGTCCCGTGTTTAGGGATCCACACTCATGTGGTCATTCAGTGTCAGTGTCACCAGGTAGACCCATTCCTGGGGCCACAACTGTATTGCAAAGCCTCTCATTCATCCCTCTTTATGTTCTTAACCCCAGAAATAGAACATTCTATAAAAAGCAGCAGCCAGAGATATCAAGCTAGCATCCTGAAAAAGATAATGCCTTCCGATAGGCAGATTTTTTATGTTTTTGAAACAAGGTCTGACTATGTAGCATTGGCTAACCTTGGACTTGCTATTTAGCCTAGAACTTTTGATCTTCCTACCTCAGCCTGCCACATGCTAGGATCACATGTGTGTCCCCAGCTGATAGGCAGATTCTTAACACTCAAGATCAGAAGGCAAATGCCCAATTTAAACTCAGCTTGCCTATTTAGTTAGTTTCCATCTGTCAGAGTCACTGACCCATGTGACACTTCCATGTCTACAGACATTGTCCAGACTCCCTTTAGTGAGCTTCTGTCAGCCAGCCTCTCATTTCCTTCCAACTCTGCTCCGTTTACTTATGGCTAACAACTTCACTCTCTTATCAGCTTTATGCTCAAAGCAAGAGTGTAAATAATTTGAATTTCAAGTAAGGCAGACTTGGATTATCACTTTAGTTCTTCTGCCTGTTAGTTGTGTTAGCTTGAGCTAAATGCCTATATTCTCATCTGTAACCCCTGAAAGATGGCTAAGAACTAACTCATCCCTTCATTCAGTAAATGTTCATCAAGATTTTTTTCAAGTCAGAAAAGCATTGCCTGACAAATAAGAAGCGTCTGATGATGATTATTATTTTTGGTGAAAATAATAATAATAATAACAACGAAAACAGAGACAGAAGTAATATCAGAAGAACACCAGTCTGATCTGGATCCCACATCCTGAGCTACTTTATTCTGAGCTCAATAAATATAGATTCACTGACTTATTGCATCTATGACATTTGCCAGGACTTTAATTTCTGGTCTATTCTTACTCTGTATAGCTTTTTTTTTTTTTTCTTGGCTTGGCCCTCGTGGATTCTCAAGTTGTGGTGTTGTCTTTTTCTCTGGATAATATATCCACCCACCATTTGAATTCCTACACAAGCTTCATGTTTCAAGTGACTATCACTAAACAGTGCCCGTGCTAAGGTGATGTTCGGCTCTCAGAGATATGCATCTGCCATATGGTGGGCAAATGTTATGAGATTTTTGCTTCCTTCATTCCAGGCCAGCTTGCCAGAAATCTGATGCCACCTTCATAACATGTAACACCAATGGCTTAACTGTACTCAGGCCTCAAAAGCAAAGGCTTTAAATGGTCTAATCCCATGGATACTCTCATCTCTAGGGTCCAACATGGCATGAGTTTCCTATCATCCCTCTAAGTGTAGTGATGTGCTTTTATGTTAATTGTGTTGGTTTTTAACTGCTAACTATTATAGTTTGTTCTAACAAGAGTATTACTACTATACTTACCAAGTGGATAGTTCTTTTAGTAATTGTGGTTAATAAGTCCAGTTAATATTATAACTTGAAGGGATTTGTCTATAGTTATTTATGAGAGCTTGACTCATATTTTTACATAGAAAAGTACTAATTATGATATTTTTACTGGGTATATAGCTTATTTATGTCATTGGCAACTCCTACAACAGGAATATGTAGTGGGCATTGTCTTTCTATCTTTGACTTGAATACATTGTCTAATTTATTATATATAATTATGAGTGATTGGTTGAGTTGTTTGCTTTATTTAAGACTCCTTGTGAAGCAGAGTTTTTATTTAGCATATTTTTCTTGGTTACATTTTTGAGGTTAACTAAGAAGCAACATCATTCATTCTTAATTTCTTATATCTTTCATTTATTAATTGCCTCAGCAGATTTTTCCCAAGAGTTGCAAATTCAAGTTCTTAAGTGAAGTGGAAAGGGCTCAGCATAAGGAAGAGGACTGAAAAGACATGGTATCTCCATGCTACTTCACAAGGCATTGAAGCAATGTTGCCAGGGACTCTCATTTTTTATATTAATAAAATAAACAATGTTAATCAGCCAGGCTTACTTCATAGGAATCCAGTTTTGTTTCATTAGGGTTTTAGTTTCCATGAATATTCTTTAATTAATAAAGGCTAATGTACTCTGACATGTACTCTATACTCTCAGAGGCTGAGTACATTTCAATCGTGCAAAGAATGGTAATTATTTTATTTTATGACATCAGGCATATTTAGAGTTTTGAGAGTTTAATTGATCCAATCCTTCAGTTGCTCTGGATAATGGGAGTGTGTGTGTGTGTGTGTGTGTGTGTGTGTGTGTGTGTGTGTGTGAAATAAATGACCCTTTCAGTTCTTGGGTCTGTATTTGGGCACTTTCTTGTTAGTATAGTGTTGGACTTGGAGTATTTCTAAATTCACAGTGATGTGCCAGAGGTTTTCTCCCACAGTATTTAATGTTATGGAGTTTACATCATTCAGATCTGTCTCCTAATCTTCAAGATCTTGGCAAAAGAAATGTCTTGCTGACATTTTGGTTGGCAGAAGCGCCGGTTTGTTACTGAGTACTTGAGATAGAGCTTTCTTTCTGCGGTTAGCACACCGTGTTCCCTTGATTTTCATAGAGTATTAAAATACTGCTAGTATATACATTTTCTGTTTCCCTCATCATCTGTCTAATTAGAGTTTCCTAACATGCTCTTATATTTGATGTGTCCACTCTAGAAACAAAATAGAAATCACGACCATTGTGGGCCAGCCCCAATCTCTAGTGAGCACTGGAGAGCATGTGGATAATCTCCCACAAAACAACTTATAAAGAAGAAGAAATGAAGATGGAAAAAGAAATGAAGGAAAAAGAAAATGTAATTCTTCACAAAACTTATAATACCCTTGACAAATACTATTAGAACTTCTTCTATAACTATATAAGTGTCTTGAACACCAATTGAAGGACTAGAGAAAAGACTGAGTTATTTTTAACAGTGGAGTCATCTCAAACCTGGGTATAGGTTGCAAAAGGACCATTACTGATTGGCAGTCTTACTTATGGATCACCTAGAAAAAGGGCAGTGAGGAAAAATCCTAATGGGCAGAGTTTGAGGCAGTGTATTTGATTATCACTCAGTGTTGGAGAAATAGTTGAGAAAAAAAAACAGATATGGATTCTTGGAAAGTGAAGAATGGTTTCACTAGCTGTCAAGAAATTTGAAAGGAATAGTAGTAAAATACAAAGAAGAGGGAATGCTTGAGGTTGGCCTATGGGACTGGGCATGAAAGGCTAAAATCTTTGCTCTGTGTAGTAATGGGATAAAAATAATCAAAATATGTTCATTAAATGGGAAGTGCTTCACTAACTCAAGAAATACTGGGTCTTAGTCCCTTTGTAGCTGCTATAAAAGAACACTATAGATCAGGTTCCTTATAAACAACACACATTTACTTCCTTGAGTGCTGGAGGCTAGGGAGTTACATAAAAAACAAACAAACAAAACCCAAGAACCAGGAGATCCAGTGTTTGGTGAAGGGCCTCTTCATAGTTCATAGATAGCCACAGTATCTTCTTACTGTGCCCTGTAATGGGTGAAGGAAAGAAGGGGTCCTCTGGGGTGCCTTTCATAAGAACACTAATACCTCATTAGGTAATTAGGCTGCACCTCATCCTGCCGCACTAAGGATTAAGATTTCAGCATTTAAACTTTGAAGGGACACAGGCATTAATCAATAGCATCCAGGACAATCAAACAGCACTGGGTGAAGAGGCATGAAGAAAGCCTTCAAGTTTCATCTCTGCTCTAACAGGTTTGAGATGAATCCTTCCAGACCTTGATTTTCTCACCTTAAAATAAGGGATCAGTCAAGATCAGGGCTATTCACGTATTTGTGTCTCTAACAGGAACACGCATAAAGCTTTCACATTTATGTCCAAATTTTGGCAGTTATGCAGCAGCACAGATAAATTTGCCATTCTGGAAATCCCAACTCCTTGATTTGAACCACTAAAAGCTTTGTTGATAGGTGTTTAAGCTATCTTTCACTTATAATGTTGTATCTTTTTAACAATATCAGTTGTTACATGAGGTAATCATTAAGCTTTATCTCCCCTATGATTTCTTTCTTTGTGTTTCTAGAATACTCCAGTACCTACACTTCTTTTGGCAGTTGCCTATCACCTTTTGGAACATATTCCTTCATTTTAGATAAAAAGTAAAATAGTGAAGACTTTAAAAGAAATTTACAATGTTCTAATGCTGCTTTTATACACTCCATGCTGTTCCTCTAAACCTATCAAATTTTTGTGTGTCACTATGGTGATGTAGCAAGATAAGAAGAGCAAATAGCAAGTTAATTAGAAAGTATTCAAGAGGAAGTTTGTCAAATAACTAATAAGACATATCTAATGTGGTTTAAATGCATGAATTTAAATGCTTAAATGCATGATTGAGCAAAAAACAGTAAAATATTAACTTAGCCCCCAAAGGCAATTTAAAGTGCTCTATATGATTTTAGGAAAAAAAACACTTTGGAATATACTTTTTAGCAAAATGAAAAAGTAATAGATTAGCCATTAGATAAATACAAACCATTATGATACCAAAATACATCTGACAGCTTCTTAAAGTTTAGACTTAGCTAGATCTATCATATAACTTAGCAATTCCAGTTTTAAGTATATACTCAAGACATAAAACATATGTCCACACAAAGATTGCACCTTAATTTGCATAGTAGCATTTTTCAAATATTCCTCAGTTGGTAAATGAGTTTTTTAAGATGTAGTATATCCATATAATAGAGTATTATTTAATAAAAAAATGAAGTAATGATATATGCTACAACATGGATGGACATTCTAAATATTATGTTTAGTCAGAGGCAGTCTCATACTTTGTGATTCTATTTATTTTTAATTTTTTATTTTGAGTTTATTGATATATTTTAGGTATATAGTACAATTACATTCATTTTTTTCTTTTTTAAAAAATTGAGACTATTGGTCCATTTTAGGGATACAGTACAATTACATTCATTATTGGGATCTTGTACCTCTACATGACAGGTCTTGGTTCTCATTTTTTCCCCATGTCCCTACCCTCCCTTCACAACCTCTTCCCGTCCGCATTTACAAACACTTTATTTCCATTTTTTCATTTTCTCATATTTTTTCTTTTCCCTTATTCCATTTCCCCTACCCTTCCCACTTTCCCTACACCTTTAGCCCTTTTCTTCCCATTTCACATTATTATCTCATTAGAATCTTGTGTACTATTATAGTTTTTCATGCCAGAGAAACTATACAGTATTTACGTGTGACTTATTTATTTCACTGAGGATTATATCCTCAAAATGTATACATTTTCCTATGAATGAGTCTAATTTCTCATTCTTTATGGCTGAGTAGTATTCCATTTTATACAAAAACCACATCTTTATCCAGTTTCCAACTGATGGGCAAATGAGCTGTTTCCAAATTTTAGCTATTACAAACTGTGCCGCTATAAACATTAGTGCGCATATATCTCTGTGGTATGATTCTTTTCATTCTTTTGGAAAGATATCCAGCAGAAGGATATCTGGGTCAAATGGAACCTCTAAATCTAGTTATTTAAGGTATCTCCATATTGATTTTCATAGTGGTTTCACAAGTCTGCACTCCCAACAACAATTGGGAATGGTTTCTTTTACCCTACAACCCTGCCAACATTTGTTATTGTGTAATTTCTTGATAGCAGCCATTCTTTGTGGGTTAAGGTGGAATCTCAGTGTTGTTTTCATCTGCATCTCTCGAATGACCAATGATGTGGAACATATTTTCATATATTTACTTCTGCTTTTACTTCTTTGAGAATGTCTGTTCATTTCAGATGCCCATTTTTGAATTGAGTCTTTATATTGGGGGGGGCTGATTGTTTTGAGTTCTTTATATATTCTAGATAATAATCCTCTGTCTGAGGAGCAGCTGGTAAAAATATTTTCCCACATTGTAGGTTGTCTCTTAGTTCTGTTGATGGTTTCTTTTGGAGGCAGAAGCTTTTTAATAAGATGAGATCCCAGTTGTTGATTCTTTCTGCTAGTTCCCGTGCTACTGAGGATTTGTTCATAAAGTCTTTTCCTATGCCAGTGTCTTCAAGAGTTCTGCCTAACTTATCCCCCAGCAAGTTTAGTGTTTCTGTTTTAATATTTAGATCTTTAATCCACTTGGATTTTAATTTAGTGCATGGTGAAAGATAAGGGTCTAGTTTTAATCTTTGGCAGGTTGAGATCTAGTTTTTCCAACACCATTTATTAAAGAGGCTATCTTTCTTCCAGTGGGGATGGTCACCTCCTTTGTCAAAGATGACATAGTTGAGTACATCTGGAGTTGTTTTTGTGTCTTCTTCTAATCTGTTCCACTGATCCTCAGGTCTGTTTCTTTGCCAGTACCATGCTGTTTTCACCACAGTGGCTTTGTAGTATAGTTTCAGATTGGGAATTATTATACCCGCTGCCATGTGTCTGTTGCCTAGGATGGCTTTTGCTATTGTAGGGCTCTTCTGGTTCCAAATGAATTTTTGGATTCTTTTTTCTATTTCTGTGAAATATAGTTTTGGAATTTCAATTGGCATTGCACTGAATCTGTGTAGCACTTTTGGTAGTATGGCCATTTTCACTATGTTGATTCTTCCTACCCAGGAGCAAGGCGTAGCTTTCCATTTTCTTATATCCTGTTTAATCTCTTTTTTCAGAGTGCTGTAGCTTTCAGTGTAGAAGTCTTTTGCTTCTTTTGTTAAGTTGATTCCTAGATACTTCATTTTTTTGGATGCTATTGTGAAAGGAAATGTTTCCCTAATTTCTCTCTCAGTGAGTCTGTTATTTATGTGCAAGAAGGCTATTGATATTTGGGTGTTGACCTTGTATCCAGCTACTCTGCTAAAAGTGTCAATTTAGTCTAGAGGTCTTTTGGTGGAGTTTTTTGCGTTTTCAATGTAAAGTAAATATCATATTGTCAGCAAACAATGACAGTTTAACTTCTTCCTTTCCTATCTTTATTGCTTTAATTTCTTTCTCTTGTCTAATTGCTATGCCTAATGTTTCCAGAACTACGTTGAAGAGGAGTGGTGATAGTGGGCATCCTTATCTTGTTTCTGATTTTAATGTGAAGGTTTTCAGTTTTTGGCCATTTAATATGATGTTGGATATTGGCTGTTGTTTTTTCATAGCCTTTATTAAGTTGAGATAGAGACCATCTATTCCAATTTTTTGCAGGGTTTTTATCATGAATGGGTGTTGAATTTTATCAAATGCTTTTTCTGCATCTATTGAGAGGATCACATGGTTTTTGTCCTTGACTTTGTTAATATAATGTATTACATTTATTGACTTTCGTATGTTGAACCACCCTTGCATCTCTGGAATAAATCCGACTTGGTTAGGATGGATGATCTTCTTAATAATCCTCTGTATTCCGTTTGCTAGTATCTTATTAAGGATTTGTGCATCTATATTCATTAAGGAGATTGGCCTATAGTTCTCTTTTTCAGTTGTGTCTTTCCCTGGTTTGGGAATCAAAGTGATACTTGGTTCCAGGAATGAATTTTGAAGTATTGCTTCCCTTTCAATTTCATTGAAAAGTTTGAAGAGTAATGACAGTAGTTCTTCTCTAAATGTCTTGTAAAATTCAGCAGTAAATCCATCAGGGCCTGGGCTTTTCTTTTTTGGTAAGTTTTTAATTACATTTTCAATTTAACTGATTGTAATTGGGTGTTTAATATGTTTTTATCTTTTTTGTTCAACTTTGGTAATTTATAAGTATCTAGAATTCTGTCCATTTCTTCTTTGTTTTCTATTTTATTATAGTGCAGGTTCTCAATGTAGTTACTGACTATCCTCTGGATTTCTGTTGGATCTGTTATGACTTCACCTTTTTCATTCCCAATTGCATGGATCTTTGCCTTTTCTTTGCTTTTTTTTGATAAGGTTAGCTAAGGGTTTATCACTTTTATTCTTTCAAAAAGCCAACTCTTTTTTCATTTATTTTTTGTATCTTTTCTTAGTTTCCATTGCATTGATTTTTGCTCTAATCTTTATAATTTCCTCTCTTGTATATCTCTGCTGTCATAATACACATTGTGTGAAGCCATGTGCAGAACCAAATCCCCCTATCTCAGCTAACCGATTGCAGACTCCCACTGCACACACGGACCTCAGGCCGCAAAGCTCAAATTGAGTTCCCTGACCTCCTGCAGGGCTGAACTCCAGACAGTTCTACCACAGGTTTCCCCTGCCCTTTCTTTAAAGGTGTTCAAATTTGGGAGCTCAGAAAATTACCTTTTATAACCAGCTATGCCTCTGTGGAGTGGATAAAAGGACTGGCACAATCAGCAGGTCTGAGAGCAGGGGGTTGGTGCTCAGTGGTCCCTGCGTGGCTACCCTTCTGGCAATGGAGCAGGAATGGTGGTGCCCACAGAGGAGGGCGCAGCTACCTGGTCCTACGGACTGGGCCCAGGCAAGCCAGAGGGAGATCTGATGTCCAAGCTGCTTTCCTGAATCTCACCTTCCTCTGTGTGATTCTCTTTAAATGAATCATACTTTTTAGACAAATCTGTAGAGCCAGATAGTCGATTAGTGGTTGCTTAGTACCAACATTGGAGGTGAAAGCAAAGGAGGAGGGAATAATTGGTTTAGAATTTATTATGGTGTGATAAAAATGTTCTAAAATGGATTCTTGATGGTTTTACAACTCTGTGACTACACACTAAAAAGTTACTGTGGGAAAAAGTAACTGTTAACTAAGTGACTTTCATGATATGTGAACAATCTCACAAAGAAAACTGCTATAAGACATGGCACAAGAAAGATACAAAATATAGTACACAGTGATAACAAAGAAGCTTATGAAAGAAATCCTTCAATGCTGATTATTTATCTGGCTGAAGGATGAAGGAGTGATCAACACAAACATGAACTGATAAAAGAAAAACCATAGATTGGGCAAAGGAAAGAAGGAAATGGAATTAATATGAGAAAATGAAAAAATACAAAGTCTTTGTAAGTAGGGAGGGGTGGAGGAGTTAAAGAGAGGCTAGCAGAACAGGGAAAAAATAGGAACAGATTATGTAAAGGTACAAATTTCCAATGTTGAACATCATTATATTGTATACCTAAAATGTACCAATAAAATTAATTAAAAAAAACACAAAGGCACATTAAAAATTAAGAGATCCTGTTTTTCTTTAGAAATAAAATTAAGATATTTTATAATTATAAAAGGCATTTAATATCTAATGTAATGATATAATACACAATATAAAACTTAGTATATTGGCTGGCCATAATGTTTTATGAAAATAAAGACTTTCATATAAAGATAAAGAATGAGAATTAACTATGGAAACCTCTCCTCTTTTCAAAATGTGAAGTTCTTTTTAATTAGGAATTTTCTCTTATGTATGGATGAAAATCTATCCATTTCCTCCTGCCTGTTATTGAACTTAAAATTTGACACAGAGATTGGCGCTGAAATATGTACTGTTATCCAAATAATCTGTATTCAGATTTAACAATTTAATGAAACACTAGTTTCAGGTACTTGAGGTTCCTCTTTTCTCTCCATGACAGGCCTTCATTCAGAGTCTGTGCCACCTCCAGGAGGGGCTGGAGCTGCAAATATTGCAGAAGAGGCAGCAGCAGCCCCCAGACAGGCAGGTCTCAGCATGCATAGCAGGGTGACACCATTCAGATCAGCTGTCCACGGGTTTATCTGTTGAGGTTAAGTAAATGATTAATCATTTTAAAATAATGGTAGAATTTTTACTTCTATACTCTAACAGAAATAATTTTGGAACCCTAATTTAAGCTCCAGTATTATAATCAACTTTGACAACCAGCTTATATTAAAGCCTGCACCTTCATTCCAATTTATTTAGGAAACAGGGTTGCATTTGTCTAGGAGGGACCAGACCTCTATACAAGAGTGTGCCATAGGGCCAGGGATTTAGCTCAGCGGTTTGGTGGCCTGCCTTGCAAGCACAAGGACCCGAATTCAATCCCCAGTACAAAAAAAAAAGATAGTGCCAGAGACTGCTACCAAAACATCAAAGAAAGGAACAAGTATATAATAAGTGCATACATTTATTTATTAAGCACATACCCAATTCAAGATATTGGTCTAAGTATTTTTGCATACATTAATTATTTTTATCCACCGAGCACATTTTTGCAGTCAAAGAAAAAATATAAAATATTGAGTATAAAAAATAGTTGGGTGTTTTTCTGATTATAAGTTGTGCCAGCAATTCTCAGACCTTGATATTTCTGACATTTATAAAGCAGTGAAAATAACTGTCTGACAATTTAAAAGAGAACAAAAAGATTTTAAAGTTGAGTAGGATCTAAGATGGTGGATTCAACATCACATAGTTTAATTGTGATCACCAGTGATTTGCATCTTTTAATGTGTTTGAAGCCAACTCATTAAGCCTCATTACCTTGGCCATATCAAATTACATTTCCTAATTTAATGCAGTGTAATATTAGACAGAACAGTTCAATCATGAACTCAAACTGCTGACATGTTCTCAGGCATAGGCAGCTGGGTGGGTTCAGTTCCTGATCTTCCCATTCACATGGTGGTAACTCCATTATATTCAGCCTTATTATGGCAAATGAATCAAATGCCTGTTTTCCTATACCTCTTCTGAAACTGAGTGGAAGTTAAAAATCCACAAATTATGTTTATTTTTTAATCTTTTTTCTCTTTTCCTTTAATAAGAAGCTTGGTACAGTATTAGCCAGCTTTGTATAACTACAGTGAAACACTGAAGGCAGCTAACTTGTATAGAGAAAAGCTTTATTCAATTCATACTTCTAGAGGTTCAAAGTCCAAGATCAGGTGAGCTCTACTGGTTTGGCCTCAGAGGAGGGCAAGTGGTGGAGGCACAGCATGGGGGAAAGATCTGTATTTAGAAGAGATCATATTGTCCACCAAAGGGTGGAGGTTGGTACATCACAATTCCTGCCAAAGACATGGCCCTGATAGCTTAAGGTCCTCCCATTAAACCCCACCTCCCAAAGGGTCTATTACCTCAAAACAGCTCTACTTTGGAGACCGAGCTTTTAATCATCATTTGAGCATGGGGAACACTCAGACCACATCCACACCATGGCAGAGCTTTTGAATAGAGACTGATGAGAAAGGTTAGCCTGGGATTTTGAAGATCTCAGGGTGGAAGAATCTTAAATGTGTTCTTTCCTTCAGAAAAATGCTGGTATTTTAGCAACTAAATCTGACTTGGAACTGCAGGAAGAACTTGCTTCAGGTCCAAGACCTTCTGTTTTTCACTCTGTTTTTATATAGAAAGATGAAGGTTCTATTGTCAGATTTCAGAGGACATATATTGAATTAAAATTATAGATGTTTTTCTGAAAATAAAATAAAGGTAGGATGTAGGAGGACAGGAGGAGATAAGAATGGCCTATGACCTAGACTCCTTTTCTGTTTCCTCTTTGCTTAGTTACTCTAAGAATACTGTATAGGAAAAGAATCGTGTTTCTCCTAGAGAAGTGGTCCTTGGGCAATATCCAGAATGCCTGGTAATTTGTCAGACATTCATATTTTCAGTCTATGAATTAGAAAGTCTGGGATAGACCTCAGCAACCTGTGACTAACAAGCTGTCCAGATGATCCTGATATACATTGGAGTTTTTAAAAACTTAATTTTGTTGGTGCATTTAAGGTATACAGTGTAATGGCATTCATCATTAGAAATTTGCACCTTCACATAAACACTGGAGTTTGAGAACCACTGGCTGAGGCCAATTCTATAGGTACTTAAAGGCTAAGAGTCCATAATAATCAGGCAGGGGGTTAAATTAGTGATGCAAACTTAAATTCACAAACATAGGCCATATAGTCATGAGCTATCTCCTACCCCATGGAGTGGTATCTAGTCCTCACCCTAAGTTCAGTTTGTGTCTTAACTTAGCTATCACATCCAGATTTGGAAGTGACAAGAAATAAAAATCAGTATCACTTTAAGTTTAAATTCCACTTCAAAATAAACCTCCTTGTAGATGATATTTGTACCCTTTGCCCAATTATTTAAGATATTCTCAGATAAAACTATGAGCACTCAAATTGCAAGCTATTTTGCTAAGAACATTATAATGTATACCCATATCCCATGAGTGTAGTATTACTTCTTGGTTCAGTTTTTCTCATTTTTGTCAGCTTGGTGGCATAAATGTGAGCTCACATGCCCATATGTTTACAATGGATTTAATTGGCTAATATTTTTAGGTAGTAATTTTAACCCACCTTTAAAATGGGAATAGATGATGCTTCTTATGATTTTCTCGTCCTATTTTGTTGTCAGGGTAATACTACTCTTACAGTGGAATTTGTTATCTTTACCTATTTTAAAACATTTTTATTAACATTGGCTATTATTTATATCATTATCACATTACAAATATTTATTTATCTTTCTCTACATCAGAGGTTAACCACTCCTCTAAGGAACAGTGATTCTTTATAGGGAGCAATGGTCTTCTGAAACAAAATCTGTGTTTTATCTTGCAGTCTATAATCTCTAGTTTTTTTTTCATTGAGGTTATGTGTACTTTTTAAGTATACAGTACAGTTTTATTCATCATTGGGATCTTGTACCTTTACATGAAAGATCTTGGTTCTCATTTTTCTCCCCATACTCCTGCCCTCCCTTAACTCCCTCCACCCTCCCCTATTTACAAAGACTTTTTTCCATTTTTTGTTTTTCTCATATTTTTCTTTTCCCTTATTTCCTTTCCCCTACCTTTCTCACTTCCCCTTCACCTTAGCTCTTTTCCTCTTATTTCACATTGTCAACTATACAGTTTGAATCTTACTTACACTTTTAGTTTTTCACACCAGAGAAATTTACATGTGTGTCTTATTTCACTTAAAAGTATGGCCTCAAAATGCATCCATTTTCCTATGAATGACTCTAGTTTTTCATTCTTTACTCTGTTTTGTAGAAAAACCACATCTTCTTTATACAGTCTCCAACTAATGTGCAATTGGGCTGTTTCAAGTGACAAACTGTGCTGCTATAAACACGGTGGGAATATATCACTGTAGTATGATTCTTTTAATTCTTTTGGAAAGATACCCATCAGAGGGATAGCTGTGTAAAATGAAACCTCTAGTCCTAGTTCTTTGAGGTATCTCCATATTGATTTCCACCATGGTTGCACCTGTCTGCACTCCCACCAAAAATGGAGAAGGGTTCTTTTCTCCACACATTCCCTCAGACATTTGTTATTGGTTTTTCTTTTTT
>NW_022900913.1:52073731-52086242 GCF_012274545.1 Fukomys damarensis | reverse complement strand
AGGGATTGAACTCGGGTCCTTGCGCTTGCAAGGCAGGCCACTGAACCACTGAGCTAAATCCCCGGCCCTGTTATTGGTTGATTTCTTGATAGCAGCCATTCTTTCTGGGGTGAGGTGGAATCTCAGTGTTGTTTTCATCTGTATCTCTCGAATGACCAGTGATGTGAAACAATTTTTGTATTTTTCTTACTGCTTTTACTTCTTTGAGAAATGTGTGTTCATTTTAGATGCCCATTTTTGAATCAAGTCTTTATATTTGGGAGACCTGATTTTTTTGGGGGGGGTTCTTTATATATTCTAGCTATTCTATATTCTCTGAGGAGAAGCTGGTAAATTTTTGACCCAAATTGTAGGTTGTCTCTTAGTTCTGTTGGTGGTTTATTTTACAGTGCAAAAGCTTTTTAATAAAATGAGATGCCAGTTGTTAGTTCTTTGTGCCAGTTCCCATGCTACTGAGGATTTGTTTAGAAAGTCTTTTCCTATGCCAGTGTCTTCAAGAATTCTACTCATCTTATTTTCTAGCAAGTTCAGTGTTTCTATTTTAATATTGAGATCTTTAATCCACTTGGATTTTAGTTTAGTGCATGGTGAAAGGTAAGGGTCTAGTTTTAATCTTTGGCAGGTTGAAATCCAGTTTTTCCAAAACCATTTATTAAAGAGGCTATCCTTCCTCCAATTGGGATGGTTTGTTTCTTTAGCAAAGATGAGGTAGCTGAGTACATCTGGAGTCATTTCTGTATTTTCTAATCTATTCCACTGATCCTCAGGTCTGTTTCTTTGCCAGTACCATGCTGTTTTTATCACAGTGGCTTTCTAGTATAGTTTCACATTGGGAATTGATACCCTCTGCCATGTCTTTGTTGCCTAGAATTTCTTTGGCTATCCTAAGTCTCTTCTGGCTCCAAATGAATTTTTATATTACTTTCTCTAGTTAAATATATTGTTGGAATTTCAACCAAAATGGCATTGAATCTGGATAGCAGTTTTTGAAGTATGGCCATTTTCATTATGTTGATTCTTCCTATCCAGGAACAGGGTATATCTTTCCCATTTTCTTATATCCTCTTCAAACTCTTTTCAGAATGCTGTAGTTTTAAGTGTAGAGATCTTTTGCTTCTTTCGTTAAATTAATTCCTAAATACTTCATTTTTTGGATGCTATTGTGAAAGGAATTGTTTCCCTAATTTCTTTCTTAGTGATTCTGTTATTTGTGTACAAGAAGGCTATTGATTTTTGAGTGTTGACCTTGTAGCCAGGTACTCTGTTAAAAGTGTCAATTAAGTATAGAAGTCTTTTGGCAGAATTTTTTGGGTCTTCTATGTAGAGTATCATATCATCAACAGATAATGACAGTTTAACTTCTTCCCTTCCTATGTTTATTGCTTTAATTTCTTTCTCATGTCTAATTGCTGTGCCTAATGTTCCCAGAACTATGTTGAACAGGAGTGGTGATAGAGGACATCCTTGTCTTGTTCCTGATTTTAACGTGAATATTTTCAGTTTTTGGCCATTTAATATGATGTTGGATGTTGGTTTTTAATAAATAGCCTTTATTATGTTCGGATAAAGACCATCTATCTCAATTTTGTGCATGGTTTTTACCATGAATGGGTGTTGAATTTTGCCAAACGCTTTTTCTGCATCTATTGAAATAATCTTATGGTTTTTGTTCCTGACTCTGTTAATATAGTGTATTACATTCATTGATTTATGTATGTTGAACCATCCTTGCATCCCTGAGATAAGTCCGACTTGGTCAGGTTGTATGATCTTCTTGATAAACCTCTGTATTCTGTTTGCCAGTACCTTACTAAGGATGTTTGCATTTATGTTCATTAAGGATATTGGCCTGTAGTTCTCTTTTTTGGTTGGGTCTTTCCCTAATTTTGGAATCAAAGTACACTTGCTTCCAGGAATGAATTTGGAAATATTGTTTCCCTTTCAATTTCATTGAAAAGTTTAAAGAGTAGTGGCAGTAGTTCTTCTCTAAATGTCTTGTAAAATTCAGTAGTGAATCCATTAGGACCTGGGCTTTTCTTTGTTGGTAAACTTTTAATTATGTCTTCAATTTCACTGATTGTAATTGGGGTGTTCAGAATTTTTTATCTTCTTCATTCAACTTTGGTAATTCATAAGTATCAAGAAATCTGTCTGTTTCTTCTGAGTTTTCCATTTTATTAGAGTGTAGGTTCTCGATGTAGGTATTGATTATCCTCTGGATTTCTGGTGAATGTGTTGTTACTTCACCTTTTCATTCCTAATTGTATGGATTTGAGCCTTTTTTCCTTTTATTTTTGACAAGGTTGGCTAAGGGTTTATTGATTTCATTTATTCTTTTGAAAAAGCAACTCTTTAATTCATTGATTTTTTGTATCATTCTAAGTTTCCATTGCATTGATTTCTGCTCTGATCTTTATTATTTCCTCTCTTGTATGATCTTTGAGGTTTTCTTGCTCTTCTTTCTCTAGGAGCCTAAGATTTATCATTAGTTTGTTTATTTGAGCTCATTCTGTTTTCCTAGTGTGAGCATTTACTACTATGAATTTTCCACGTAGAACTGCTTTCATTGTGTACCATAGATTCCTGTATGTTGTATTGACATTATCATTTATTTGTAAAACTAATTTCTTTAATTTCATCTGTGACCCATTGATTGTTCAGGAGAGTATTGTTCGATTTCTGTGTGTTTGCGAAGTTCTTATGGTTTCTTTTGCTGTTATTCTCCAGCTTAATTGCACTATGATCTGATAATATACATGGGATAACCTCAGTTCCTTTGCATTTAATTAAACCTGTTCTATGAGCTAGTATGTGGTCTATTTTGGAGAATGACCCATGTGCAGCCAAAAAGAATGTATATTCTGATTTTGTGGGGTGGAGCTCTCTGTACGTTTGTCAAGTCCATTTGTTCAAAAGCTTGGTTCAGTTCTAGAATTTCATTGATTTTTTTGTCTAGATGATCTATCTATATGTGACAGTGGCATATTTAGGTTCCCCTCTACAATTGTGTTAGTGCTGGTTTACAATTGTATTAGTATTGGTTTTTCATGTTCCTTAAAATTTGTTTTATATAGTTGGGGGCATGCATATTTGGTGCATATATATTTCAGATTGTTATCTCTTCCTCTTGGATTGTTCCTTTTACAAGGATGTAGTGACCTTCTTTGTCTCTTTTAATCAGTTTTGGTTTGAAATTTAGTTTATCTGTGAAAAAGATAGCTACGCCTGCTTTTTTTTTTTCTCATTGAGTTTATTGGTACATTTTACATATACAGTACAGTTACCTTCATTATTAGGATCTTGTACCTTCACATGACAGGTCTTGATTCTCATTTTTTCCCCTTGTCCCTGCCCTCCCTTCAGCCCCTCCTCCCCTCCCCATTTACAAACACTTTATTTCCAATTTTTCATTTTCTCATATTTTTTTCTTTTCCCTTATTACTTTTCCCCTACCCTTCTCACTTTCCCTACACCTTTAGCCCTTTTCTTCCTATTTCACATTGTCAATTATCTCACTAGGATCTTATGTACTATTATAGTTTATCACACCAGATAAACTATTCACTATTTACACATGTGTGACTTATTTATTTCACTTAGGACTACTCCTGCTTTTTTGTGGGCTCCTGTCACATGGAGAACTGTTTTCCATACTTTCACTTTCAGTCTATGAATTTCTTTTTGAACTAGGTGTGTTTCTTGTATACAACATATTCTTGGGTTTTGCTTCTTAATCCATTCTGCCAGTTGATTTCTTTTGATTGGTGATTTGAGGCCATTGACATTGATGGTTATAACTGATACGTATTGACTCATCATTGTCATGTTATTGGCTCTTTTAAATTTTTCCCCCTCTCCCTTTAGTTTCTTTTGTTGCCTTGTTGATTTGCTCTATTAGGTCTCATGTTGTTGTGTCTTCTTCTAGGATATTGTTCATTGTCTTCTTCTAGGATACTGTTTAGAGTTGTTTGTAGTGCTGGTTTGGTATTTGTGAAATTTCTCAGGTGTTCTTTTTCATGGAAGTATTTTCTTTCCCCATCCATTTTAAAAGAGAGTTTTGCAGGATACATCAGTCTAGGTTGGAGGTTGTTTTCTCTCAGCGCTTGAAATACCTCATTCCAGGCTCTCCTTGACCTGATGGCTTGTATTAAAAAGTCTGCTGTGATTTTTCTATTTTTTAAATGAGTAAGTTTAATTCAATTATATTTTATTGTGGAGATTCACATTTGAAGTAATTTCTACATCTTTATTTTTAAATTTGTTTTTTAGCCTTCCCCTTTTTTATTCATCTTCTCACCTTTTAATATGATAAGTTTTCTTTACTCTATTTTTAAAAATTTAATTAATTAATTTTATTGCTATATTTAAAGTATACAATGTAATGATATTCATCATTGGAAATTTACACCTTTACATAATCCATCTTGTTTCTTATTTTTTCTGCAATCCCCTAGCTTTCCTTCAATGCCTCCACCCCTCCCTATGTACAAAGACATTGTTTCCATTGTCTCATGTTAATTCCATTCCTGAGTTGCTTCCCCTGCCCCTCCCATTTCCCCTTCCTCTTTGCACATTGTCCTATTTCACGTTATCTATTATACCTTTTAGTCCTTATTTATACTTTCAGTTTCTCACACTAGATAAATTATTTGGTATTTACACATATGCACCCTATTTATTTCACTTCAAAGAGTACTGCGTAAATGTGTACCCATTTAGCTATAAGTGTCTCTAGTTCCTCGTTGTCTATGGCTTAGTAGTACTCCATTTTATTTAATTTTTTTTCTTCATCCAATCTCCTGTTGATGGGCAATTGGGCAGCTTCCAAGTTTTAGCTATCACAAATTATGCTGCTATGAACATGGGTGCACATAATACCATTGTCATATGATACTTTTAATTCTTTAGGGAAGATACCCAGCAGGAGGATTGCTGGGTCAAATGGGACCTCCAATCCTAGATCCTTGAGCTATCTCCATACTTATTTCCAAAGTGGTTGCACCAGTCTACACTCCCACCAGCAGTGGAGCAGGTTTCTTCTTTCCCCACAGCCCCACCAGCATTTGTTATTGGTTGATTTCACAATAGCAGCCACTCTTTCTGGGATGAGGTGGATTCTCAGTGTTGTTGTCATTTGCATCTGTTGAATGACCGGTGATGTTGAACATTTTTATATGTTTATTTGCTAATTCTACTTCTTTGTCTGAGAAATGTCTGTTCATTTCAGGTGCCCATTTTTGGATAGGGTCAGTCTTTAAATTTTGGAAATCTGATTTTTTAAAGTTCTTATGTATTCTGGATAGTAGACCTCTGTCTGAGGAACAGCTGGTGAAAAGTTTTTCCCACATTGTGGGTTGTCTCTTCACACTTTTGGCTTTTTCTCTGGCAGTACAGAAGCTTTTTAATAAGAAGAGATCCCATCTGTTGATTTTTTGTGCTAGTTCATGGTCAGCTGAGGTTTTGTTCATAAAATCTTTTCCTATGCCAAAGTCTTCAACAGGTCTACCTAACCTCTCTTCCAGCCAGTTTAGTGTCTCTTTTGTAATATTTAGCTCTTTAATCCATTTCAATTTTAGTTTAGTGCATGGTGAGAGATATAGGTCTGGTTCTAGTCTTTGGCAAGTTGAAATCCAATTTTTCCAGCACCACTTACTAAGGAGGCTATCTTTTCCATATTGAGGGTGTTTGGCTCCTTTGTCAAAGATGATGTGGCTGAATGTTTCTGGAGTTGTTTCTGCATCTTCTAATGAGTTGGGATCTGTTTCTTTGCCAGTAGCATGCTGTTTTTATCACAGTGGCTTTGTAGTAGAGTTTTAAGTCAGGGCTTGTGATACTCCCTACCTTTTCTTTATTGTCTAGAATTGTTTTTGCTATTCCAGGTCTCTTCTTGTTTCAAATAAATTTTGGATTGTTTTCTCAAGGTCTGTGAAGTATGCTGCTGGGATTTCAATTGGGATTGCATTGAATCTGTAAAGCTCTTTGGAAGTATGGCCATTTTCACTATGTTGGTTCTTCCTACCCAGGAACAAGGGATTTCCATTTTTCAATATCCTCTTTGCTCTCTCTTTTCAGAGTGTTACAGTTTTCAGCATAGTGGTCTTTGATTTCTTTCATTAGGTTGATTCCTAGTTATTTCAATTTTTCGGATGTGATTGTGAAAGGAATTTTTTGCTGCATTTCTCTCTCAGTGAGTCTGTTTTTCGTGTGCAGGAAAACTATTGATATTTCAGTGTTGACTTTGTGTCCAGCTACTTTGCTGAATTTGGTTATTAAGTCTAGAACACTTTTGGTGGAGTTTTCGTGTTCTTTTAAATAGAGTATTATGTCATCTGCAAATAATGATAATTTTACTTTTTCCTTTCCTACCTTTATTCCTTTGATTTCTTTCTTTTGCCTAATTGCTGTGCCTAATATTTCCAAAATTATATTGAGCAGGAGTTGTGAGAGTGGACATTCTTGTCTTGTTCCTGATTTTAGTCTGAAGGATTCTAGTTTTTGAGCATTTAGTATGATATTGGCTGTAGGGTTTACTTAGATGGCTTTTATCAGATTGAGGTAGCTACAGTCTATTCCAATTTTTTGAAGGGTTTTTATCATACATATATGTTGGATTTTGTCAAATTCTTCTCTGCATCTATTGAGATAATCATATGATTTTTGCCCTTGTCTCTATTAATATAGTGTATTACATTTATTGATTTTTTGTATGTTGATCCATCCCTGCATCCCTGGGATTAATTCCACTTGGTCAGGGTGTATGAGCTGCATTCTGTTTACGAGTATCTTCATAAAGCTTTTTTGCATCTCTGTTCATTCATGAGATTGGCTGATAGTTCTCTTTTTTTTGTTGGGTCTTTCTCTGCTTTGGGGATCAAGGTGATGCTTGCTTCCAGAAATGAATTTGGGAGTATTGCTTCCCTTTCAATTTCATTGAAGAGTTTAAACAACAGTGGTAGTAGTTCCTCTCTAAATATCTTGTAGAATTCAGTAGTGAAGTCATCAGTACCTGGACTTTTCTTAGTTGGTAAGTTTTTAATTATGTTTTCAATTTTATTGATTGATATTGGGTCATTAGAATTTTTAGGTCATCTTCATTCAGCTTTGGTAATTCATCTGTATCTAGGAATCTGTCTATTTATTCTGTATTTTCCATCTTATTGGCATATAGCTTCTTGCAGTAGATATTCATGATTCTCTGGATTTCTGCTGTGTCAATTGTAATTTCACCCTTTTCATTCCTATTTGCCTGGATCTAGGCCTTTTCTTTTCTTTTTTGATAAGGTTGTCTAAGGGTTTGTCAATCTTGTTTATTCTTTCACAGAACTGTTGGCTTCATTACATTTTTTGCATTGTTCCTAGTGCATTAGTTTCTGCCTTGATCTTTATAATTTCCTCCCTTGTATTAGCTTTGGGTTTGTCCTGCCTTTCATTTTCTAGAAGCTTTGTGTTCAGCATCAGTTTGTGTAATTGAGATCACTCTGTTTTCCTGAGTATTCACTGCTATGAATTTCCCTTGTAAAACTGCTTTCATTGTGTCCAAATGAAATAGATTCCAATATATTGGATTGTCATTACCATTTAATTGTAGGAACTGTCCAATTCTTTCTTTAATTACCTCTGTGACCCATTGGTTACTCAGAAGTGTGTTGTTCATTTTCCATGTATTTATGAAATGCTTGTGGTTTGTTTTGCTGTTGATCTCCAATTTCATGCCCCTATGGTCTGATAATATACAGGGGATAACTTCAGTTCTTTTGCACTTACTAAACATGTTCTATGAGTGAGTATGTGGTCTATTTTGGAGAAGGCTCCATGTGCAGCTTTAAAGAATGTTTATTCTGATTTTGTGGGGTAGAACAGTGTAAACATCTGTTAGGTTCATTTGTTCAAGAGTTTGATTGAATTCTACTATTTATTGTGTGTTTTTTGTCTGACTGATCTATCTACATGTGACAGTGGGGTATTGAGGTTCCCCATTACTATTGTATTAGTGCTTAAATGGTTTTTCCTGTCCATTAGTATTTATTTTATATAGTTGGGCACACTTGTTTTTGGTGTGTGTATATATATATTTTTTTTTGATGTATATGTATTTACGATTGTCCTCTCTTTCTCTTGGATTATTCCCTTTACAGGGATGTAGTGTCCTTCTTTGTCTCTCTTAATCAGTGTTGGTTTGAAATCCACTTGATCTGCAAAGAGAATAGCTACTCCTGCTTGTGGGAGTAGTTCTTACAGCATGGAGCATTGTTTTCCACCCTTTAACTTTCAGTCTATGAGTTTCTTTTCTAATTGTGTTTCTTGTACACAGTATTTTGTTGGATCTTGCTTCTTGTCCAATTCTGCCAGTCTCCTTCTTTTAATTGGTGATTTGAGATAATTAACATTGATGGTTATAACTGATATGTGTGTGACTTTTTCCTTTTGTTTGATTCTCCCCCTTTGCATTTAATTTCTTGTTGCACCTAATGATTTCATTCTGCTGGGCTTCCTGGGACTTTGATCCTCATTGTTTTTTCCTAGGTTGTTGTTTAAATATTTTTGGAGTACTGGTTTGGTATCATGAAGTTCCAAAGGTGCTCTTTGCCATGGAAGTATCTTATTTCCCCATCAATTTTGAAAGATAGTGTTGCAGTGTACATCAATCTGGGTTGGAAGTTGTTTTCCTTTAGGGCTTGATATAGGTCACTCCAAGCTCTTCTTGCCTTGAGGATTTGTGTTGGGAAGTCAGCTGTGATTCTGGTGGGCTTTTCTTTGTATGTGAGTTGTTTCTTTTCTCTGTTTGTGGAATTTTGTTCTTATGTTTGGTTTCTGGAATAATTATTATATACCTATGTGTAGATTTTTTTAAATCATGGCTAGTCAGAGTCGCCTCACTTATCTGTATATCAGGTTCTTTTCCCCTACTTGGGAGGTTTTCTACCATTACTTCTGTGAACAGTTTTTTTAAATGTCATTTGCACTGTCTCCTCTTTCTTCATTGACTGTGAGCAAGTTTGTGTTGTTCTTCTTTACATCATCTAGCCGCTGGTGGATTGATTTCTCATGGTCCCTTACTATTTTTGAGAAATTTTTCTTTTTTTGGTTACTAATTTCAATCCTGTCTTTAATATCTGAAGTTTTGTCCTCACATTGGCTCATTCTCATTTGAAAACATTCAGTAGAGTTTTTAATATCCTGGAATTCTGTTTGCATCTGTTTTATGGATTCCATTTGTTTTCTATGCTAAGATTCCATCATGTTCTTCAGTTCTTTTTTTTTTTTTAATCTGTGTCTGGTGTAGATAGATTTATTAATCATGTCTTACACTATGGACACAATCTCGGTTGTTATCTGGGAAAGTATTTCTGATTTCATTTTTTCCATATACTCTTTTGTTGCCAATTCAGGGAGTCCAGGTAGTTGAATATCAGAGTTTTCCATATTGTTTCCCTTTGGGGTTGCCTTAGGTGATCTGAAAATCTGGTTTTGAGTCTTATTTCAGTGTCTTTTCATTTCAACAGATGCAGCCTGTTTTGCCTTTGTTGAGGTGACTTGTTGCTCATCCAGTGGTCTTCAATTCTCAGCAGTCAGTGAGCAGCCTTTACTCTTGTGCTCCCCAGTATACCAATTCCTGGGTTTAGAATGGTGAACTTTTATATCTCTGAGTTGACCTGCTGTTTGGGCAAGCTTCTGGCAGGGGTTTGTATACACTTGGGATGATATATATGTGTGTCTTTCACTGGGGCCCCTATGTAGTGTTGTCTGGGGGGGCTTTGAGTGGGTGCCATGTATCCTTGTTCCTACTATCTGTGTAGGCTAGCACCTTCAGGCACTTATCAATGGTATTGGGGTTAGCCTCTGGCTTTTGTTTGTGTCTGTGTAGTTCTTTCCCAGGTGGGAAACAGCCCTTGGCTGTTGCTGGTGGTATGGTGGGACTCTGGATGAAACTTGTACACCTGTGCAACTCTTTTCTAGGTGGGCTATGGCTTGGGCATGCGTGCCCACACCTCTGGGGGTGGGGCAGGGCCCTAGCTGGGACCCACCTGCAGCCATGCCACTCTGGTCCACACAGCTGCTCCTCAGGATGTGTGTGCACTTACTGATAGTATGGCAAAACTCTGATGGAAGGTTCCATGCCTGTGCAACTCTTTTCTTCTTTACTCTTTTTCTTTCCACTAGTGTTTTTGAAGCTGTGGAGTGTATTATATAACCATTAAATTTCTAATACAAAAACTTTTCTAAAAGTTTTTTCCTGGTATGTACATGGACCAACTCTCCACAAGGAATGTAATCATTATGTACTGCAATTATAATACTAATAAAAAATAAACCAAATATTTTAAATGAATAGTTCTGTCATCCAATATCTGGTGATTGTTAAAGTTTTAAATGTTGCAATTATTTCCTGTCCCTTTTTAGTTTCATCTTTCTTTCTTTCTTTCTTTCTTTCTTTCTTTCTTTCTTTCTTTCTTTCTTTCCCTTCCTTCCTTCCTTCCTTCCTTCCTTCCTTCCTTCCTTCCTTTCTTTCTTTCTTTCTTTCTGCAGTTAGTTTGATCCAAATAAAGTTAATACATTAAAATTGGTAAAAGAAAGGTGTTTTAATTTCTAGGCATTCCAGTGTTGGCTATTTCTAGCCTCTCCTAAACAAAACATCTATCTATTGACTCCTTTTATGTTCAACGATTGTTCTAATTATATAGACATTTTACAAACTTGTTATTCAATGTGTAAATGTACAGTTTTGTCTATTTTCACAAAATTAATAAAGGCCCTGTATGAAATGCATAAGTACTACCCAGAACTCATAGAATTTTCTACTAATTCCTCTTCATGGAAGGCTTTTTCAATTGATATTACTTTTATAAGATTCATTAATCTGTATTTTTGCATAAGTTGTATGTAATTTATTTTTATTGCTATATACAATTTTACTGTGCAAATATATCATTTCCAGTTTAGGGATATTTGTACCTATAGATCCATGTGAACTTGCATATGACTATTTGATGACTATAAATGCATATGAATTTGAAGCCAAATGATTTCTCATTTAGATAGTAATTTTATTTCATTATTTAAAGTTCTGCTTCTTCTTGCTTAATATTTATATATCTGTTTTCATTCTGAGTTTAGGATGTCATAAGGAATTGTTTCCAGTAATTTTGCCTAGAAAATTAATTGTTTATTGAGCTTCCTTTCATTTAATTAGCATTTTATTTTGTTTTTAATTCTCACTATTTCATTTAAATTCATTCACGTAAGATCTCTATTTTTGCATTCTATATGTATTGCTTTCACAGATTCTTTTCCTATTCTGTCCTCTTCTTACAGCTTTTAGTTTCCTCTTCTGTGTCTTCTATGTATAGAAAGATTTGTCTTTTTGTTAATTCTTCTCTTTCTCTCTCAACCTATAATATTATTTTAAATTTTGAAGTAATTTTGTTTCCATAGCTAAGCTGGTACTTTAAAATTTCAGTTTGTTTACTTACCATTTTTTTACATACTGTTTTGACAGATGATAGTTGTATATTACTGTGAGGCATAAAGCAGTGTTACTACATATGTATATAGTGCTGAATGACAGAATCAACTCTATTACATACCATAACTTTATGATTATTACCTTAAATAATTATCATCTATTCCTCCTAGCTTCAAAGTTGTCTAACTGTCTAGCTGCAACTTTGTTCCCTTAAAGCATAACCTCTTTTCCCAACCCCACCTCTGGTAACTCATTTTTCCTCTATTCCTATGAGATTAATTCTTTTAGATTCTACTTATAAATGAAAACATAACTTATTTGCCTTACTTTATCTTTTATCTAATTTTTCTTAAATTCATGTTTTTCATTTTTCTATTAGCCTTTTTATATAAAGGCATTTGTTATTCACTTCTTTTCTCATTTTCCAAGACTAAATACTTTTTAAATTATGCTAATTTTAGCAATGTAATATTTAATTGACATTCTTATTAGAAATTTTTTCAGAAATCTCATTTCCCTTTACTTGAATTTTTTAAAAGGTGACAAATTTATTTATAATAAATCAAAAGAAAACCACAAATGAATAGTATGGAAGGATTCTTCTCACATTTTCTCACTTTTTATTCAAGTGAGTTCCTTTGCTCCCTATAAAATCTAGATAAAAAGCTCTGCTATCTGTTCTGCCACTGAAGCCACTCAGCAGCCTCTGGTTAAAGAGATAATTGGGGAAGGTGAGGCTTTATAATCAAAGAACTTCATGATTGTGGACTTTTTCTATATTTCTTGAAACAACTCACTAATTTTTTTTTTTTGAAATCAGAAAAGATAATTTTTATTTTTTGTATATTTCAACATATGCAAATAATGCCATATCAAATTACAGTATAACTGATATACCTTATTTCTTTTTTTTTAATTTTATTGAGTTTATTGGTACATTTTAGGGATACAGTACAGTTACATTCATTGTTGGGATCATGTACCTTTACATGGCAAGTCTTGATTCTCATTTTTTCCCCTTACCTCTGCCCTCCCTTCACCCCCTCC
>NW_022900913.1:52052795-52073019 GCF_012274545.1 Fukomys damarensis | reverse complement strand
ATTGTTTTGAGTTCTTTATATATCCTTGATAATAGTCCTTTGTCTGAGGTACAGCTGGTAAAAATTTTTTCCCACATTGTAGATTGTCTCTTAGTTCTGCTAATGGTTTCTTTTGAAGTACAGAAGCTTTTTAGTAAGATGAGATCCCAGTTGTTGATTCTTTCTGCTAGTTCCCGTGCTACTGAGGATTTGTTCATAAAGTCTTTTCCTATACCAATGTCTTCCAGAGTTCTGCGTAACTTACCTTCCAGCAAGTTTAATGTTTCTGTTTTAATATTTAGATCTTTAATCCATTTGGATTTTAATTTAGTGCATGGCGAAAGATAAGGGTCTAATTTTAATCTGTGGCAGGTTGACATCCAGTTTTTTCATCACCATTTATTAAAGAGGCTATCTTTCCTCCACTGAGGATGGTGAGCTCCTTTGTCAAAGATGAGGTAGCTGAGTACATCTGCATTTGTTTTTGTGTCTTCCAGTCTACAACTCACTAATTTTAGTTCCACTGATTTCAGAGGACATTCTATTTAAGGTATAGTGATACAGGTACAAATTCAACATGAAGAAATTCCCATGATATACCCTTTTTGTTTGGTGAGAGGACATGTATTTTTTTCTCATCCCTACCTTCTCCCTTTTATGCATTACAATTGTGTGTGGCTGTAATACGTAGCAGGAAACAAAACAAAACAAAACAAAACCTCTAAATCAGTTGAGTTCTGTCTCTTCAGTGATCCAATTTCGGAATTGCTTCTCCACATTACCATTGTCAGGAAACCTCCACGCCAGAGAATGTTGGGGTGGAGAGTCCTTGAAGTTCCTCAAGGGATGTCTGGCATCTATTTTGGTACCAAGGTGGATTTCAACTGCTGTAGCTTCTCCTCACCTCTTTGAGCCCTTGTCCTTTCGAACTAAAGAATATTTAGGGGAATGTTCCAGAACTTTCTCATGTTCCTGTAATTTTTACTGTGCCATTTTTCTCTCAGTTTTGTAGTGGTTCACTGGATCTTTTTGCTTTCATTCAAAGGTTTTTTTTTTCTTTTAGAAATATGAAAAAACGTATAGTGCCATATTGACACTATTGCCAACACTCAGTGCTGGGATAATTTTCTTAATTTTGTCTCTTTGTAGTCTTAACTGATTTTGATGGTAAACAGGGAAGGGCTGTCAAAATTGATTTCACTTTCATCTACTAAATCCTTTTACTTTTCATACTAGAGGTTCCCTTTATTTTTGTTTTTAAAAATAAAACTATATGTAATATATTGTGTAATATTTTGAGACAATTCACTACTTACTTTATATGTTGAGTCATTGTGGCTTTTCATAGATTAGATTAATAAATATAGAGCTTAACTATGGTTGAAGCAATACCCTTCCCATTTTGCTCACTTTTTAAATTTCCTTTTTTTATACTTGTTTTTCCTCATTGAGTTTATTGATACATTTTAGGTATACAGTACAGTTACATTCGTTATTGGGATCTTTTACCTTTATATGACAGGTCTTGGTTCTCATTTTTCCCCCTTGTCCCTGCACTCCCTTAACCCCTCCTCCTTCCCCCTTTACAAACACTTCATTTCCATTTGTTCATTTTCTCATATTTTTCTTATCCCATATTAGCTTTCCCCTATCCTTCCCACTTTTCCTACACCTTTAGCCCCTTTCTTCCTATTTCACATTGCCCATTATATCATTAGGATCTTATGTACTATTATAGTTTATTTACACCAAAGAAACTATTCTGTATTTATACATGTGTGACTTATTTATTTCACTCAGGAGTATATCTTCAATATGTATCCATTTTCCTATGAATGAATCTAATTTCTTATTCTCTATGGATGTGTAGTATTCCATTTTATAGAAAAAAACCACATCTTCTTTATCCAGTTTCCAACTGATGGGCAAATGGGCTGTTTCCAAGATTTAGCTATTGCAAACTGCTGCTATAAACATAGGTGCACATATATCACTGTGATATGATTCTTTTAATTCTTTTGGAAAGATACCAGGCAGAGGGATGGCTGGATCAAATGGAACCTCTAGTCACAGCTCTTTGAAGTATCTCCATATTGATTTCCATAGTGGTTTCACCAGTCTGCACTCCCTCCAACAATGGAGAAGGGTTCTTTATATATGTAAAAAATTTCTTGTGGAAGTACTACTGCAACTTACTTTGGCAAGGAAGTTTCTGTTGCAGCAATATCACAGGAAGCAATTTAAGTATTTTTTTCCCATAGGAATTAAGCTTTAGTTCATTTCTGTAGAATTTCCATTGTATATAATGAACACATCAGTATGTATAAATAATGCCATATATATATGTATATATATATTACCATATATATATACATATAATGCCACATATATATACTAAGCTATTGAAATCTAATGGCAACAATGATGCTGAGAGCTACTTTAACAGTGAATTTATACTAGCATCTTTAAAATTCCTCTTTATGATGGAGTAGTATAAGGCCTAGGCAAATGTTAATGTAAAGATAAGCCAATAAAATAAACATTCTTATTTCCTTTACTTTTTAAAAAAATCATATATAAAGTATAGCTCTCCTGGGGCCAGGGATTTAGCTCAGTGGTTCTGCCACCTGCCTCCCAAGCACAAGGTCCTAAGTTCGATTCCCAGTACTAAAAAAAATAAAAGAAAAGAAAATATAGCTCTCCTGCTGGCTTTCTAAGGGAGGGGTGACGTTGTACACAAGTACTTACTAGGTACATTAGCCTGCAGAATAAATCATGGCAGAACAGCCATGGCCAGTGGCCTGAAGTTCCTAGACATGAACAAAGGCATTCAAGTCGGAAGAAAGAAGTAGTTTCAGGTGTTCCGAGGATAGGCTTAGAAATTATCCAATTAAAAATTGTGGGAGACATACTTTGCTCACTATGCCACCAATATTAATGCTTTTTACATTTAGCAGAAGGCAGACACTGCTAATCAGTTCGACTGTACTGGTACATCTCAATAGAACATTCCAGAAACTTCCCTCTTCCCCATCTACTAGGATAAGCTTATGAGATGTCACTATTCTGCCATCTATCAGTTTAAAGTTAAGCAATCTCCGCAGTAGATTATACTGCAAATAAACCCAAAGGGGCTTGCCAAACCCGATAATGCTTCCCAGTTATTTACTGAGAAGTGTCTTGCCATCTTCTTCGAAGACATTAGACAACTGAAATCACTTGGAGAAACCTTAGGAAGCAATTTCTATAATATATTCTTGGTTTGTGGGATTTAGTTTATTACTACTTTAATTATTGATCTGGGGATTTAGCTAAGTCTTTCCACCACCTTCCTTGCAAGTGCAAGGACCAGAGTTTGATCTCCAGTACCAAAAATAATAATAATAATAATAATTATATTGGACATGATATTAAGTTCTTCATACATGAGGAATTCTTTTGTTTGTTTGTTTGTTTGAGACAGGGTCTCACTATGTAGTTGAGACTGAACTGGAACTCACTATGTAGCCCAAGCTGGCCTTGAACTCACAGTGATCCTCCTGCCTCAGCCTCCTGAATACTAGGATTACAGGCATGCACCACCATGCCTAGATACATGAGGAATTCTTGAAAAAAGTAGGCAAGGAGTTTATTTAAGCCCTTTTGAGAAAGCCTGCTAGAAAGTCTATAGAAGTTTCTTGTTCTACAGCAACTTTCACAATGAGGACATTCAGAATTACTTCATTTTAGGACTTAGTATTACATTCTCAGCAAAGGAACAGTATAAAGGCCTTCAAGAAAAAAAGGGATGAATTTTTATGTTTAATTGAACACATATTTGTATATACTTGTGGGGGTACAGTATGATAATTTTATGCATGTATAGAATATCTAATGACCACATCAATGTAACCAGCATTTCTATCTCCTCAAATATTTATTATTTTTATGTTTTGGGAAACTTTAATTGTCCTTTTCTGGTTATTTTGAAGTATGTAATAAATTGTAGATTTTAGTTACCCTATGGTATTATAAAACACTTGCATTAATTTCCCTAAGTGGAATTTGGAAGATTGTATTTTAACTGTTACTTCTCATTTATATATAAACTAGACATTCAGTGTCAAGAATTGTAAGATAAAAAGAAAATAAAAATTATTTTGTCTTTGAAATACTGCTATTAATAATATTTATATGTAGATGTTTTAATAGAAATTGATAATCAGAATAGACATTACTCTGCTTTATATTTGCTAGAGTGGCCTAAATATATAGTATTTTCTTGCCTTCAAGCTAATTTTTATCCATTGGCTGACGTTTTTAGAGATTGGGTAGTTTGCTTCTCATCAGACTGAATTCCTCAAGCTTTAAAACCATAAAAGAACAAATGGGGAGAGGACTTCTAAAGCTAACTTTTGTTTTCTTTGAATTTTCCATGAGAAACAAAGATATGCTTTTATTTGGAATGAAACACAGAATCTTGAATCAGAACTAAAGAAATGTTCAAGTGTTTCAGTCTCCAGTTTATTTAGCAGTTTCAAGGTTTTAGATTTTTTTTTTTGCATTACTGTTTTTTAACATTTTTATTTGATTCTTGTTTTCCCTCTAATGCTATCCCTTATACAAAGAATGAGCATGACCTAGAGCCAAGGGATACAATCTAATGTTTTAATTAGTATCATTTCCACAGTGAGCATTGTCATGGAGGAGAATGAATGGATTAAATCAGTGCATGATTGTCAGTGCTTTTTAGTGTTATTGACCATGTACAGAAAGGATGGGACTTCAGGAATTGTATCTGCTTATGTTAAGTAAGTGTTCTCTCTTCAGTGGAAAAGCATTTGAGAATGTTCTCCTTTCCCTTTGGAATGTTAGCCAGTTCTGCATTGTTCATTGAAGAAGTGACAACTGCCTACTGACTTGCTTTTTTAGGATCCCTGTGTCTGAGTAATGGGCAATTCTCTCCTTACCTATAGATCAGAAACCATTTTATTGATAATCCAGAAAATCCACAGGAGATTCACTTTTAGGGAAACAGATCTTTCAGTGAGACAGGAACAAAAGACAGAACATGGTGTGTCAACTTCTTCCAGAATGGAGGAGCAGAGGCAGCCAGCGTGCATGCCCATGCGTGAGCATGGTGGACTCCCACAAGTTGCTTCCTTCTTCAGTAAAAATAGAGCCAAGGGACAGTTCTGATAATGTTTCCATGAGAGCTAGTGATGCCCTGCTACACCAGCCCCAAAGAGAAGAGCTGCCAAACCTTTGAGAAAAATCACAGCCTTGAGGGCTCCTGAAGTTTTTATCATCCCTTTAAAAAAAAATTTTAAGTCCACCTACCTGGTTAAATGAGCAATTCATCTTATACCCTGTGGTTTATAATAGTCATTCCATCACTTGAGAATCCAAAATACATCAAGGTATAGACACAGGTAAAGGTCAGGAGAAGGAAAATTCAATAGATGTATATAGTTTATCTTTTGTTGAGTAAGCAAGGAAACAATTGCTAGTATATATTGCCTTCTCCATGTCTTGGATAAACAAAGAAGCCATACCAAATGTCAGATTAAATATTCCACAGCTGAAGTGTTTGCATAACTTTTCAGTGGCTACCATTTAAAGAAAGAACAGCAGTGCTGGGTCCCTAAAAAATAATGTATTCCCTTAACTTGACACACTCACAGTGTTCTGCCAGCAGTCTCTCCAACTTGGAAGGCCAGGCCACTCATATCTTGTCCAGAGAGTTTCATTGCCAGCTGGCAAGCAAAGCCCTGTGTTTCCATCCCCACCAGGAGCATGAAGCCTGCTGTGCATTTTGAAGGCCACAGCTGCACCATTGTCTTGTTTAACCCATGTCTGCTTTGGCTAAGATGCAAGTCATTTTCAAGAGGGAACTTCCTGGTTCTTCAAGTGTCTGTCATGTTTCAACAATGAGTTTGCCATTGCTGTGTGTTTTCAGTTTAGGTTGGCTCTATAGGACTGCTGAGGAAACCAGAGAGGGGTCTTTTATTAAACAAAATAATAAGGTTGAAGAAATCAGCCTTATTATCATTGGCTCTGGCATAGTTTGTATTAATTTCAGCGCTAGATTTCTAAAGCATTGCTCAAGAGGCAGAAGGTAATGGTCTTTAGTGCCAGATGATATGAAGAATAAGAAAGCCTCATAGATCTTCAGTAACTATTTGGTGTCAGGTGTTTCCATGCTATATCTTCATTGCTTTTCTGAACAATCTGCTGAATTATTTGCTCCTTTCTCATTTTACTAACAAAACAATTGAGTGCTGAGAGAGCCATTCACTTACCCAAGGTCATAGAGAGAGTGCAGCTGTGAAGCCCAATGGCTGTTTCATCTCCTATCTGCCATTTACTCCCTGTGACATTGGGCAAGTCATTTCACCTCTGTACTCCAATTTCTTCCTTTGCAAAATGAGAACAACAGAAGGTCAAATAGAGTTGTGTGTGTAAAATGATCAGTACTGTAACCAGCTGCTAAGTTCAGCCACAGTGACAGAGGTAGAGATTGAAACTGAATGTGGTTGCTTTCCCAGAGGATGTAGATGCCATGTCACCTTTTGAGGTCAGTGCCACCATTTATTTTTGTGGGGAGATTGGAGCCAATGCTAATATTCAGGAGAAACAAAGTAGAAGACAAATTCACATCCTCTCTTAGTATTTTTATATTCAAACAAAAAAGGCCTGTGTCTCAGGCTTAGGCTCTGGCTTCTGCAAAAGAAACTGGCTCTGAAAAGATCAGGTAGAAGAGAGAAGACTCCATGAGAGATTCAGGGGAATATTTGGCTCTATCCTTTAGTCCTGCAGGGTAATGGATTCAAAATTAAAAATGGCAGAGATGCTGTGTGGTATATTTTTCCAACACAGCTAAGCTCTGGTCTATTCACTGTACCAAAACTGAAGCTTAACTGGTAGTTGGCAATGGATATTAGTCACCAAAATGCTCATCAGCCTGGTGCTCTAAATCCACCCAAGTGTCTTCCATGTACCCAGCTCTGTGCTCACCTCATCCTCGGAGGCAAAGATGAGTAAGATGCAGCCACTGTCTTTTCCAAGCTTCCAGGCAAGCAATTGAATGAGCACATACAATGTAGAGATCTTGTCCTCTGTAGAGGTTGTTTAAATTCTGGACACTCTAGAACACAGAAAATAGGAAGCCAATAAGTTTTTAAACTTTGTGAGGAAGTTTAGTTAACTTTCTTTAATAATCCTCTGTAAGAAAGCAAAATCCACAGGTAGGAAGGAGGTTTGTAATGCAATCAACTTTGTTAATCACTTGGAAGGTTTTGTCTTGCAAGGCTTTCTTGGATACTAGTTGAATCAGTAACTACCCCCAGGGAACTGCATTCAGAAGAGCTGAACACAAGTTTTGGCTTTTCTACTTACAAGTGGTGTGGTCTTAGAGAAAATCACTCAGTTCTTCTAAGTCATATTTTTTAATCTGCAAAATGGAGAGGAATAATATTCAGAGTACAGGTTTGTCATAATAGAAAGGAATGATTAATATATACAAAAGCCCTTTTTGTGCAGGATAGACTTTAAATATTTATTCATGTTACTTTTCTTGATCCATCCCTTTCATTCATTTTTGAGAATTTTGTATATAGTATGGCTTTTAGATTTTAAATATCTTGCTTTATAGTTTTATGAGTGTATCAGTAAGGAGAGAGTGGAAAAGAATAGCACCAGTGAGAAATATTTCATTGCCACATCCAGAGCGGCCATAGTTACAAAAAAAAAAAAAAAAAAAAAAAAAAGAAAGATGAATGAGAATAACAGTGTAGGCAGTATTCTCAAATTCAGAAATCTAACAGGCAGTTGAACTTGGGACATGAAATACTCTCTTTCTGATGCCAAAATACAGGTTCTTGACTACTATTCTGTTGTATCTGAAAATTATAATATTAAGAATATGAAATTGTAAAGGCTGAGATCTATGTCCACTCATTATTTTTGTAGAAAAATAAATATGATAATTTACAGTTCTTCTTTTGAGCATAGTACAAAAGTTATCTATGGAACTTATCTATGACTAGAAATTTATGAGCTATCATCTAGGCAAAAGACACAGTGAAAATGCAAAATACTTTATAAGTCTGTGGTGCCTTTCACAGCCCCTTCTTAGCAGGGCCTAATATCATGAGCACCCTTATCTGAAAGTAATTTCAAATCTGAATTCCCAGCATGTTTTTTAGAAAATCCTTTTTGCAGTCAACACTCCTGTTTCTAGGCCTTTTCCCTCACTACTCCTCTGCCTGGAACATTATTCTTGCACAAATCTGCTTGGCTTATTTGCCTATTTTATGGAAATGTCTTTTGAAATGTTCCTTTTCAAACAGAACTGACTAGATCTTTACTCATCATGTTGTACAAAATAGCAATGGTCCCCTGGTCACTTTTTATCTATTGCCCTCCCCCCCAAGCAGTGCTACCACCAGATATACTGAAATACTTATGTATTTAGGTTTGTGTGTTTATTTTATTTTTGCTTTTTGTAATGCTAAGGATCAAATACAAAGTCTCATATCCTAGGCAACACTCTACCACTGATCCATATCCCTACCCTCACTTACTGGTTTATTGACTATTTCTCTGGTCCAGATATAAGCTGTATAAGAAGGAGGAATTTCTTTTGTTTATTGCTATCTTCTCAAAATCTAGAGCAGCACCTGGCATATGGTAGGTGCTTAGAACTTATTTGTTAAATGATTAAATAGGTACATTTGTTCTCTATTACAGTGAATTATGCATGAGTCTTACCCCAGAAACAATATTTCAGAGTCATTGTTGTCTTTCTAGATCCTAATACAGTACTTGAAATTTGTTTGATGGATGAAATTTTACAGAGACTTTTATATCCAATACCTCATTGTTCTGTGATCTAACAATACTATAAAAATACATTCGTATTTTTATTCCTGTCTGATGTAGTCAGCTTGGACCATTATAACAATTCCATGGGGCTTCAATGATGTACATTTATTCCTCATAGTTCTGGAAGATGGAAAATCCAAGAACAAGATGCCAGTCACTTCATTCTTGGTGAAGATCACCTCCTGGCAGAGAAGCAGGGGGACAAAAGCTCTGCTCTTTTTCTATTTTATAAAGGAATTAAACACATCTTGGGACCCTGCCTTCACAATTTCATCTAAGCCCAATACTTTCATAGGGGCCCAATCACCAAATGGCATCCCATTGGGAGTTAAGACTTCAATATATCAATTTTGGGGAGACACAAGTATTCAGTCCATCATACCATTTTGCTTAGTGAAATTTTAATGAATTTTTCAAGTCATAAATACTGAAGAAGTCAGAATTTAGGCTTTGTTCTTTCCACAAACCCGGGAATGTATGGTAGGGATCACCACTCCCCATGATAGAGCCCAGTGTTAACTATTGACCATAGCTGGCACATGAAAACAGCACTCATGGATCCTGAAGTGTAGAAAAGGAAGGACGTTCAGGCAGAAAGGTTCTTCATTATCAACACAAAGGTGATGATCCACTTTTGCTTTTTTTAAAGAAAATAACACTTTATAAAAAATTTAATATATTTTAAGCTTGTTTTTACTAGAAACTGTCTTCACACTATTATCCTTCTCTTTAAGTTGAATGCATGGAAGCCATCTGAGATAGCAAAATCTGAAGAAACTGCCCTGCCACTAAATTGAGAGAAACAGGTTTTGAACTCTGGATGAGCTGTCTCTTGTTTAACCATGAGGAAGCCCATTTGTTACCTGATATATAGCCATTGCAAAACCACTGTGTGCCCTCTTGTTTGGAGGGCATGCTTGAGTCGGCATGAATCAGGAGAACATTTTTTCCTCCTGCAAAGTAGAAACCATGAAAACTGATGACTTCCGGCTCCCATCATTCATTCTTCCCTCCTGGATTCAAAATAGTAAACACACAGGCACACAATTTGTTTTTGAAAAAGTCCTTAAAGGTCACACATTTTTCCTAGACTTGATGAGTTCATTAATCCCCAGATATCTTTTAGATTTGTCATTAAACCTCAGAGTTCCTAGAACCCTAACATGAAGCCAACCCAGATTCCAAACATAATGTAATTTATCCATTACTAATCTGTGCATCTATTTTTAGCAGAAATATCTTATTTATTTTCAAGACAGAACATGTCACCATGATATGCTACTGCAGCAAATTCTAAATCATCTCAGATTGCAGTGTAAGACAGAGTTGCTACATTGCAATGCAGAACCTTCCCTGCTTTCATTTGTAAGGTGTACTGTAAAAGAACTGTATACAGGCTTAGGTATTATACAGACTAATTCAAACTCAACATTACATTTAAATAATAGGTCTGTCAACCCATAATTATGGTATATCATTGAGGCTCACATTCTCTCTTCTACTCTGGGCCCAAGCAAAACAAAACAAAACCTCAGATTTTCCTTAGTTGATGAAAATAATAAGTAATAAATATGGAGCATTCTTTTCATTTGCATGACAGCTGGGTTTGTCTGGTACCCACCATACACAAAAAAACTTGCTCATGCCTAACATGATGTAAAGTGAGACTCTTCAGAGGAATTACCTCAGGGGCCTCCCACTTTTTTATACTCCTTTAAATGGTTTCAATCTTTTTAGGCTCAGAGAAGAAGAAGGGAATAAATACTAGCCAAACACAACCAAGAGGCCTTGTTGTAGATTTTGCATTTATAGTATGAAGGATTTGGACTAAAGAGAATGCTAAGGACCAGAAGCTTCAGTATTCTCCTATGGTCTGTTTTTTCCCATATGCATTCTACTATTCTGCCAAACCAGATCACATTTTGTTTCTTTGATCAAATCCAAACTACTTTACATGAAATAGGCTGTTTAATCTGATTTCCCTGTGGAAAAAAGAATGTTTTTTGAGGTTCAGAGTCAAATCTCAGCAAATCAGTGGTAAAACAAGTATTCAGTTATTTCATTCTCTGCCCTCTTATTCTAAAATTAAGAGCCACACAGTATTTCACCCATCTGTCAGCTGTCCATGCTATATACTTCTAATGGGCCTCACAAATTGCCCAGGTTGCTGGGCCATTGCAAAGAATATTGGTATATTGGTTTTCTTTTAAGTAAAAAATACATTTTAATTCACCATGCTTAATTAAGACACTTATTAATTAAGCTCAAAGATGCACAAAAATATCTGTCAACTCAATATTTTTATATTAAATACTACAGATACACATAATCCAGATATTAAAGTGATTTACTGAAAAACAAATGGTGTATGTACTTTAGGATCTCCATCTGGAATTTTATTTTTGGAAATTTTATGGAGAAATATTGACTTTAAGCTTTTTGTATTACTCCTACAGGAGTAACTGCATCACTCTCCTATCTAAGAAATTTTCACAGAATTTTCGAAATGGGCTTACACATATGGTTTCTCCCCAGTGGTATTTCTGTCACGTATCTGACAATACATGTGTACTGAAAGCATTCCTACATTGCTTATATACATATGGTTTCTCCCCACTGTGAGTGTCTTTGGCAAACACCACAAAGAATATTGGTATATTGTATTTCTAGAAAATCCAATGTTCCCAAGAAATAATTGTTTTTCAAACTAAAATGTGCTAAACCAACTTATTATTTAAAGTACTGATATGGAAAAGGGTCTTTCTTATTAGCAGGTAATCCATATGCTAGCTTTTTTGCTAGGCAAATGGAAGTTTTCCTAAATTGAATTTACTTAAAGCAGACTATACCTGTGAGTATACAGAGACCATTAACTTGAAAAGAACAGCAAAATTTCTGGCAGACCATCTATGGCCTGAGTTTTGTGCCCACTGCATTGTCATTAGCACTGAGTTTAGCAACTAGGAATTCCACAAATGGTATTAAAAGCACCTGTTAATTACATCCATTTATCTATGGCTACTTCCAGAATGCTTTTATGGTGGCTGCTAAGCAAGTTTAATAAAACTTTTTAAATTTCATTTTCAATTGACAAGTAATTGTATGTATTTATGGAGTACAATGTGATGTTATAGCTGTACAAATTTTTAATGATTAAATCAAGCTCATGTATCTGTTACCTCACAAACTAACCATTGCTTTGCAGTAAGAACATTTAAAATGTATTTATTTATCATTTGTGAAATATAATAATGGTACATTGTAATTAACTATAATCATCATGCTGTGCATGAGGCCAGTGGAACTTATTTCTCCTGCACAAGTGGAATACATACCATTCCACTAGCATCTCTTTTTACTCATCTACTGCCCCTTCCTTTCCCTGGTAACCACCATTCTACTGTGTACTTCTATCAGTTTGACTTTTTCAGACACTGAATGTAAGTGCAATCGTGCAGTATTTGTCTTTCTGTGCTTGATTCTTTTCTCTTAGCATAATGTCCTCTACATTCATTTATGTTGCCACAAGTGTCAGAAAGTCCTTCTTTTTAAAGGTTGAATAATACTAGATATAGATATAGATAATGTGTGTGTGTGTGTGTCACATTTTCTTTATCAGTTCTCCTTTTGATGGTGCTTAGTTTGATTCTGTATCTTAGCTATTGTGAATAGTGCTGCAATGAATGTGGGAGTGGGAGTAACTCTGATGTCCTGAATTCATTTCCTCTGGAGATATATATATTTCTGGATCTTATGATAGTTCCATTTTTATTTTTGTTTTATTTTTCAGGATTTTCCATGCTGCTTTCCACTATGGCTATGTAATTTATACACTGAAAAACAGTATATAAGGGCTCCTTTCTCCATGTTCTAGCTAGTACAAGCTTTTCACTTGTAAGTCTCTAGAAGACTCATTCTTAACTATAAATAAAAATAAAATGAAAAAAATGTTAATTTTTTAAAAAATGATGACAAAAACTCAAGGTTTAACCATGCACTCCGAATATTCCTCAACACTGTCACAGAAACCTTTTTCTTGCCCTTACATTTATACTATACCTGGAACCCTCATTTAAGCAAGGAGTGCATGAAATAAGCTGCTTTGAATAAGAAAATAATTTGAGGTGCTACTCAAGAGCCAGCCTATAATGTCTTAGAATCTGACAAAATTGTAACCCTCAGCTTTTCCTGAGGAACTTTAAGAGGAATTTTTCATTAAAATTCCCAGTTTGGGGCCAGAGAACTGCCCCAGTGCCATCAGCAAGTTGGGCTCAGATCCCAGTGAGAAACAGGTAGGGACCAGAGTGGCATGGTTGCTGGCATATCCTAGCTAGGGCCCTGCCCCAATCTCAGCAGCTCAGACCCACAGGCCCAGCCAAAGGCCGACCTGGAAAAGAGCTGCACAGGTGCACAAGCAACAGTTAGAGGCCTGCCCATATTCCATCTGAAAGTGCACTCACATTTCAGCGAGAAGCCCACTGGGGCTAGATAGGCATGGTTGGGGGAAGATCCTAGCCATCAGATTGGACCTACAGGCCCAGACAAACGCCCACCTGAAAAAGAACTGCACAGGCACACAAAGAACAACCAGAGGCCTCACACAGTACCATTGGTAAGGGCATGCAGACACCGGCCAGAAGCCTGCTCAAGCACTAAGGACTGGGGTGCACAGCCTCCAGGCAAATGCCCTAAAAGACAACAGCTACATAGGGTGGCAGGCCCCAGTCAGAGACACCCAGAAGCCATCCCAAGTTTGCTCAGGCCCCAGCCAAAACCAAGCCAGGGCAACAGGACAGCACAGAGATCCAGAAGGCAACCATTCTGAAAATAGGAAGTGGTGCAGGAGTGAGCCACAGAGAAAAACACATCACTGGTTTGCTGAGAATTAAAGACCACTGGATGAGCACCAAGTCACCTCAACAAAAGTGCAGTAGGCTACATCTGATGAAATGAGAAAACATGTAAACAAATCTCAAAACCAGACTTCCAGATCACCTAAGGCAACCCCAAAGGAAAATGAGATGGAAAAATCTGATACTTAACCACCTAGACTCCCTGAACTGGCAACAAAAGAGTATGTGGAAAAAAATGAAATCAGAAATACTTTCCCAGATAATAACCGAGATTGTCTCCGTAGTGCAAGACATGATTAATAAATCTACACCAGACACAGATTAAAAAAAATAGAACTGAAGAACATGATGGAATCTTAGCATAGAAAACAAGTGGAATCCATAAAACAGATGCAAACAGAATTCCAGGAGATTAAAAACTCTACTGAACATTTACAAATGAGAACGAGCCAACGTGAGGACAAAATTTCAGATATAAAAGACAGGATTGCAATTAGTAACCAAAAAAAGAAAAATTTCTCAAAAATAGCAAGGGAACATGGGAAATCAATCCACCAGCAGCTAGATGATGTAAGGAAGAATAACATAAACTTGCTCACAGTCAATGAACAAACAGGATACAGTTAATATGACATAAAAAAAAACTGTTCACAGAAGTGATGGTACAAAACTTCCCAAGTAGGGGAAAACAACATGACATGCAGATAAGTGAGGCATATAGGACTCTGACTAGCCATGATAAAAAAAATTCTACACATAGGCATATAATAGTTATTCCAGAAACCAAACATAAAAACAAAATTCTACAAACAGAAAAGAAACAATGCATGGCCGGGGATTTAGCTGAATGGTTCTGCTGTCTGCCTCACAAGTGTGAGGTCTTGAGTTTAATCCCTGGTACCATAAAAGAAAAAAGAAACAACTCACATACAAAGAAAAGCCCATCAGAATCACAGCCATCTTCCCAACACAAACCCTCAAGGCAAGAAGATCTTGGAGTGATGTATTTCAAGCCCTAAAGGAAAACAACCTCCAACCCAGATTTATGTACCCTGCAAAACTATCTTTCAAATTTGATGGTGAAATAAGATACTTTCATGGCAAAGACCACCCAAGGAACATCATGAATTCCTAACCAGCACTCCTAAAAAATTTAAACATCATACGAAAAGACAATGAGGATCAGAAGCCATCAGGTATGACAAGAAATTAAGTGCAAAGGGGGAGAATCAAAAAGAAAAAGTCATGAGGATAAGTCAATAACGTATCAGTTACAGCCATCAAAATTAATGGTCTCCATTCACCAAAAGAGATAAACTGGCAGAATGGTTCAAAAAGCAAGATTCAACAATATGCTGCACACAACATACACAATTAAAAAAGAATTTCATAAAATGAAAGTTAAAAGGGTGGAGGACAATACTCTGAGACAGGAACCCCCCCAAAAAGCAGGAGTAGCTATCCTCTTTGCAGATCAGATGGATTTCAAACCAACACTGATTGAGAGAGACAAAGAAGGACTCTACATCCTTGTGAAGGGAAAAATCCAAGAGGAAGAGATGACAATCACAAATATATATGCACCAAATACTAATTAACTCAACTATATAAAACAAATACTAATGGACATGAAAAATCAAATAAGCACTAATACAGTAGTAGTGGAGGACCTCAATGCCCCACTGTCACAAATAGGTTCACTAGACAGAAAATAAACAACAAAATACTAGAACTCAATCAAACTTTTGAACAAATGAACTTAACATGTTTACAGAGTGTTTTACCCCACAAAATCAGAATACACGTTCTTTCAATTGCACATGAATCATTCTCAAAAGTAGACCACATACTTGCTGATAGAATATGTATAATAAAGTGCAAAGTGATTGAAGTTATTGGCTGTATATTATCAGACCATAGTATCATGAAATTGGAGATCAACAGAAAAGAAACCACAAGAATTTCATAAGAACATGGAGATTGAATGACATACTTCTCAATAACCAATGGGTCACAGACAAAATTAAAGAAGAAATCATGTTTCTACAGTTAAATGACAATGTCAATACAACATATCAACCTATGGGACACAATGAAAGCATTCCTACAAGCGAAATACTTAGCAGTTAATACTCATATTAGGAAAACAGCAAGCTCAAATAAACAACTTGATGCTGAACCTCAAGCTTTTAGAAAAAAAAAAAAAAAGCAGGACAAAACCAAAGCTCATACAAGGGAGGAAATTATACAGATCACAACAGAAATCAATGCAGTGGAGACTAAGAGAATGATACAAAAAAAAATCAATGAAGCAAAGATTTGGTTCTTTGAAAGAATAAACAAAATTGAAAAACTCTTAGTCAGCCTTATCAAAAAAGAAAAGACCCAAATCCATGTAATTAGGAATGAAAAGTGTTAAATTATGACACACCTAAAAGAAATCCAGAGGATAATAAATACCTACTTCAAGAACCTGTACTCTAATAAAATGGAAAACAAAAGAAATGAACAGATTCCTAGATACATATGAATTACCAAAGTTGAACAAAGAAGACCAAGAAATTCTAAACAATCCAATATCAATCAGTGAAATTGAAAATATAAATTAAAAACTTACCAACTAAGGAAAGCCTGGGCCCTGATGGCTTCATTGATGAATTCTAGAAGACATCTAGAGAGGAACTACTGCCACTACTGTTTAAACTCTTCAATGAAATTTTTTTTCAGCTTTAATTGAGTTTATTGGTACATTTTAGGGATACAGTACAGTTACATTCATTGTTGGGATCTTGTACCTCTACATGACAAGTCTTGATTCTCAATTTTTCCCCTTACCTCTGCCCTCCCTTCACCCCCTCCTCCCCTCCCCATCTACAAACACTTTATTTTCATCTTTTCATTCTCTCACATTTTTTTCTTTTCCCTTTTTACTCTTCCCCTCCTCATCCCACCTTCCCTACACCTTTAGCTCCTTTCTTCCCATTTCTAAATGTCAGTAATCTTATTAGAATCTTATGCATTGTTGCAGATTATTCACACCAGGGAAACTATTCGGTGTTTACACATGTGTGACTTATTTATTTCACTTAGGAGTATATCTTCAATATGTATCCATTTTCCTATGAATGAATCTATTTTCTCGTTCTTTATGGCTGAGTAATATTCCATTTTATAGAAAAACCACAACTTCTTTATCCAGTTTCCAACGGATGGGCAAATAGGTTGTTTCCAAGATTTAGCTATTACAAACTGTGCCGCTATAAACATGGGTGCACATACTTCTCTGTGATATGATTCTTTTAGTTCTCTTGGAAAGATACCCAACAGAGGGATGGCTGGGTCAAATGGAACCTCCAGTCCAAGCTCTTTGAGGTATCTCCATATTGATTTCCATAGTGGTTGCACTAGTCTGCACTCCCACCAACAATGGAGGAGGGTTCCTTTCTCCCCACAACCCCGCCAACATTTGTTATTGTGTGATTTCTTGATAGCAGCCATTCTTTGTGGGGTGAGGTGGAATCTCAGTGTTGTTTTCATCTGCATCTCTCGAATGACCAGTGATGTGGAACATTTTTTCATATATTTTCTTGCTGCTTTCACTTCTTTGTATGAGAAATGTCTGTTCATTTCGGATGCCCATTTTTGGATCGGGTCTTTATATTTGGGGGGACTGATTGTTTTGAGTTCTTTATATATCCTTGATAATAGTCCTTTGTCTGAGGTACAGCTGGTAAAAATTTTTTCCCACATTGTAGATTGTCTCTTAGTTCTGCTAATGGTTTCTTTTGAAGTACAGAAGCTTTTTAGTAAGATGAGATCCCAGTTGTTGATTCTTTCTGCTAGTTCCCGTGCTACTGAGGATTTGTTCATAAAGTCTTTTCCTATACCAATGTCTTCCAGAGTTCTGCCTAACTTACTTTCCAGCAAGTTTAATGTTTCTGTTTTAATATTTAGATCTTTAATCCATTTGGATTTTAATTTAGTGCATGGCGAAAGATAAGGGTCTAATTTTAATCTGTGACAGGTTGATATCCAGTTTTTCCAACACCATTTATTAAAGAGGCTATCTTTCCTCCACTGAGGATGGTGAGCTCCTTTGTCGAAGATGAGGTAGCTGAGTACATCTGCATTTGTTTTTGTGTCTTCCAGTCTGTTCCATTGATCCTCAGGCCTATTTCTTTGCCAGTACCATGCTGATTTTATCACAGTGGCTTTGTAGTATAGTTTCAAATTGGGAATTGTTACACCTGGTGCCATGTGACTGTTGCCTATAATGGCTTTTGCTATTCTAGGTCTCTTGTGGTTCCAAATGAATTTTTGGATTCTTTTTTCTAGTTCTGTGAAATATAGTGTTGGAATTTCAATTGGCATTGCATTGAATGTATATAGCAGTTTCGGTAGTATGGCCATTTTCACTATGTTGATTCTTCCTACCCAGGAGCAGGGGATATCTTTCCATTTTTTTATATCCTCTTCGATTTCTTTTTTCAGAGTGCTGTAGTTTTCAGTGTAGAGATCTTTTGTTTCTTTTGTTAGATTGATTCCTAGATACTTCATTTTTTTGGATGCTATTGTAAAAGGAATTTTTTCCCTTATTTCTCTTTCTGTCTGTCTGTTATTTGTGTATAGAAAGGCTATTGATTTTTGGGTATTCACCTTGTATCCAGATACTTTACTGAATCTGTCAATTAAGTCTAGAAGTTTTTTGGTGGAGTTTTTTGGATCTTCAATGTAGAGTATCATATCATCAGCAAATAATGATAGTTTAACTTCTTCCTTTCCTATCTTTATTGCTTTAATTTCTTTCTCTTGTCTAATTGCTGTGGCTAATGTTTCCAGAACTATATTGAAGAGAAGTGGCGATAGTGGGCATCCTTGTCTTGTTCCTGATTTTAACATGAAGGTTTTCAGTTTTTGGCCATTCAATATGATGTTGGCTGATGGTTTTTCATAAATAGCCTTTATTAAATTGAGGTATAGACCATCTATTCCAATTTTTTGCAGGGTTTTTATCATGAATGGGTGTTGAATTTTATCAAATGCTTTTTCTGCATCTATTGAGAGGATCATATGGTTTTTGTCCTTGACTTTGTTAATATAATGTATTACATTCACTGACTTTCGTATGTTGAACCACCCTTGCATCTCTGGAATAAATCCGACTTGGTCATGATGGATGATCTTCTTAATAATCCTCTGTATTCTGTTTGCTAGTATCTTATTAAGGATTTTTGCATCTATATTCATTAAGGAGATTGGTCTGTAGTTCTCCTTTTTAGTTGTATCCTTCCCTGATTTGGGAATCAAAGTGATACTTGCTTCCAGGAATGAATTTGGAAGTGTAGCTTCTCTTTCGATTTCATTGAAAAGTTTGAAGAGTAATGGCAGTAGTTCTTCTCTAAATGTCTTGTAAAATTCAGCAGTGAATCTATCAGGGCCTGGGCTTTTCTTTGTTGGTAAGTTTTTAATTACATTTTCAATTTCACTGATTGTGATTGGGGTGTTTAAAATGTTTTTATCTTCTTCGTTCAACTTTGGTAATTCGTAAGTATCTAGAACTCTGTCCATTTCTTCTGTGTTTTCCATTTTATTAGAGTACAGGTTCTCAAAGTAGGTGTTCATGATCCTCTAGATTTCTTTTGGATCTGTTGTGACTTCGCCTTTTTCATTCCTGATTGCATGGATCTGAGCCTTTTCTTTCCTTTTTTTGATAAGATTAGCTAAGGGTTTGTCGATTTTATTTATTCTTTCAAAAAACCAGCTCTTTGTTTCATTTATTTTTTGTATCATTTTCTTAGTTTCGATTGCATTGATTTCTGCTCAGATCTTTATAATTTCCTCTCTTGTTTGAACTTTGGGTTTTTCTTGCTCTTCTTTTTCTAGGAGTCTAAGTTTCATTGTTAAGTTGTTTATTTGAGCCTGCTCTGTTTTCCTAGTGTGGGCATTCAATGTTATGAATTTTCCACGTAGAACTGCTTTCATTGTGTCCCAAAGATTCCTGTATGTTGTATTGGCATTCTCATTTATTTGTAAAAACTGTCTAATTTCTTCTTTAATTTCCTCTGTAATCCATTGATTGTTTAGGAGAGTGTTGTTCAGTTTCCACGTGCTTGTAAAGTTTCTATAGTTTCTTGTGCTATTGATCTCCAGTTTGATTGCACTATGATCTGATAATATACAGGGGATGACTTTAATGTTTTTGCACTTATTTAGACCTTTTCTGTGGGCCAGTATGTGGTCTATCTTGGAGAATGATCCATGTGCAGCCGAAAGGAATGTGTATTCTGATTTTAGGGGGTGGAATACTCTATAAACATCTATTAAGTCCATGTGTTCCAAAGCTTGGTTCAGTTCTATTATTTCATTGTTGATTTTCTGCCTAGATGATCTGTCAATTTGTGATAGTGGGGTATTTAAATTCCCCACTACAATTGTGTTAGTGCTTATTTGGTTTTTCATGTTACTTAATATTTGTTTTATATAGTTGGGGGCATTTATATTTGGTGCATATATGTTTATGATTGTCA
>NW_022900913.1:52001186-52052509 GCF_012274545.1 Fukomys damarensis | reverse complement strand
GGCCTCATGTTATTGTGAACTTCGTTGTCCTTTTCTAGGATATTGTTTAGAATTCCTTGCAGTGCTGGTTTGGTGTTCATGAAATTTCTCAGGTGCTCTTTGTCATGGAAGTATCTTATTTCCCCATCTATTTTGAAAGAGAGTTTTGCAGGATACATCAGTCTAGGTTGGAGGTTTTTTCTTTTAGGACTTGGAATACCTCACTCCAGGCTCTCCTTGACCTAAGGGTTTGTGTTGAAAAGTCTGCTGTGATTCTAGTGGGCTTTCCTTTGCATGTGATTTGTTTCTTTTCTCTTATGCTTGTAGTATTTTGTTTTTCTGTTGGATTTCTGGAATCTTGATTATTATATGTCTAGGTGTAGATTTTTTTTGATCGTGGCTAGTTGTGATTCTGTATGCCTCACTTATCTGTATGTCTAATTCTTCCCTTGTGTTTGGGAAGTTTTCTGTCATTAATTCTGTGAAGAGCTTTTTTATGTCATTTGTGTTTTCTCCTGTTTTTTCATGAATTCCTATGAGTCTTATGTTATTTTTCTTTGTATCGTCTAGAAGTTGTTGGATCGATTTCTCATGATCTCTTACTATTTTTAAGAGACCTCTCTTTTCATGGTCACTGACTGCAATCTCATCTTCTATATCTGAGAGCTTATCTTTGCATTCTTTTATTCTGTTGCATACACTTTCAATGGAGTGTTTACTCTCCTGGATATCTGTTTGAATCTCTTTTATGGATTCCATTTCTTTCCTATGTTGGGCATTTATTTTTTCCATTTCTTTCTTATGCTGGACCTTCATGGCTTCTATCATGGTCCTGAGCTCATCCCTTTTTTTTGTCAGTTTCTGCTCTAGGGTCTTGAATCACAACTTCTATTTTGCTCACTATCTCTATGGTTATCTGGGAAATTATTTCTCTTTTGAATTTTTCCAGAGCCTGATTGATCTGTTTTGTTACTTTGTGTGCTTTGAGTTCAGGGTGTCCTGGTGGTTCACTATCGGCCTTTTCATCCTCCTTTTCCCTACTGTTTGCCATTGGTAAACTGGAAGTCTGTCCTTGTGTCTTACTTAAGTGTTTTCTCATTTTAATTTTTGTTGTTGGACTGTCTTTGGTTTAATCTCTGGATTATCACCCAAATCTTCCTGATATAGTTGCGCCTTAGCTTCTGTGCCTCTAACAACCCACAGACATTCTCATCTTCATAACATCAGAGAAAACAGCTCATCAAATCAATGGCAATGCTTTACCCCAACTGATACAATCAGCAAAACATTAAGATCAAGCACAACTTGGACACTGACCACCTGTGGTAGTCACTAGTCTATCACCCTTAAATCACTTGAATTAAATTGAAATCAAGAAGCAGTCCAGAACATGTCTGCAGTGAACAAAATTTCAATATAGTGTATTTACCATTTATGGCTCAGACAGAGCGAGGATGCCAGACCCCTGATCTCAGTTAGCTGATGGCTGAACCTCCCAACGCTGACTGACCTCGGGCTGCAAGGCCCAGATTGAGTTCCCCATCCTTCTGAATGGTTGAACTCTGCAACGTTCTATCACAGGTTTCCCATGCCCTTTCTTTAAAGATGTTCAAAGTTGGAAACTCAGAAAAATACCCCTGATGACCACCTCTGCCTCTGCAGAGTGGGCCCAAAGACTGACACAGGAGGTCTGAGAGTGCGGGGGGTGACTTATGGGGGTTCAGAGGCACCCGCGCGGCTACCTTCCCAGCACTTGAGTGATGGCGGCTGGGTCGGGAGCCGTCGTGGCTCTCCTTCCCGTGGTGGATCGGGGCCCAGACCTCCAGGTGCTTGAGCAATGGCGGCTGGGTCGGGAGCAGGCGCTGCTCTCCTTTCCGCGGTGGATTGGGGCCCAGCCTGCCTCCCGGCGCTTGAGCGATGTTGGCTGGCCACTGGCCAACTCTTATGTTTAGACTCTGGAAACCAGGTAGGGTTTTTCAAATGAGAGCATTGCTGTAGGGCAACTGAGCCCATGCCCAAGGCTTGACATAGGGCTAGGACTCTTCTTCTTGATGGAGAGCCCTCATTTTAATATAACCAGAATGCATGGGTTAAATTCCTTAGTTTACATCACAAAGAGGGACAGCAGAATGAACAGCTGAGGCAGTGCCAGTGGCCCACTACTTATTGAATGTATCCCTTTACACTGGCCGCCTGCATTCCTCGTTCCTTTCTTCTTTATTTCTGCCATAGAATTTCATCTTGCAACATCTTCATTCTTCAGGTTTAACTCCTGCTGCCAACGAGAAACCTCTTATCTCTCAGATACACAATACCACGGAGGATTTCCCCAATGCAGTACTTATCCTGGAGCTCCAGAACCCAGAAATAACATAGTGAAAGACAGCTCTCATCTTTCATGATGTTCAATTTTCTCATTTTCTACAATGGGACTCAGAACTTTCCAAATATGACTCTGCTTCCCAAACAGAACTGATTGTCTAGGTCAAAATCAAATTTATGCCAGCTGGATTCAGTTGATGGAGGCAGAGTAGGGGCAGGAGGAGAGGAAGGGGCAAGAGACTTTGGCTGAATAAGAGCTAACCACTTAGCTGCTTGGGCAAATTTGGAATTTTGTTTTGGTAGGGAGTGGGAAACTACTAAAGATATCTGAGAATAAGAGTGACATGATCGTGACTTGGCTTTAGAAAGATTATCTCTCCCATTATTGATTTAAGTAAAAAACAAAATCAAGATATTTTCAGATGAAGCAACAGATGCTGAAACGAGATAGCTTAGATGATAGAGTTGGAGAGATTTTTTTTAGCAAAGCTAAAATTAGCTGAGTGAATTGAGAGGATTTTTAAAAAATATGACCAAAATAGTAATTGAAATAATATTAAACAGGAAGGTTAGGAGGCAGAAAAAGAAAAAATTTCTATTATCAAATTCTCTGCAACTTTGACTTTATCAACTTCCTTAAATGGTTATTTTTTATGTAAAAATAAATCCAATATGATCACCCAGTCTGTCAGGAATATTACATTTTTATTTCAGAACATCTAATTAGCCAAGCATAAAGATAACTATGAGTCCTTTCTCTATAGATAAGAACTCCCATCCATTTAAAAATAGTTTTATTTACTGTCACCACAATTAATTAGAACATTTATCCCTAGTTACCTACTTAGCATCCTATGAGAAGTTTTCAGATTTATATAGGGAGAACTCACTGAAACCCATCAAGAAATTCAGCAGCCCACAGATCAATTTCACACAAAAACAGAAAGATGCTGTGTATAGACTTTCTGTAGTCATCTGTTAGCAGGCCAAGTGCTTTCTAAGGTTTCAGATACAAAGGCCCAAGTCAGGGGCACCTCTTCACGTGCCATGACAAACCATTGTGCCAGACGTCACAGAGATTCTGTTCTGCACAACAGGATACAGGCATGTAAAGTTGAAATTTAGAATTAAAAAAAACAGTTAGCTATCTTTACCTCTTTACCTGATCCATTAAGGCATCATTGAGTTCTCACAAAGTCCTTGTGATACACCTAGCCAAGGCAGGCATCGCTCAATGTTCTGTCGCATAATTATTCTTCTAACCAATAGACTGAAATAATGTAGTTTTATGACATAAGAATGATTCTGTAAGAAACAAAAGAGGATGAGGAGCACTTGATAGGTAATGAAGTATATGCCCTCAGAGATTGACTATCATTTGCATTTCAGGGCTCAACTCCTTGCCTTTGGTAAGAGGTGCTTTTGCCAAATAAAGTAATAAAAATTGTCTACATTAATTCAGCAGCAATTGAACCTTTGGATACTGCATTTTTAAAGTGTATTTTACTAGGAAAGATTATGTAAACACATGGATAATATAAAGTTAATATTTATGGAGTACTCAGTGTATGCCAATATATTTCAATAGTTAACTCATTTAAATCTTGCAAGATAGGGACTGTGATGGTTATTCTTGATTGTCAACTTGTTTGGTTTAAGAGATACCTAGACTTATAAAACACATTTCTAGGTATGTCTGGAAGGGTCGCTAGGGTGTGACCATGGAGACTAAATATGTGACCTCTTTCTCTTTGGTGCTTGTTCCCTCTCTCTCTGCTTTCTGACTGCCATGAGTTGAGAAGCTTTTCTCCATGATACCCTTTGGCCATGATATTTGTGTCTTGGAGTCAGCCAACCATGGAATGAAACCTCTCAAATCCTGAACCAAATTTTAAACTTCTCTTTAAATTGCAGGTGCCAGATATTTTGTCACAATAGCAGAAAAGCTTGCAAATACAGAGTCTATTCTCACTGCATCTTCTTAGATGAGAAACAAAAGAAATAGAAAAAGACCTCAATGGGTGAGTTGCAATAAGTTCCAAAGTGAAAACAAAAAATGCAATTTAATAGATGATGTTTGTACATCCCTATTTTGTTATGAGTGCCTTTTGTCCCTTGTCCTCCCAACTTCTTCACACAAAACAGTTTTGAACCTGGACAGTCTGAGTAGCAATCTTCAGGATTGTGACAGAAAGCTGTTGTTAATAGGAAATAAAGCATTCTATATTCTTTGGGAATGAAGAGTCCTTGGACCTATGCTTGAGGGGAAATAGTGGCTGGAACAGATTTCTCTGGTGGCTCTTCTACTCATGTCTTTATATTTTGCAGTTAGACTATTCAGGAGATTTAATGCATCCATTAAATAATTCATTCTTAGCATCTTTTTAATCCATTTCCAGAACAATTTAGTACAGTTTCTTCTGAAATCCCTACTAAAAACAGAAGTAAATAGGCTCAAAAGAGTTTCACTTAAAATTTTTATTCTTTCTTTATATAAAATGACTGTGCTAATCAGGTCTATCATAAATTTCCCAGCCACCCTTCACTCAAGGACTCAGGTCTTTACCTCTTGTGTTCCTGTAGAATTTTTAATGGTTTTAGAAATCCACTAAGATGGAAGTCACTTGGTCTGGAGTCGTGGAGATAAAGTAATTAACTTAAAGATATAACACTGTTTGATGGTGCTAAGTTCAAACATGATAATTTGCCCTTATCACATAGTCTGGTCAATCTGCTGGGTTGGGGTTGGAGGTGATAGAATTGGTTTGTATTAGTTACTTTCTGTTGGTGCTGAGACAAATACCTGACACTCAAAGTTAGAGGAGAAGGGGTTTATTTGGCTTACAGCTCATAGAGGTTTCAGTCCATACTTGGCTGACTCCAAGACAGGAACGACAAACAGGCAACATAGAGGAGAAAAACATGCCATGCGTAAGACAGCAAAGGTAACAAGAGAGATTAACGGCATCTTTCTGCCCTTTTTATCTTATTTAGACTATTTAGAGCGGGTAGCACTCCCACCCTCAGTCCTACTGCCCTTGAACCTAGCATTGCATCATGAATCATTTCCAACCTCACACTCTGGATCAAGCCTATGACCACATGAGGTTTGGGGGGGACATCTAGACTCACATCATAACATGGACTAAACTGATAGATACAATATAGTCCAGGGACCAGAGGATGGCCATAAAAATTGTTACCAGTCCTTGGAGCTATAAGTAGACAACTTGGAAATACTTTTATAGAAATTTGATAATTTTTACTGTTCATTAAATCTAATAATATGAAGTTTATAGTTTGTGTCTTCTTTTTAATTTACTATTTTTCTCCCCTATATCCAGTTTATATTTCCAGTTTCTATGCATACATGGTAATTCTTTATTGGACTATGAAGAATGTGAGTTTTCATTGGTGGGCCCTAGATTTTGCTGATTCTTTGTATAGTGGTAACTTTATTCTTACACTCAGTTGCATTACCAGGGAGATATGCTTTGAGGCTGCCTCTGAGAAGGAAGCTGAGGCAATGGTAGGGCTCACCTTGTTTATTCTTAGTACATACTGCTGCTTCAGCAACAACAAAAAAATACCACAGACTGGGGAATTGATAGAAATAACAGTCTATTTCTTATAGCTCTAGAAGCTGCAAGGTGCAAGATAAGTGTGCCAGAATTTGGTGTCTGGTGAGAGCCTGCTTGCTACATTCTCACATGGCAGATATATTATATATATAATATATATGCATATGCATGCTCCATCCTCACAAGGAAGAAGGGACAGAAGAAAAAAAATGGGCTAACTAGTTGCCTCTAGCTCTTTTAAAAGGTCACTAATGTCATTCAGGAAGCCATCGCTCCACCTGTTCATACAGGTGTAAGTTCCAACACATAGATTGAACATTTTAGAGGGACATTACATTCAAACCATCAGACCTTTTCTGAAGGGATCACACTTGTGTAAGGTTTTTTTCTCTGATATCTGAAAACAATTATTTTGTATTTTTCTGGTTTCCTAATTATATAAGGTAGAAAAATGAATCAGTCTCTTTTACTTCATTATAGCTAGAAGCAGACATTCTGGAAGTTCATTTTGAAGTTCTATATTTGGGTACTTAATAATTCACTGGCAATAATTGTATTATATTTTATATAAGTGTCAATCTGTCATGGAAGATAAAAAAAAACTATAATAAAAAGCAAGCAATTCAATTAAAATGAGTAAAAGACTTGAATAGAAATGTATACGAAGAAGATATACACACGGTTAATAAATATATGAGAAGATGCCATCACCAATCATTAGGGAAGCAAAAATCAAAACCACATTCATATTCTACTTCTCACTCATTATGATAGCTATTATAAAAACCAACAACAATACACAGAAAATAAGTTTGGCAAGGATGTGAACAGGTGCAGCCACTGTGGAAAATAATATAACGGTTCCTCCAAAATGAGAACTAGAATTACTATTTGATCCAGCAACTGTGCCTGGCTATGTTCCTAAGAGAACTGAAATTAGGGAGTTAGACAGATATTGGTGCACACAGATTACATTATTATCCACAACAGTGTGGAAAAAAATCCACGTTCCATCAATAGATGACGGATGAGCAATTGTGAATAGAATATTACTCAGCTTTTAAAAGGGAGAAAATTCTAGCATACATTGCAACGTGTACCAACTTTGTGGACATTATACTAAGTGAAATAAACTAGTTACAAAAGGACAAATACTATATGATTCCATATATATGAACTACTAGATCAGTCACATTCATAGAATTACAAATCAGAAAGTGGTAATACCAAGGATTTGGGAGAGAAGGGAATGGGAAACTAGCATTTGATGGGTAGAGTTTCAGTTTAGGAAATAGATGAAAAGCTCTGGAGGTAGACAGTAGTACTGTTTCCTTCATAGTGTAAATGTATTTAATGCTACCAATCAGTACACTTAAAGTATTAGATTTTATGTTGTGTGCATTTTACCACAAACAATAATTTGGGGGGGGCACTGGGGATCAAACTTGGGACCTTGCTCTTGCAAGGCAGGCACCATGCCACTGAGCTAAATCCCGGGCTCACAAGAATACTTTTGTAAAAGCAAACAGTTAGTGTAGCTCAATAGCAAAGCTCATGCTTAGGATGTGTGAGAACAGCGGGATAATTTGAAAAGATCTAAGGGAGGGACAGTTTGTGATTTCAGATGTGATTTAAAATGACATTGGCTACCAGGCTAATAAGATACCACCTAGGAGGAAACCTGGAAGGTCTATATCAATCTTATAAAATCTTACATGGTTCCTACTTTTATATACTTCTGTTTTCCTACTCCATTAGCAATAAATTCTCGGGCATTGGTCAGCAAATTGGACTTGAATAGGATTGAGGAGAGTAGAATCTTGGGAGGTGAACTGTCTTCTAAAGTGAGATCTACAGGGAGAAGTCAGGAAGTTGGGAACATGGTGGCTGCTCTGAAAAGGAACAGGATTTACATCTCTGAGGTCTGAGGGGAGGAAGTAGAATTCTATCAACCCAGCATAGATTGTTTCACATTAAAAAATGATGGAAAAGAGAATGTACTAAATAAAGAATATGCATAACATTATCCCACTTCTGTATGTATTGAGAAAATACATACACATCTCTATATATAGATGTATTAAAACATTTCCAGAAGGATATAATTAAAATGTGAGCATTTCTTACATCTGGGTGGTCAGATTCACGGGTGGTTTTGCTTAATCTCTTTGTAAATTTGTATATCCTCTGCTATTTTTATAATGGGTGGGTAAAGCTTTTGTAATGGGGGCATGAAAATAATTTGTAGTTAAAAATATAAAAAGATTGAAAGGAAATATTATTTGGCCCTGACTTGAGGTAACTTTAATTTTTGGGGGGAGATTTATACATACATTAGTCTATATTCCATTATTTTTCATTCTCTTTTTGTTTTTCACATGAGAGATCTAACACATTATAAGATAGCAATCTTCCCCATTTTGTGTTCTGGAAATGCATTTCAGTCACACAGGTCAGATAAGATTAGGAAGGGCATTAGAGTAATTAAGGTCACTTATGATTTAACAAGTCCTTAAATCCAACTCTAATCCCATTCATTAAGGCCACAAACAGAAAGGTTAATTGCTGAAGTATAAGTGTCCTACCCATCCGGATACAAATGTTGTAATATTAAATGTTATTTATGCACTACTGCATTGCTTTGTATCTTTGGATGCATTCAGGACTGGAAGAGTTACAGATTTATTAGTTTGGAAGAGGTTATCCCCAGGGTAACTCATTATCACTGGTACAAGCACAGAATGTTCTGTGACAGGAGAATGTTGACCATGAAAGCACCCAATTAATCAAGACAGGACATGCATGTGAGAAATACACATACAAGCAGATGCTGTCAACTCCTGAGCTGTCACCACGCAGCCTTGGGGCCCAGCCAGTGCCCCCTGGGAACAGGTTGGCCTTGGATGTGGGGATCCTAATCTCCATTTGCCACCCAACCTCGTGCTCAGTTGCTTCACTTCAGCCCTGACCCAGCTGGACAGGATAATCCTGCTGTCTTGTGATTTTTCTGCACCAAACCTTTCACCACTTTGTGAAGGATCTGAGTCTCAACCTCTTCTTAGTTTTTTTGTCCTTTTCCTAATTGTGACAAAAGTTCTGAGGAGAAGTGAAAGTTCCTAAAGGCAGTCTTGAAAGATCAGCATCCAAATATGTTATCTCACTCTCTGGAATCCTCTGCGACCATTAAAAATGATATCATAAAAGATTTTTTAAAACATGAGAATGTGTTTACTTCATCTAAGCACTATCACTGTGCTTACTAATGAAATACTAATAAACATAGGGAGCAGCTCCAATTTTTCAAACTAAAAGGATAGAAAGTGTTCATTTATTGTAAAAAAAAATGAGAAAGATTAAAAGGTTTAATGTCAACATTTGATGGACAGAGAAATGTTTTTCTTGTTTTTTATGTTTTCCAAGTAATATATTTTTTACATTGTCCACATTTTCTAGAGTAGAAATATTTTACTTCCTTAAAAATGACTCTCTGTGAATGTTATTTTAGGGTTATTCTCAAACCCAATGATAAAGCAGCTTCTGTCTCTTGATAGCAATTCAACAGCAACAGATATTTTCCCCGCAAATCTGCATGTTGAGACTTAGAAATTGTTCAGTCATGCTACATTTTTCTCAAAGTCAAATCTCGTGTGTAAACAAAATCAGAAAACTTACCCAGAAGGGAGAGAAGACACGATTCAATTGGTTCTGCCTTTCCTAAAGCTCTATGAAAAGATTTAATAAGAGGCTGCCTAAGTGAAGGTGTCACTTCCTTTGGGAAAGCTTTTTCCTCTCTCTGCCCTGACACCAGGAAGGGAAAAATAACAGTTAACATTCAAACTGTTCTCAGAGCTTTAACAGCACTTTCAGATGTAATAAGGAGGATGCAAAGAGAAACTCTGTCCAGAGCACTCTGATGTCTCGCTGACAAATATATTTCCTCCCCATGTCATAGGTGGCATCACAGAGACTCAGGACAAGGGAACCAACCAGGCCTTGGTACTGTCCAAATCACATGACATTTTATAGCATGGAGTCTGTACGTGTCATTTTCTGTGTCAGGGGTCAGCACACTATAACCTGTGGACCAGATCCAGCCTGTGGCTTTTTTTGTAAACAGTTTTATTGGAATACACCCAAACCCATTTGATCATATACTTCTTATGGCTGCTTTTGCGCTCTAATGGCAAAATTGAGCAGTTGCAACAGAGGCTTTTATTTTTTTCCTGCAAACCCAAAAATATTTGCAATTTTTCTCTGTACAGAAACTGCTTTCTAACCAAAATCAAAATGTACACTAAGGTCTTACTTCCACCAAAGTATAGAAGTGGCACAGCTCATCACAGACATGAACAGCTGTACTTTTTAAAAAAGAGCAGTGACATAATAACTTTTAGAAGCCTTAAGCTATGCAAAGAACACTGCATTATAAATTATCTTTTCACATCAACTTCTAATTTAGCTCTACAGCAGAAATTATGAAACAAACTATTTAAAAAGACTACTGGAATTTTACCTGCAATATTAGCACTGGTTTTCAAGTATACCTTTTACATTAAAACAGACCCTAAAACATTTTATATATTTCCTTGGTGTAATCAGGTACTATCTGTATGAACTTGCTAGATCCACCCAAGGATGGCTAGGGAGGGGTAGAAAAACCACTTTTGAAAGACAAGCCTAATCTCCCCTTCATTTTCAACATGGTTATGCTTTAAATGTCAGTTTCTTTCAAGATTTTTTTTCTTAATTCTATAATCACGCAATTAGCAGAAACAAAGTATTTTGTAGGGATTTTTATAGGTATCTCATAGAATAAATTACTGTGGCAGAAACTACTAATGGCAACAAGCTCACCCAATCTCACCTGAGCACTTGGGTTTTGTAGCTTTTACTGGCATCCCTTACATCTCCTCCCAGTACATTGGCAACATGAAGACACAAGGCTTTAAAAACAGAAAATGGAGAAAGGTGGTGACCTGGCTCAATTCATACCAGGGACATTAGCTATTGGAAGGGTAGCATGCCTCCATGTCTAGTCTTCTTGGACTCTGGTTATTGCATCTGTCCAAGAAAGGCTAGTTGAAGGGGGATAACATGAAAGACCACCAGCTTATGTTCATTTTTCTTTTTTGAGACAGGGTCTCGCTATGTAGTTGAGACTAACCTGGAACTCACTATGTAGCCTAGGCTGGTCTTGAACTCACAGTGATCCTCCTGCCTCAGCCTCCCAAGTGCTGGGATTACAGGCGTGCACCACCATGCCTGGCTTATGTTCCTTATTGACATGAGTTATAATTCATGTTTTCAAAAGTAAAGGTCCTTGGGTCTTAGTCACTTAGTCATTCAGGATGGAATGAAGGGCAGAAATAATCAGTAACAAAAACAGCAATCCTTCTAGGCAAATGTATGCAATGACAAAAGCCTTCACTCCACAAATCTAATTTTTAGACCCGAAGCACTCTCTGATGTACTTGCTAATTTTCACCCACCTCCTCCTAGAGAGACTAGGGGATACAAATATTAAGCAGTCAGAAATACTTGGCAGAAATGTTTATTAATTGCTTAGTGGGGTAGCAGTGAGAGTACAGATAAGCTTGTAGCTTGGGGATTTCTGTTTCCTACACATCCTATTTGTCCATTAGCACAAAGAATGGATTGGGCATTTATATCCTCCCTAAAGGCCCCTGTGAGAACAGCCTCTGATCCAACAGCTCATGACTCACTGGAAATGTGAGAGCCAAGTGCCTGGGTTCTAGCAGGACACACTCCAATATGTCAGGTCACATTGTGTGCCTCAGGGTCAGGATAACCCTCAGCACTGGCAGCTTCTGCCAAGTCAGCTTTTACTCATCCTGGCAGGATGTTCCTCCTGCAAAGAATAGTGAAATTGTGAGGTCTGTTGATTTCAGTTGTGTATCACTCCATCATACCACTGCATAGCCCACTAGGTGGCTCTGGGTTCCAAAGGGAATATTCTAGCTGCCCAGTACATTCTCACCAAGTCCTTCCAGAGACTCCCAAGTTGTTCTCTCCACCTACCTCTCTTCCATTTCCCACAGAGCAAATTCACCTGTTGAGGTTCAGGTAAGCCAGTATTACCTCCAAGGCTATTTTTCTAATTCTAACCACACTGTGTTACCATATCATATCCTGTGCATCTGTAACCTGTACTTGTAACTCTCATCTGGAGGTACCTATGCTGTGTCTACTCATCTCTACCCTTAGCGTTGTAGACACACCCAATTTAGTATCTGGGAAAAGGTAAAATAAACATGCAGAAGGTCTTTATGACTAATCTAAACATGGGATTATGGCACCAGGGATTTGTCTTAGTGGTTCCACTGTCTGCCTTGCAAGTGCAAGGGCCAGAGTTCGATTCCTGGTACAAAAACAAACAAAAAACCCTAACATAGGATTATGTGATACATTAGTAAAACAAATACTAAATAGCAATAAATTATTTGAATTAAATTAATTTAAATTAAATATGAATTTCAGTTTCACTCAAAGAATCAGAAAACATAACATGCATCCATATTTATTAGAAGGGATAAGTTTAAATAATAACACAAGGGATGAAGGACAGGTGGAATAGGTTTTGCTAAAGAATGTGTGTAGTTAGCAACTTGTTCTAGAAGCCAAGTAGATGGAACACATGATCCTTCTCTGATCACAAGGAGGAGGGAAAATATAGACAGGGAGCTAGTGACAATAAGATGAACTATCAATTTCATGTCCAGAGAGACTAAACTTAGGAAGATACCAGGAGACTAAGGGCAGAGCTGAAGGATAGTTCAGGGACATCAAACTGAAGAAATAGATTCCTGTTGCATCAGCATTTCCTTTAAGTGAGACATTGAACCTTTGGCTTCTATAGTAGGTAGACAAATAGAAGTTAGATCCAGAGAAGTTTCTATGAAATAAGCCATATTTTTCCATGTGTCCAGTTTCTGAGCTACAGCACAAATATTGCACTGATATAGCACAACCCATGCAACACATGTTTTATAAAGAATTTCTTGTACAATCTCATTATAAAATAATTCAGCATCACCTTTAAAAATTATGTTTATTTGCCAGGCATAGTGGCACATGCCTGCAATCCTAGGACTCGGGAGGATGAGGTAGGAGGATTGCTGTGAGTATGAGACCAGCCTGGGCTACATAGTGAGTTCCAGGTCAGTCTCAACTACGTAATGAGACCCTGTCTCAAAAAACGCCCCCCAAATTATGTTTATTCTAATATTCTAAGACCCAGAAATTAAGACAAAAATGCTTGTATGGGTATGCAAAAATCATGTCCAAGAAAGTTCACAGCTATACTGTTTGTAATTGGAGAAACACACACACACACACACACACACACACACACACACTCACACAAAATCTCAAGCAACTGGAGAATGAATAGCCAAACTACTGACTATGAATATAATAAATGTCAGGTAGCAATTCAAATGAATTTTCTGTATAGATGAAGACAAGATTATAAGGGAAATTATAGGAACAAGATGAAATAAGCAAGTTGTAGAAGAAGATGCTTAGAATAATCAAGTTTTTTTTCTTAATCTCTCCTAGTAAGCACAGCCAAATGAGTTGTTGTTGAACAGTATATATATGTGTGATGAGATTATTGGAAAAAAAAAGAAAGGCAACAGTGAGATGTGTAGGAGATGGGATTGGGGAACACACATGTAAATTCCACACACAGTGGTGGGCTCCCAGGTACCCATTTTTGTTAGGATATGACCTTAATATATGTTATATGTTTTCTTCTTTGTGAAACACATATTTTGGGGGAAATTTTAATTTAAAAATTTTTAACTTTATATTTTAATTCATACATATTTTTATAAATATTGATCACATTCATCATAGGGATTTTATACTTGTACATAATGTATCTTAGTTCTTTTCCTTTCCCATTCCTCCCCCTCTTCAATTTTCTTCTCCCCGTTACGTAAGCTTTGTTTTCATTTTTTTCTTCCATTCTCTGTTTTTTTCTTTTTTCTTTGCCTCCTTCTCCCTTGTTCCCCTTTCCATTTGAACATGTTCTTCCTAAGGAGAATAATGGAAGATATGTATGAATCAAGTATTATCTGACATTAAATTGACTTGGTGTTTTGTTTCTAAAAGCCATTTTGTTTTAAAGTGTTTCAAGAAGCTTTGCAATCCATTTTGCCTTTGAGCAGATTTGAGATGAAGATTCAAATGTGGAAACAAACAACAAACTTCTTCAATAAACCATTTTCAAGAGATGATTCATCTCTAAATTAAAGATGAAAATAACATAGCATGGGGGCAGCACAAGTCAAGTAACTCACCAGTCAGCAACACCCAAGTGTCACTTTTTATTTCCTTTGTTGTCTAACCAATAGCAATCACCTATGCTGTTTTTGCTTAGGAGAAAAAAGCCAGGGTAAAGTTTTCATTGCTTAAAGAGTATTTTAGAAGGGCTTGAATTCAGATTATTTTTGTACTAAGTAATTTTTTTCCTCTCCAGAGAAATCTAGCTCTGGTCATTTCTTTAAAGGATTGAGCAGAACAAAAGATTGTGGCTTCCCAGGTTGTGAAAATAATTTAGAAACAGTTTCCAACCAGAATATCCATTGCTCTCCCCATGTGACCTACAGAAAAATCAAGTTTCCAATGAAACCTTTAAGGACAAATATGTCAAAGGAAAATTTGAAATTCCAATATAATTCATATTTTAATAAATGAGAAAAGACCAAGTCAACTGAGACAGACTTTGAAATAATTTTACTAAACTTCATGCGTAGTTTAATCATAGCAGAATCCAGAGGAAAGTAAGTAAATACTACTTAACAAGAATATGAGAAAAATTTCCCTTCAATCAGTATTAAATCAACCAAGTGGAAACGTTCCTGCTCAGAGTGGGGAGTGAGGCCAACCAAGTGCCTCCTGAGTGTTAGACAGTGACTGACCAAGGACAAGCACCCAAAGGGCACCCCAGCATGTTTTGATGAATAACAAAAAGGAAAGCCTAGAGGATTTGTCCTTGGCCAGTTCCCCAGTGAGGAAGGTCAGTTCATCTTGTTTCTTCCAGTGAATCCCCATGGAAAATATCGTGAAAAGTCAATTTTACAATTCGGTAAGCATGCTCTACTGTTTATGAAAAGGCATAGAGAATCATCTGTTCAGAAAGGAGCCAGCAGAGACAGAATAAATGTACAGAGGGCAAAGTGATATCCTTAACCCTGAAAACACAATGGGAGGGCTTAAACCAACACAGAAAAAGTGGGAAAGGTGGACTACTTTTTTTGATGGTTAAAATCTCCTGTGAGTTCACAGAGTATGTTACAATCATGCAAGGAAATAGCTTCCTTTTCCCCTCTGACCATATATTAAAAAGAGAAACAGACACGCTGAAAATGACCCAGTGCCTTTTTTTATTGAGGCATAGCTGACATGCAATAAATATTATTTATTTAAACTGTGCCACTTGATAAATTCAGGCTTAGTTAACCTTTGTAAAACTATCACCGCAATCAAGACAACAAATATCCATCACTAATGAAAGTTTAGTTATGCCATTTTATAATTCTTCCTCCCAATATTCTCCACTTCCATGTCCAGGCAATCATTTGTCTAATTTGTATTTTATAGAATTATGTATAAATGGAACTACATAATTTTTATGTGGTTCTTTTTATTTGGCATCATTATTTGGACCTTTATTCATATTGTAGTTCATAATAGACTTTCATTCGTTTTTATTGCTAGAAATGTTATATTGTCTGAATACATACTAGTTTATTTATCAGTTCATCTATGAATAGATATTTGTGTCATGTTCAGTTTCTGACTGACATTATGCATCCAATGTCAGTTCTGACTGACATTAAATTGACCATGCTTGTTGAATAAAATTTCCATCTCATAGATAAAATGCCACCCAATTTGTGAATTGTTGATAGTAAAAGTCAATTTGAAAATACAGTTTGTTAAAATTTTGGGTTCAGTTTTCCTCAGTAATTACCCAACAGTTAAGGGGCTATCGCATATGGCACATGCACACTTAAATTTTAAAGTAACGGGCCAGGGAATTAGCTCAAGATACTGAATTTGATCCCCGGTACTGAAAAAAAAAAATTAAAGAAACTGTTAAATTGTTTTCTATGAAATCATACCATTTCACATTCACATTAATAGTATGTGAGAATTCCCATTGCTTCACACCCTCACCAAGCCCTGATATGATTAGTCTTTTTTGTTTTAGTCACATTTGGTGTTTTTAACTTGGATTTCTCTCTTGACAAATGATCTTTACATATACTTATTTTCCCTCTGACTATTGGCCTTTGTAAAATATCTTTGGATGTCTTACCCATTGTTTAACTGGGTTGTTTATTTTATTATTATTGAGTCTTGTGAGTTCTTTAAATATTCTGCACATAAATCTTTCATCACGTATATAAATTGTGCATATTTTGTCTCAAACTGGCTTGTTTTTAAAAAACAAGGTTTAAAACTTTTAATAATGCTTTCCAAGAGCATGCGTTTTTAATTTAATGAAGTCCAACTTAACAATTTATTTTTTTTATGGATTGTGTTTTGGTGTCTTGGCTAAAGAATCTTAGGCTAAGCCAAAGTCGCAAAGGTTTTTCAGATATATTTGCTTTTACAAAATTTGCAGTTTGAAGTTTTATATTTATGATCCGTTTGAGTTATTATATGAGATATGTGTGGTTTGTATTTGCATATGAGTATCCAATTATTAAAAAACATTAGTGTACCTTCTGTTGAAGATTGTCATTTTTACATTAAATTATCATTACATTTTGCCAGAAAAAGCAGCTTTCCATGTATATCCATGTGTGTTTTGTTATGTTTTGCTTTGGTACCAGGGATCAAACTCTGGTCTTTGTGCTTTCAAGGCAGGCGGCACCACCACTCCGCTAAATCCCTGGCCCTCCATGTGTGTTTTTTGACTACCTATTCTATTCCATTGGCCTGTATGTCCATCCGTGTATCAGTATCCCAAAGCCTTGATCGCTGTAGCTATAGTAACATAATGTCTTACAACTGGGTCACACTAGACCTCCAACTTTGTTCCTTGTGTAAAGATTGTTCTGTTATGGCTTCTGTATTTATATATAAATTTTAGATTTAACTTACTAGTTGCTGAAGTTTTCATTGAGATTAAATTTATTGATCCATTTTGAAAGAACTGACATTTTTGGAAAATCAAGTATCATGAATATGATATATATCTTCAGTTATTTGGTTGTTTTTTAATTTCTCCACATACAGAGCTTCCTCATCTTCAATCACATTTATCTCTAAATAGTTCATCTTTTGATGCTGTTTTCAAAAATGAAAATATTTTCAATTTCTGTTCTGTTAGTATATAAACTCATTTTTTTTAGTTCCAGTAAATGTGTACGTGGGAATGTATTGTATCAGATTTTCTATATTGTTGATCATTACATCTGTGAATAAGGACAGTTTCCATTTTTCCTTTTTAGTCTCCATGCCCCTTACACTTGTTCATTTGGTGGGGAGCGGTCTTGTTACTCTGTTGGATACTCTGATATAGTGCTGAATAAAAACTGAGAGAGAAGATATTCTTGGTGTCTTCCTAATAAGCCCCACAGCATCATTTGTTTCCTTTGCCTCCTCCCCATGCCTGAATCCCCTACCCTATGCTATTTGAGCCTGCCCAGAAGTAGACCGAGTTATTTTTCCTTTGACCAGGAAACAGGCTTATTGGGAGGCCCGCCTTGGGTCGTGCGCTAGAGATGCATGGAAGATGCTTTTGTCTTCAATAATGAAGTCCTGCATAACATTAGAAAAGGCAAACCTGTGCTCTGTCTGGCACAAAAAGTTAAATGAAAAAATGATCAATAGTCTGATCAATAGTAAATATCACAGAGGATGTTGAATCGAGGAGGGGGAAATAATGACTGTGATCTTTATAGCACTTTCTCACACAGTGCTGATGGCCAGTTGCTGCTGTGCTTTTTCCTTTTGGGAGTGGCAGATGTGTGTTTGTTGATTCAAAACATCAGGAATTAAGGATGTCCGTTTCTGTCCCTCTGTTGTGCTCAAAAGTCCTTCTCCTATAAACCTGTCTCTGGAAGGTAGATGGTAGACTACAGGGAGCTACTCAGGATAGCTACAATGCCATTGCTTCATTATCCATTCACTGTACATTTGTTTAAAGATACTAGGTCACTTCAAAATCTAATTTCTTAGTAATTTCTGCTTACCCACCAAAATTTCTTTTTATATTGTCAGTAAGGTATTTGAACCAAAGAAAAGTGATAAAAGGCAGAACAAAGTTTATTCTGATAGTTAAAGGAAATGAGGAAATATAATCCCAGTTGAAAAGCCCAGAAGTCCTTTTGAAATATTTTTGAAAGTATTGGTGAAATATCAATATTCTTCTTCAGTGTCTTCATACTTAAAAGAGAGAGATTGAACTCTATAATTTAACTGCCAAATCCAGCATTCATATCCATCTGGACAGTTTTAAAAGGATCTTTGAGCCCGTCAGAATTGGCACTTGGTTGTATAATCACACCTGCATATGGTGCAGGATTTACTTTTTAATGGGCAACAGTTAGAGCATGAAAGTATTACATGATGTGCCTTCATGGAGAACCCACACTTGAACGTGTTTACACGTGTGAGTAATTACATTATATTTTAAAGCTCGCTGGTAACAAGCCTTTGTTCTTATTTCCTACAAATCAAATTGGTTGGGCATAGAGTTCATTTTGAAATTATTTGGAAAATGTTTTGGTATTGTAAAATTTCCTTTGTACCAAACATTTGAAAAGTTAAAAGGAAAGCCACAAACCTCCACAACCAGTGAAGGAAAAATGCATAAAACCAACAAATTAAATATGTTAAACACCTCCACTATAACAGAGTGGAAATAATCTTATGTTTCTGAGTGCATATCAACCCCTGCAATCATTGAGTTCCAACTCACTGTACCTGAGATCATCTTTAATGCTTATACATGTAAAGAGAATCTAGACTTCCAAAAAATTGTATTTGCCTTAGTCTAATTTAGGCTACCAAGTCTGTTTTTGTACTGCCCTCAGAAGTGCATAACTCACAGTACATTACCCCATCTTCTGGAATAGAGCTGCTCTCTAATGGGGTTACTGTTTGAGACAATCTTCAAGGGAAGCAAAGGTAATTGGGAAGGAAACTTCCATACTTGGAAGAGCCCAGGTGAGACACTGTCTTCAGTCACCTTCTCTGCCTTCTTTGCTGGTAAGTAGAGCCACATTGGGTAAAGACAATGAGATGATCTATTTAAGAAACACTTAGGACAGTCCTTTTAAGGGTGGTCCTTTGACTGTAGTTACTCTACTTCTTTAAAATAATAGTCATTGTGTTAAAATCCTATATTGTATGACCATTAGGTAGGAGATTACACCTAATCAGCTTTTGCAGAATACTGTAGTAACTTCCAAACATGAAGAAGGAAAGGGGACATACAAAAACAGAAAATTAAAAATTGTATTTGCAGTGCAGGGCAGATAGAATGCCTACAGGTGACTTTTGTCTCACATGTGAAGGGAATCTGGGGCAATAGGTTGACCTTGCTTGCTCTTTCCATTTCCCCCCTCTCCCCATGACCCTTACCTTTCCCTGATTTCTTTCTATCTGCCTCTTGCTGAAACATTAGCTGCTCACACCAGAAGATAGTGTTACTCTCCGTGTGTAGAAAATACTTTGAAATGATCAGAAATGTGCAATGTAAAAGGCTTTTGTTATCAAAAATCATCATTTGAAAATAAAATAATAATTTTCAGTAAATTTGGGTCTCATTATTTAGTGTATATAATACTGATATGTATTTGGATTTGGATTTGGCTCCAAAAATGAATTGAGAAAAAAATAATTTTACAATATCTCTTAACCATGCAGTCGAGGACTCATTCTTACCTTTCCTTTTAAGACTTGCATTGTATGAATGTTCATACACAACATTGTATAATTATCAAATAAGAAGGGGCTGAGGATTTACCTCAGTGGTCCATGCCTGCCTTGTGAGTGCAAGGTTCTGAGTTTGAACCCTGGTACAGAAAAAAAAATAGTAGCTGATCACTGAAGTCTAGAAGGAATGTAATAATGTAATAGTAATTTTCTTATGATGAATTTTCATTTATGGTAATGAAAAATCCAATTCTTAAATGGAAGACAAGGAGCCAAGACTATGCAAAACACAGCTCAATTTGGTCAACTCATGAACAACCAGTGATTGACAGAGGCATGAATTTATACCTTAAGTAGACAGATTTACCAGAGTTCAGTAGTAGAAAACAAAACTAGTCTAGCGGCTTTAAAAAGAATAACTCTAAATGTTCACAACATGGCCAGGAAGGTTTTGGGCAGACTGCATAAATGTCTTGGGCAGCATGGCAATCTGTGGAGCAGCTAGGGGTGCACATCTGACCCCTGAGCTGCTGCTACAGGGAAACCACAACCACATACTGGCCCAGGATCCAACTCTTCATGTGTAATCAGGCTTTGATATATTTACTTGGAAGAAGTTAGGTCATTTGAAGACATATTAGCAGAAAACATGTTATTCTGTGCCCAGTCTCTAGTGTGACATGAGAGTGGTTTTCAGACTTGCATAGCAGAATATTTGAGTAGCTTCTAGCATCCAAACACTCAAGCTACACCTTATAACAAGTGCTCTTGGCATATGAGGAGTTTATAAGTCAATTGTATGCTGACAATATCCTGAGTTAAAAATGTGTTTATTCTATATAACCTCCAAACATCATACCCAAGCAGTATGGCCCACCACAGGGGATCAGTTGTTTTCCTTTGAGACCATTGGTGGAGAGATGTGGCTTAATGCCTGACATCTCAAGGAATCATGCCACATGTTGCTGGTCTAGGAAAAGATACAAATTCAAAATTTGAGGTATGGTTTTTACTGTGCACATTGCTTGTACAAATGTAAAACTGAAAAATCCCAAGTAAGATTACCATAAGCCAGCCACAATTTGTAAATCAAAGTCTCTGGGGATTCAGTATGTTTTGTTTTTGCCTTTAAACACAATGCGCAGCCAGTGCTGAACAAGAGATGTGAAAACATGGTTTCTCAACATTGACTATCCACACAAATAAACTGGCAGTTTTGTAAATGCAGCATCTCTTTCAGTTGGTTTAAATTAGAGCCTGATATTCTGCATTTCTGAGAAGCTTTCAGGGGACACCAGTGCTGCTGTTTAGTACATTTTGAACACAGAGAGACAGTAGTAGTTCTCAATCTTTGGAATCACCTAGAGCAGTGGTGGCAAATCTTTTATAGCTCTCAGTGATACAAACAACCTGCTATGGCACTTGTGCCATACGTTTGCCACGACTGAGGGTGTGTTAAAACATAGACTGCAAAGATCTACCTGGGAATCTCTGATTGAATATGTTGGGGAGAATTTGAATTTCTCACAAATTTTATGTGATGTTGATACTCCTCTTATGGTGACCACAGCACAAAGGCTAAGCCCGCTGACAGGGCATTGGAATGGAGGTGAGTGACCCAATTTCTGCAACAAGTGGCTACCAAATGGCATTAGCAATGAATTCAATGGCGCTTGGATCCAACCAAGGGGACTCAGAAGAGAATATAATGAAATTACTTACAACAAAGCTAGATGCCTTTGTCTATCTTTCTGCCATCCATGAATTTCTGGTAAGCGAGCTGAGGATACCTCAGGAAGAACATGTAACTGAATGGCAGAAACAAGGAAAAGGAAAGAAAGAACATCAATATTCTACATCTGAGTAAACAAGCAGAGCTGTTTATCTTCACATTTTGTGAACCAAGGCAAAGTTCTGAATGAGAGATGAATGGTAGAGGTAAACAAACCATGAAGTGTGATTCCCAAGGGAAGAGATTGTGGGTGACCCCCCAGCTTATGGCTAATTCACTGAACACACTTCAGATGTTGGACATTGTGTCCTCACTGCAACACACAAATGCAGTATCAGTGAACAGCTTTTCAAACAAATTTTATTTGTAAACTAGGAAAATAAAATTGATATTGAGCAATAGTAGTCTTCCAACGGTGTGTTTAATTGTTAATTACTGGGTCAGATAAAGTTTTATTCATAATCACAGTTTGAAACCATTACTTGCACTTTAATACAATACCTAGTATCTCTTCATTTCTCCCTTTTCTCTATCATATTCACAGGCACTGGACCCCTGAGATTAGATGAAGGTCCAATCACTCCCTGTGGTACATGCATGAACTAAGTGAATCTGAGCATATTATCATGATTTGAAGCTTTATGGCCTCAGTGTATGAGGAATTTGTATCCCGAGTGCCTGGACTTAAGATTCAATAATCTCTAATAATAAAGGATGAGAGAACTTTATGTAGGAATAAAGTTTGAATAGTAATTTCCAATTAATTTAGAAGTTGGGTTTTTTTTGTTTTATTTTGTTTTGTTTTTTTTTTTTTGTTTTTTGGCCAGGGCTTAAGGTCACCATGCAGGTGTGATCAATTAAATCATTGGTTACAGATAATTAACTCATTCCCCAGCTCCTCCCCCCTCCCTGGAGGTTGGGGTGAGCTGAAAGGCCTAACCTGGGAAACATTATTCTTTTTGCCAACCAACCCTCATCCTGAAACTATAGGTCTTTCAAGAGCCATCTTACCTTATTAGAACAAAAGATAAGTGTATCACCCATACCACTCAGGAAATTCCAAAGGGTTATAGTTCAGGGCAAGGAGCTGGGGACACAAACACCAAATATCTTGGTGGCATGTAGATCCCACCTATGATACCACAGGATCTACTTGAAATGAGGCTTAAAAGCCAAGATGTAGACACAATAATATAATTAAAAGTAAAATGATGTGTGATCTTTAAATAACATACACCCAACATATTATAGGCATTAAAAAAAAAGTCATCAGTCACCCAGGTCTAGAACAGCCTGTATTAAAAACAATCTGAAGGTAGATATAGAGTTACCACACTTACTTGGTGCCAGGCCAGGCACAAATGTAAAGTCCTTCTGACCTGAGGATGGTGGACAAAAGGATGGGGGCAAATTAGAAATTAAATCAGATGGCCAGACTTCAACCTCCCCATTCTCAGACTGCACCCCAAACTTGGCAGGAGGTAATAACAACTGGAAAGTGGAGGGAGCTTTAGGATTTAGGAACATTGGGTAAGTAACAGTGAGAGGTTCTGACCTTACCTCCCTAGTCAGAGTGAAGAGTAACCTATGCCCTGTAGAGAAAGCCCAACCTATGGCTTGGCGCCATGACAAGCATAACATGGAGGAGGGGTGCCAGTGTTAGAGAGCAAAGGTAGGGAAAGAGCATTTCAAAAGACCACACCCTTATGAGATGTGAAAGAGCCCAGGAAGGGCCTTCCTTGTCTGTAAGGGGTCATGAGGGTTCTAACCCAAACATGACATAGGTGATTAGGGTGTGGCAAAAGTGGCTGGGGAAGTAAGTGTGACCTGTTAATTACAAGATCCCAGACATTTGAGCAGAACAGTACACAAAGCCATGCACATGGACTTCTTGTGAAAACTCCAGAAGGTTTTTCAAGAGAATGGACAAAATCTGACATCAGCCTGAGGTGTGAGATCCCTGCACTACCTCTCAGAAACCCTATGTACAAGTTCTCGGGAGTTTCCTCAAGATTTGGACAGAGTTAGCTTTCCTCACAACAGTCCACTGTGTTTTCGTCTTTAACTTGGTCTAAGCTCACTCTGCAGAGCCAGTTTCTCACTCTTCAGTTTTACTTTTTTGCCACCATTTTTTGCTTGTTTCATTCAGTGCTTTGTTTGAGAAGACAAGAACCTGGAATCTAACTCTAGCAGGAGAGGCAAGCATTCCAGAACCCAGTAACATTTAATTGGTGAGCCGCTTTTACCAAAAGCTGCCTGATAACTATCACTGGAGGTCCCCCAAAGCTGAGATGGGGAACCATGGACTCATTCCATCCACAGGACAGGTTCCTTACAGAAGAATAATTTTGAGGACAAACCAGTAAGAGGCATAAAGATATCTGTTAGGTAGCATTTAAAAAAGTGCACACTCAAAGAGATAGAGCATGAGTCCTCAATAGAGAGGTGAGGATTTTGTGCAGTGAAAAATCTGTAGGAATTCATAAATCTGTAGATTTGTTTAGATGAGAAAGGCAATAGCCCACCTTCAGGAATAAAGATAATGGCTGAATTCACAGGTGAAAAGGTAGCCCATTCAATAGGAAAAGGCAAGGACTGTTATTATATTTCTGCCTTTCAACTCATCAGCTAAGCTAATTTAGGGATTTAAAGTATCTTTAAGGGAGTTGGGCCTGGGAGAAAAGAAACCTAATGAATACAGATATGTATAATCCTAGATAACTTTGTGCCTGAGGCTACTGTTTTCTTAAAAGTACAATTTTTAAATCATAATTTCCCTGCCTCTTTTCTACCTGTTATTATTTTTTCCATCCTACATTCTGTACCTTCCACATAGGCTCAGGAAAGGATGGAGGACACCTGGAAGGCAACACCTTGAGTGACTGAAGAACTCTCCAGAAACCAGACCTCAGCAGGAAGCAGTGACATAGCAGCCCAGGATGTCCAGCAACAATCCAAAGGTCACCCCAAGTGTTTGATCAGATAAGGTGATTTCAAGTTCAGAGGAAACAATATACAGTGGACCCTTGAGTTACAACTAGCCTGACATACAAAGAACTTGGGTTATTACTGTACTGGGATTTTGTTTTAACTTACGAAGTCTTGAGTTAGGACCCAGATGCTGGCCGCTTGTGCTTCCAGATGGTCTCAGATACAGATTTAATCCTTAAAGAGTTCTGGAAGGAACATTACAATTATCCTTTCCTGTGTGGAGTTAATTGAGAAATCCTGGGCCAGTGTCTCTCTAAGGACACTGAGATCTGCATACAGGAGAGAGACTTTGAAGGCTGTGCAGAGAAGCCTGAGCCTTAAATTGACCAACCTGAATTACAACCAGCCCTCAAGAACAAATTAAGTTCATAAGTCAGGGGTCCACCATAATTCTAAAAGAATCATGTAGATTCAATAGTCATCCATATAAATGTAAAAGCTGAAGCTTTGCTGATGAATGACAACACTGAGGGGCAATTTCAGAGGAGCCAATGCTGTGGAAGGAGTGTAGCTGTCAAAGACAGGAAGCCTTTAGATTCAATAGTCATCCATATAAATGTAAAAGCTGAAGCTTTGCTGATGAATGACAACACTGAGTGGCAATTTCAGAGGAGCCAATGCTGTGGAAGGAGTGTAGCTGTCAAAGACAGGAAGCCCACCACAGGAAGCCTTCCTCTCCCACTGTGCTTTATGACACTGAGTGACTCAAAGGAAGAATAGCAGTTTGTGATTTACAGAGATGTTACTGAAAGTGGTTCCTCGTGATAGCCCAAATCTATTGCCAATCCACTCTTCACACATCAGTTGTTATCAACACTATGTGGCAAGCAAACTTGGTTCAAAAAAACACCACTTCTACATTTTATCAGAGTATGTTTGGTTAATGATGTTTAAAGAGGAGAGCAGAGTAGTGTTTAAGGTAGGTCAGTGCATACATAGCAGCCAAGGGAGAAGAGAGCTTTTAAGGGAAAGTGATGTGAGTTTAAGGCCACTTAAGAGAGTAAGAGGAACAAAAATAAAAAGGGGAAAGTGAAAGTCACTTCTGCTCAGATGAGAAATTTTGCAGTAAATAAGGTGCATTTCAAAGGGATTAAAGAAAGCTTTTTTTGTTTGTTTTTGTTTTTTTGTACCAGGGATCAAACTTGTGTCCTTGCTTTCACTTGCGCTTGTGAGGCAGGCAGCAGAACAACTGAACTAAATCCCCAGCAGAATAGAGAAAGCTTTTGAATCATTAGGAATTTAATATTTATTTCAGTCTTTCCTCATAAGTTAGGTCCTCAAAAGTATGATCCACATGTAGGACTTGTAGGATGAATGATTACTTGTAAGAAAAATGGGGTGTGTTGGAAGGAGTGCAGAGAGCAGGGGTTCAGGGAGGTGGTAGCAAATGAAGAGGATATCCTCTCCTCAAACAGTGGAAGGAGGACGAGTAGGATGGAATTTCACACCACAAGCCATGGACAGAGAGGCAGCCATTGCTTAGCCTTAAAACTGTTAGCATGTTGGGTTAGATTATTTCTTTGTATGGAGAGCTATCCTGTGCACGTTCAACAGCATTTTTGACCTCTGAGGTTTCAATATCAATAGCAAGCCTCCACGTGTGACTATCGAAATGTCTGCAGACATTTCAGATGTCTTCTGGGGCAGGGAGGGGTCACATGTCTTTGATGAAGAACCACTGGGTTAGCGAGACAGAAAGGAGGAGGCTGTTTCCGTATACCAGAGCCTCAAAACGTAGAGAGGTGAGTTCACATGGGAGAAAGAGGAATATGTACAGGGTGGATAGGAAGTGAAAAGAGGGCTTGAAACCCTCTAGGAAAACCTTTCTCCCACTTCAGTGGCCTCTCAATGCAGCAGGGTCACAGAATCTGGTTAGAATGATATTCTTTCTTAGGAAGACAGACACAAATGTGTCTGTGCAGAATCCTTGCCACTACTGCATAGGCTCTGGAATGGAGATTTATAGTTGACACATCTCTGCTTTTATAAAATTATGGAGTCTATTTCTCAAGTTCAAAAGTTTTGTGGGATGTTTACCGTAAATTATTGTAGCCACTGACATTTAAAACTGTACATGAAAGGGCTGGAGGGGAGTGTGGGCTGCCACAAAGTGGGTTCTCATGGCCTGTTTGAAACCCCAAGGCCACCTGTCACATGCTTTCAGATGGAGAGTGTGGTCAGTGGTCAAAGCATGCCTCTCTGGGAAAGCATAGTTAGTGTGTGTGTATTCAGGGAAGATCTGTGGATGAAGGTAGGAAGACTTAAATAAACTGAAGGCCATAGAACCCCTCATTTCTGAATTAAACTAAGAAGAGTAATAAGTTTATCACTTGTAGGAATAGCTAAGTGACAGAAGGCACTATGAGGCCAAGAGTTATTGATCCTTCCGTATCTTTTCCCAAATCCCTTCTAGTTTCTCTTCCTAGCTACCACAGAATGTTTGGTAGCAAATACCATCAGGCACTCATTTCTTCAAGTATTAGGCATCTATAGGAGCAAAGCTACAACTTTTCTCTCACCTTAGTAATACACAAAATAGGGCTCAGAATCTTTCCCTACCCTAGACAAAACCGTATATGCTGGTGTTTAGTTTAATATGTTATTGCAGTGGTACCAAAGCCAGTGCCAGTAAGATGGGGCACATCTGTGGAGAAAATTGAGGAAGTTGAAACCCCCTCTTCTGGTGATTCTGGTTAAGGTGAGTTTTCCTGTCTGCTTCATGAAAGAAAATATCTCCAAGAAAATGAAATAGAGCACTTGAGAATAATGCTTCTCCCTTGATAATGTATATGCAAGCTGAGGAGGAAAGTTTATTTCTCCAGAATCTTCATTACATTAGTGCTCTTATAACTTGAAAGTGATCTTTTCTGACAACATGAGAAAGAGTCCTCTAGTGGATTTGCTCACACATTCTTTCTTTTAACTTGTATTGATTGAACACCCAGCACTGTTTTCAACTTTATGGATAAACAATGAATAAGACCTGGAATGTTCTGTCCTTCTAGATTGTAATGGGAAGGCATGGTGCTAATTTCATTCTGCTGGGAAAAGCTATTGGTCTTCAGGTTACTATTACTCACAAAATAAAGGGCAAGGACTTCAGCTTAAGGCCTAGTCTATCGCTAATACATACCAGTTTGTGAATCAGTGGATGGCAGTGAGTCAAGAGATTGAGTTAATACTATGAGCTGAATTCAGTCATCCCCCCAAAAAAATTCACATTGCCATCAAAATGTGATGAAATGTCAAGATAGATTCTTTACAGAACTGATTAAGTGGTAGGACTTGTGTTCTCACAAGCAGAGGTCATTTGGAAACAGATTAAGTCCAGAGGGTAAAAGATATGAAGAGAGGGAGCAGATGGCCATCTGTAAGCCACAGTTGGTTATCAGAAGGAATCATCCTTACTTATACCTCAGTCTTCAATTTCTAGTTCCACGACTGTGAGAAAATAAGTCTCTGCTTGTTTAAGCTCTCTAATCTGTGGTGCTTTGCGGTGGCAGCCAAACACAGTCTGTATCAAGACTCACTCACTTTTTAAAACACACATAGGCCTAGACTAAATTCCCACAAATTGAATGAGAATCTTTAGACATTCAAACCCACGCCATGTAAAAAAAATTAAAAGTTGTGTAATGCTCCATATCATGGCACCAATGTCAGAGAATTGCTGTGAAGCATCGGCTTGTTCGCTCTATTAATAGCCTTTCATTTGCACAGATTATGTAATTAAAGCTCATGAAGCTATCTACTGCACCTTCCCCTTGTGCCCCATTTTGAGTAAAATGCAAAGATGAAGAATCAGCCTTTACTGAGGTGTCCCCTGCCACAAGTCATTGAGCCATTCAGAGGTTCCCCAGTTTCCTTTTGAAAGAGGCAGAAAAATAGTGCACTGCTTACTAACTAGGGATGTTTTGAAATATAATATCTTCTTGCTAAAGATCTTCATAATATCCTATTTAAAAGATATGTTCTCACTTTGTAGTCCAGACTACGCTTGAACATGCTCTATGGCCCAGGTTGCCCTTCAACTCATGACCCTCCTGCCTCATCCTCCCAAGTGTTGGGATTCCAGGAGTGCTTGGTCTGCAGGCATATGCCACCATGCCTGACTTCATGAAGTCTTTTGATGAAACAAACTCTTTAGCTACAAAGTGTTGTTAAATATGACTCCAGATAGCTCTATTTCCTTTTTGTGCAAATTAAGTTTCATTTTTATCCACCTGGGAGAGTACTGAGATGGTGGCAAGATTATTCAGGGATTCTGTAGGTGTTCCTGCTACTACCTCCCTATTCCTCTCTATTTTCCTTGCCTCGGGTGTTTCAGTGTGTTCTTGTCAGAAAATCCCACTAGTATAATTTTACATTAATGACCTCCTTGCTCTTCTGTGCTGTTATTCTGGTGAGATAATACGGTGTTGATATAAACATTAGTGAACTAATTAGCTTTAACATGATTTTATCTACTGCCATCTTCTTGGAGCAGAGCCCTAAGGGAATGTACAAACAGGTCAGCTCAGAGTGGAAAGGAGGGAGGGAAAGTTACCCAGAAGTCACAATTATCTAGAAACCTTTAGTTACCCAGAAGCTACAGTAAAAAGATCAGAGAGAGAGAGAGAGAGAGAGAAAGAGAGAGAGAGAGAGTGAGGGACGGAGGGAGGGAGGGAGAGAGAAGGATGTTAGAGGAAGACTTAGTGCCAATTTAGCCAATGGTCTTTATTATCATTGATATTATTTACATTTACACTGATGTCTTAAAAGAGGGACTGTGAGCACCAGAGATAGAATTAAATTGGAGCTTTCAAACAGGTGTGTAGAAAATGGCTTGCAAATGTAGCAAATGCCTAAATACTGATTTAAGAGATAAGTAAAAAACATGATAAATGGTGGAAAAAAATAGAAACTAGATTAAATGACCTTCCACAATTTACTCTATTTCACTGTTTCCTCTCTTACCCCTCTGGTTTCATCTTACCCAACACTCAGGCTCATTCTGATAAATACCTGGACTTGTTCAAATCCTTTCCAAAAGATAGAGAGAAGGGAAGACTATAATTCCGCAAATATTGAATCCTGTTGGGCATGGCTAGTACCAAGTAATAGGGATATGGTGTTGTCTGTTACAAATAATTTCTCTTTGCAAAGGTCTTGGATTCTAAGTGGGCATCCATGAATAAGAAAAGTAAGTTCATTTGATTAAGGTATTACAGCAGAAGCATTGTTGCCAGGACATATACAGTGAGCCCACTTAGCGCAATGAACAGTGAGTTAGCACTTCCTCAAGGGAGGAATGTCTCAGCTGAGCCTTGAAAGATGGCAAGAGCTGTGCAAGCAAAGTGTGGGGGAAAGAGTGTTTTCAGCTGACTGCCGAAGGCCTGGATTCCAGAGAAAGAATAACACCTTGAATAGATGGCAGGAAGGTAGTGAGATGAGGGTGTAAGCAGGGAGAGGTGTTCTCCAAAGTGAATGTGGAGGAACAGGCAGCATCCCGATCTTGGCACCTTGTGGACCATGCTGCACATTTGGGCTTTATCATAAGGATACATGAAAACAGGTACCTTGAGCTAGAGATTGAACTGATCAGATCTGTTTATAAGGTACACAAGGTTTATGCTGTATATATTGTACACAAGGTGGAGAATGTTCCAGAAGCCAAGTGGAAGCAATGTAGGATCCCATATAGAAGGTCCCTATGGTCGTCCAGTAGTAGTGCATGAACTACAACGGCAGCAGTGGGACTGAAGAATGAATTGAAGAGAGCCTCGGAAATAGTGATGTCAAGGCTTGGTTTTTCAACCAGCTAAAGGAATGAAAGAAAAGAAATTCATACTTGTGGAATGAATAAACAGCTTTCAATATTTAATATTCAGCCCTCTCCATTTTAAATCTAAAACATCAAAGTCCAGGCAGAAGTACATTTCCTCTCTGCCAGCACTGGCAAGGCCTGTTTGGGTGGACAGGGACAATACATGCTCCTCCCACACCTTTCTTTCCTTGTCCAAGCTCCTTCCCTCCGGTGCAGGTCCCCAAGGAGAAACTGGAAGGGCAGTCAATATTCCCCAGGGAACCTCTGTGGAAAGGCTGCATTTTCTCCTGGGTAAATGTGCTTCTCTTACCAGCTTTGAACAATCACCAGGGTCTCTGAATGGGAGATGGCCATGACTCTAGTGTCTCCTAAGCCAAATGCGTATGTTTTGTGGAGAAAAAACTGGAGTCTTCCCGATATGTGGTTTCTGGTGAAAAGAATCTGTAGTGATAACCATGTTCACTGCCTGCCTTTCAGTTCCCATCTTAGTGGTCCTCAACCCACTGATGGGGTTGAGGACTACTCCTGTCCCTTTGGTTGCTCTTTTCAAGGGAGACACCAGCAAGCCCATCTAGCTTTAGTTGGTTCTATTCAATCTAAAAACATTCACACCATCTTATCCTGAAAAGTGGAGGATTACAGGCTGCTGAGACTTTAATTCTTTTCTAAACTCTATAGCTACTCTCCAGTTCTTTTCCTCCATGGTACGTGTCCAGGAACAGGTCAAAAATTCTGCTTGTGATGCAGTTGCCTGATCGGGCAGTGTCAGAGCAGGCATCCCCGCTGGACTGGTGACTCTTGAGATCTTTCTGTACTGGCTTCAGGGAGACCAAAGCCCTGCCTCTATGTGGAGACAGAACAGAGCTTCCCAGCCAGTCTGCTATGCTTCCTAAATCTCACATGTTCTCCCTACCCAGTCTTCTTGCTGTCATGACTGGGTGATGGGCAGGTAAGATTATTTGATTAATGGAACTCTTTCTGGGTCCTCCTTACAAGATTTCTGGTGCAGAAGGACCATTTTAAATACTGACAGCCCTGGGCTTTCCAGGTTGGATTCATGGTGATTTGGGTCTTCAATGTGACGTTAGCCATAATTTTGGAAGCACAAGAAAATGCAGCTCCATAGTCTGCTGTCATTCAATGTGAAAACTAGAGAACCTACTAGAGAAGAAGGTGGTAGAGGGTGAGGCGATCCCAAAAGAAACCACCATCTCCACCTTCATAAATTTCCCTGTATTGCAGATACAAAGAAATAAGATTCTCTTCTTAAGGTTGTAAGGTCACCCCAGGACTGAGTCCCAAACTAGTCTGCCTTTGGTGATGAAGGCCTGATCTGGATGCACCAGGCAGCTGAAACTCAGAAAGAGGGTGGTGAGGAAGGACAAAGAATAGGGGCAGGTGTGAGCAACCAAATGACAACTAAGCTTTCAGAACAAAACAGGCCTGGGAGAGAAACACAGATTTGATTTCCTTGGAGAAAGGGTATACATAGCCTGAAACATGAGTCCTGGTAACTAGGCATATAAGTAAAATGAAGTAAAAGTGACTATTTAAATACTTTAATGAGCCCTACTTGAGTTTCTTTAAATTTGAGAAATTGTCATTTTTTGCTGTTTTTATTATTTTCCCCCAATTAATCTTGAACAATGTCTAATAGCTGTATTCGGATGGAATATTTCTCACAAAAAGCCTCTGCCACAGAAATCAGTGAATAATCTGTAAGTGCTCTCAAATGATAAAAAGGGATAAAAATGGAAAAGTAATTGCGTGTCTTGCACCTGCCTCCTGAAATTCATTAGCAGCTTATGGTACTCTGAAATCCTCTTTAAGTATGTTAAAAACAATCACACAATTGTTCTGCCTCGTCCTGTGTTTTATGATGCTAGCACTTATGTGGCACAGACACAGAAAAAGGGTTTAGATTCATAGCTTGTTTTCAGACGCAGAATAGATCTCTGCATGCCATTAATTCTGAATTCGTATCACCTCTCAAAAGCACCTGTTTTTCTTCAAGGGGCTGCACCAACTTGAAACTAGAAAATGATGTCCCACATGAGGGAAAGAGAATTCTGAAAGCAGATTTTAATCATTACCTCCTTCAGTGCTGTAATTTATTTAGAAGAAACACTTCATTTCCTTGGAGATAAATGCCAAATACAAATAAAAAGGTTGAGGCTCACAAGAGAATTTCTCCCTTCCCTCCTCACTCTTGATTCCTCAAACATCACATGTGCAGACACCATTCCTGACTCAGTGGGCCCTTGCTGGGTAATGTTTGATGGAGCCTCCATGATGTCCCTTTTAGCCTGTGCTACCACCATCCTGCCAGGTCCACCTGACAGTGTTTCCACAGAAGAGTAAAACTGCATCCCTGCTACCTCCTCCGGGGCCCCTCTCAGTGCAGCTCTCTGTGAACAGTAGATGAGGCTGTGGTCATAACTGCGACCATTTATTGAGTATGTGGTATTTGTACTGTGCCATTTATCTAAGATTTTTTACAATCCAGGAAAAAGGTACGTTTAGGACACCTTATGGAATATTGAAGTTCAGAGAGGTTGGCCAAAGACCACCTACCTCTTTTTCTGAGAAGCTTTCTCTTGACAAAATGGCAAAAAGGACCTAAAATTATAGAGAGCTAAGTTAGGTAGAAATATTAGGCATTCAGATTGGACTGGGCCCTCAACAAAGTCAGTGCAAAAGATAAAAGCATATTACAGCTGTAGCTGGAGGCACATCAGTTAAAGGACAGGCCTCACGATAAAGGTGAAATTACCAGGCCTACATGCTTCCCCAAGGGATGCAATAAGTGGTAACACCAGCCTAGTGAAGTCTAGATAGACTTCAGTCACTTTGGTAGGTGACTATGACCCTCAGACCCATCGACTTCCTAGAGCATTTTTTATTCTTTCAAGGCACACTTGCTATGTGACTTGCTTCCCCATTTGATCAATGTTACCTAAATGACTATATTTGTAAGCTTATTGGTTGATCATAGCTTTAACCCACATTGCACCCCTGTGGTTGTGCTTTATAAAACTTACCCTAAAAAGTGGGGTCCTTAGCAACCCATTCAGGAGCTATATCTCTCAATAAATATATCCTACTCTTAACCTCTGTTGTGCCTTAAAATTCATTCTTTGATTTTGGGGACATGAACTTGGCATATCCAACATCTAGAGGTTGGGAGTTATAATATTTACTTTATATAATTTAGAGGTCTGATGTCATTCTTATATCATTCTTGAAGTTCCCACCAAGATCGTTGGAAGGAGGTAAAAGTTTGCTTTTGTTTTATGGATTTGGATTGTGACTCCTTTAGGTAATCAAAAAAATTGTCAGCCTTTTTATTCCCTGAATTTGATGTCTCTTCATCTATTGTTTAAATGATGGTAAATTTAATTTGAGAACATGGGAAGATTATGATGTTTCTTTAACGGACATTTTATTTCTGGAGGCAGGTCCTGTTTTGTAGATACTGAGTTACTGTTGTTCCTCACGTGACCTTTTTGACTTGCCTTGACTATTGTGGTTTGTTATCTTAGACAGCACTAAGGAAAAGTAATGTTAGAGTATTATCTAGTGGATTTTGATACTAACCAAAATGTGAATTTATGAAATGCTGTAAAATGGGTATTTATGAAATCTAGTTGATATTTAGAAAATATACAAGCCTATCCTATTGATAAAACATGGAACCCTAACTCTCAGCTAAAAGGCAGGAGGCTGGCAGGCACTCTTCAGATTTGGGGGACAGGATCTACTGAGACAAATTAGCCCCAATCCCCCTCTACACTCTAGAGGGAATAGTGAACCTATTCTGTCTCAGTTTCTTTTCTGGTCCGATCTTCTGCTGCTGAAGTATCAGTCTTAGTTCTTGAGAGTACCCATTCTCGCCTTCCCAGGCTGACAGTGAAAACTCATGGGCAAACTGTCTCATAACTCACAGTGAGCATGAGAAGAAAAGACTTCCTTGACCTGATCTCATTTCTGATCTTTTCCTGTCGCTTTGTACTTTCCTTTATGGAAGCATGTAAGATTAGAAAGGAGGGAACACTACGTGCCCCAACCTTTTCCTCCTGTCCAACAACTAAGAACCTTTATGTTGAGCCCATGGAAAATGAGTGTTTGTTAACACTCATGAATGCAAACAAGTAAGTGGTTACTCTGCCAGCTAGTTAGAGCAGCTTCTACTCGTAAAGCAGAGGACAGGTTTCCCCAGCATCTTCTGGTTAATCCCCATTGAAACCAATGGAGTGTTGACCAGACAGGCAGCTAGATTCCTTTCTTGAGACTAATCTCCAGTTTTGTGGAACCAGTGAAAGCTGAGAGGACAATTGAGGGGTCATAGCTAGGGCAACTCTCTGGCAGATACCCAGAGGTTCCTCAGTGGAAGCTGGGTCCCAACCGCTGACTGGATAATCAGCAGAAATCTCTACTTATCTAACATCCCTACCTAAACTGCTCAGTGAGATGAGAGGTAACTCTCTTAGTGATCTGATATGCTCTGTCTCAGAGTGAACAGAGATGACACTGTTAGAACCCTCTCTTAAGCCTTCCTTAAGAATTGGGCTACAGGTTTGGGCTTTTTTCACTCTGCTAGTAAAATAGACAGGTAAAACAATAATTCTCTAGATACCCTGAAAAATCTTTGCTAGGAAAGGTCTAAGTTGAGGACCCCACCCCAGTTTTGTTTTGTTTTTATTGTTTTTTTTTTTCATTCCAACTCAGTGTATCTGATATCTAGCAGGTTGGGTGTTATATTTCCCCTATATCATTTAGAGGTCCGATATCATTCCTGTATTAATAACATGGGCTCTGCCAAGAGTTCTGTGGAAAAAAAAATATCTGAGAGGAGAGACAAGATTACTCACTTCTAGAGATCAAGTAAATCTGCTTAATCACCAAAAGTAAGTTTAAACCCCAGTGTCCCAGGTGCCAAGAGGGATAAAGAGCAAGTGTTTAAATGATATCTTTCTGCTTCTGGCAATACACCTTTTACCTACCAGGCAAGATAGGCTTGGAGTAAAGTGACTGATGCTGCAGGTACAGAACAATATACTTCCACAGCACAAAACTGTGTTGCAGACAGTAAATGCTGCACAGGAATGGCTATGATTTCAGGAAGGAAAGAGAACTTTCCTTCTGAAAGGGACCTTTGGGCCTCACCATGGTTCCCACAATGGAGGAAGAAAGGTTTTCAGACACAATTTCACCCAGTTGCTATTGAATCAAATACTAGCCCTCTTGTATTTCCGTTCCAAAAGAAACCCTGAACTTGTTCTCCTCTAGTACACAGAACACAGTGTTCCTATATAAACTGTGAGCTTTTGGGGGAGCCAACCCAGCTGCCCTCAGTGACCATCCCCAAAACAAGGAAGCAGCCAGCACTCTGGGCTTCATTGGACAGCTAATTCAAGCCTAGTTCTCATTAACTGACTAGATATTTGATGTTAAGATGCTATCGATTATACCTGGCATTTTTGACCTTTACAAAAATAAAGCAAAAAAGCAGTTAGCAGGATAGTTTATTATTCATTCACAGCCTCTATAACTTTTACTTATCATCTTTCCATTCAGAAAAATGTTTCTGTGGAGCCACACTTTTGTCATTTCTAACCAGGCTCATTTGACATGGCAGTTTTTGTAGGATACTTTCAAGCACTGAATTATTGACAATTTACCATATTCTGAACTTATATGAAAATTTTCCCTTTTAGTAATAGATATATATATATATAATCTTTGTGTATATTAAAAGAGGTACCCAGTCATCATTAATCACTCATGTTCTCCTTATCTTTCTTTCTACAATTTACAGATGAAGAAACTGAAGTTCATAGACATTAAACATCTTACAAAAGCCATAGATCTAAAAGGCCTAGATCAGTGATGGTTAAACTTTTAGAGACAAATACCCAAACAGCAACCCAAGACCCACTTATTTATTGCAAAGTGCCAGCAGTGCAATTAAACCTGAATATCTGATGCTTGGCTCCTAGGGTGACTTGGCTAGCACACCAATAGAGAAGGCTTGGTGTGCCTGTTGTTGCATGCATGCCATAGTTTGCCACCACTGACCTAGAGAAATGAACTTGAACTTGAGGATTATTCATCTGTTGGACAAAAATGCTTCCAAAAATATAATCAGAGGCTGATACATAGCTCAGTGGTAGAGTGCTTACCTAGCGTGTGCAGGCTTGTGGATTCCATCCCTAGCACTAATAGATGTGAGCAAGTTTGTGTGCATGTGCACTTGCATGTGTGTGTAAAACCAAAAGTTCAGTTTGCCTGTAATATATGGACACGTGACTCATAGTCTCTCTCATTCTTACTCTCTTTGTCATGTTCTCTTTCACTCCCTCTTTCTGTGCAGCTGTGTCTCATCTTCCCTCACACCCTGTCCCTTTTTACTTCCCTTCCTTCTTCCCTCCTTGTTCTGGATAGGATCTTGGAGTTATTTTACATATAGTAAAATGGAGTTATATTATGTACACAGTCTTATGGGTTTGGAAAATTGTACAATTTTATAGCCATTACTACAAGCAAAATGTAGAACTTCTCATCACTCCAGAGCCTCTTTTTGTCCCTTTATAGTTAAGCCCCTCCCCATACTCCACAGCTCCTGGAATTTGATTTCCTATACTTTGTCTTTTCCCAAATTTCATGTACATTAATCGTATAATATACAGCCTTTTAAAAATTTGAAATATAACTTACAAATAAAACACCCATTTTAAGTGTACAGTTCAGTGATGCTTAGCACATTTACAAGGTTATACAACTTTTTAGCTACCTAATTCCAAAACATTTGTATCAGTCCAAAAAGAAATCCCATTTCCATGAATAATCACTCTCCCATTATCCTCTCCCTTTAGCCTCTAGAAACCACTAATTTCTATCACTATGGATTTGCCTACTCTAGAAGTTTCATATAAACAGAATCACTATGTGGCCTTTTATGTTTTCAAGGTTCATCCGTATAGTTGTGTGAATCAGTGCTTCCCTCCTTTTCTATGACTTGATAGCATTCCACTGTGGATATTCCATATTTGCTTATCAATTCGTCAGTTGACAGACATTTGGGTTGTTTGTACCAGAACATTTATATTTGTGTTCTGTGTAATACGTTTTAAAATCTTTTGCCCTACACCTAGGAGTGGAATTGCTGGCTCATATGATAATTCTGTGTTTACCTTGTTGAACAACAGCCAAACTTCTCAAAGAACTGCGCCATTTTACATTCCATCAGCAATTTTGCAGATTTCTGATTTTTTTCTAAGTTGTTGTCCATTCTCTTAAATGTAGGCATCCTGGTAAGAGCAAAATTATATATTACTATGAATTTTATTTGTATTTTCCAGCGTGATTGATGATGTTTGCTTCATTTTATGTCCTTATTGGACATTTGTTGATCTTCTTTGGAGAAATATACAAATATTTTATTCATTTTGTAAATTAGACTATCTTTTTACTGCTTTTTTCTGACTTCTTTTGCACAGTATAATGCTTTGGAACTTCCTTCATATTGTTGTATTCCAATTTATTGTTGAGTAATGCTGGGAGCCACTCTACACATTTGGGGGAAAAATAATTTCACAATTAAATTATGATTAGCTTACTCTTCCTGCCTACAGACCGGCTATTGCATGCTGAAACATAATTCCATTTTTGCCTCTGGTCGCATCTGAGACCTCAATGATCCCATGATGCTGGGACACTGAAGGGCAATCAGCTGAAGACATACTGGGGATAGGACTCACACTAAGAATGAAGGATCTTTCTGGACCTCTTGCTAGAGTATGCCAGACCGATGAATAATTCTGCCTAAAAATATGTGCCTATCACCTCCAGTAAAAAATGAAAAGGGAAAAAATAGTTTATCTGAACAAAATCAAAATCAAATAGTTCAAACATTAAAGAAGAGTTCCCTCTGGAGCTGTATTATTCTAACCTCTCTTCCTTGCAAAGTATTTCTATAAATTGCTTTTAATAACGAATTAAAAGTTTCTTTGTGTATTTTTAGGCAGCACACTCACTGGCTCCCTGACAGGCTAAGGCAGTTGCCTCCTCATACGCAGCTTTACCAGTAGTTCTAGCTGTTTGACAGCAGAATCAGGAGAGATAAATTGATTTCAACATTTTTGTTAAAATAAAATGCCCCACAAACCTGGTCTATCATTTCCAACTGGCAGGAATGTAAATAGCCAAAACACTTTACTATGCATGAAGCCAAACATAGGCCAAAAAGATGTTGTCTAAAGGTGATTGAAATGTGTGTGTTTATGGGAACAAGATGTGGCCACCCTCTGGCTCAAGGTCCATCTGATTTGGTCTGTTTATAAATACAGTTCCACAGAGAACAAACCCACTTCCTGTTAGTTTCTCTCAATTCTCTTTTCCTCCCTAAACTATGGATCTGATGTCTTATACTGTTTAGAAGGAGAAAATACTGTTTGTCATTTATCAAAATCTAAACAGCTGCAACCTAGCAATGTTAGTTTAGCTTTAGTATTAAGTAAATAAATGTGAGCAGTGATCATATTATACAAATATGTGGACCTAGAGTTTAAATTCAATAAATTTTCTTCCAATTCAGTTTCAGAAGGGATCTTAAGATCCCGTCATGTTTTCCCATCTTTGCTACATTAGTATGGAGAACATACTCTGTATATATACTCCCTTAACATTTTTCTTTTAAAATTCCAAAATAATTTATTTTGAGACCGAGTGATTTATTTGACAGTGTGTTGGCTTAAAAATCATGAAGTGAGTAAAGGCATTATAATACTTTATAGAACTGGTATAAAATAAGTAGGAAAAATAAGTACATTTTGAAAAAGTTTACCCAATGACTCATCCCTAACCCACAATAGTTGTGCATTTCAGACTTGCTTCATTCATTAGCCAGCCATTTCATTGCACTTTTACTTTGGATCAAGTTCTGAGTCATTTCAGCATTTAATAGAATCAAGGGTGTAAAACTCCTGTATAACTAATGATGGTGATCAAAGCTATTAGTCAAAAATGTTTATTAAGAGCCAACTGTGTGCCATTTCAAATTTACATACTTCAGAAAGCAAAGGTGGTCTGCATTTAGATGCTTGAATAGTATTTGCAGTAAATTACATGGTGCAACAGCTTGAATTTTAAAAAATTGTCCTTTAAGAATCAAGCTAATATTCAACTTCATTGAAAAACTAATTTGGAAATTAAAGTTCTGCTTTTTTGGTTGAAACATGTAAATATAAAACCAATTTGGAGAAATGCTTATCTTAACAAAAAGTACTGAAAATAAGTTCTTCTAGCTAACAGTGTTTTAATCAAAGGGTTTTATAGTGCTGACTAGGATAGCTATGCAATAACTGAGTCATTATTAATTTTCTATTAATTCTCTAGTGCACTTCCCATGGTAGCTAGTACAAACCTTTAGTCATTTCAAGACCCAATTCTGTTACCTTGCCTCCATTCTCTGAAGACCAGAAAGAAATAAAACGTTTTATTTTAGCTGCTAGTTATTAGACATGAGAAACTACATCAATACATGATAGAGAATTGTTTAGTACTTAGATGTGGTAAGATTTGAGCTGAGTGCTTTAATTTCTTGACAGTTTGAAGTTACTACCTTTCAGAGGGGTAAGTGAATTCCCTGCAAAACCTAAGTATGAGTACTTGTGATTACAACCATGATACACCAATAGATTTATCTTTCTTCCTTAAATTGCTAGAAAATTGGAATACCTTTCAAACACTGGAAAATAAGCAGCACGTGGTAATGATGCACAAGGAGAGGATAAGAAAGAGAGTCCTATGAATGCCCCATTGTACAAACTTGAGAACATTTCCAGCCTGCAGAACAGGAAAGAGAAACAGAGTCAGAGCCTTATGGTTTCCCTGAGTTGAGAAGACAGACTTTAGAATTCAGATAACTGGCTAGAGATTTCAGGGCAACACACCAGAGAGGCAATAATGGGGCAGAGATAGTACAAGACAGATGCAGAGATCTACAGAGAATAAACTTTCTGTGTTTATCTGAGTACTAGCTCTTGTTCATGAATGTAAGAAAACCTCAAAGACTAGAGGGAAAACTCCAGAAAGATGTAGGTGCAGTAATCCCCACCAATTATACAAAAAAGTTTTTTTTCCTATGCCCGGAGACTAAAGACCTTCTAACTCACTGGATATTGAATATAGTCTACAGAAAGCTATTGTCAGTAGTGGGAGATAATTTGCCCTAGAATAAAAGCTGATTTGAACTCACTCAATTACATCTCAAAAACAAGAATCAGGGCAAGGGATTTAGCTCAGCCTGCCTTGCAAGCTCAAGGACCCAAATTCAATCCCCAGTACAAAAACAAAAAACAAAAAAAACAAGAATCAAAGTGATTCCAAGTTACTTACCATCATCTCTAAACAAAATCTCAAAATAGTTAACAAATTACAAAACTTTTAAGATAGAGAGAGAGAGAGAGAGAGTGAAATTACAGGCATAATATGACACAAAAATGCAAACTATATAATATACTAAGTCAATATAAAATACAAACATAACAACAAAATTAGTATACAAGGATATTAACATAATTATTATCATTATTATTTCATATGTTTTGGAAAGTAAAAGACAGTATGACTATAATAGGGCAAGAAATGTTAGATAAAGAAGATTCCAATATAGTCCAAGAGTCAAAAAATACACTGAGATAAAAATTCATTGAAGGGGATTAATATCAGATTAGATTTTGCTGAAGAAACATTATTAATGTGAAGATATAACAATAGAACTCTCCAATTTGTAATAGGAAAAAAGAATGAAAAAAGTTAACAGAACAACAGGGAGCTGTGGGACAACATCAAGTAACCTCTTTAGAAAGAGAGGAGAAGAGTGAAGTAGAAAAAGAATTTGAAAAAATTATGGCTGATAATTTCCCAAAGATAATGTACACCATAGCCTCAAAAATCTGAAAAGAAAAAACTTGAGAAGCATTTACAAAACCACATCTAAGCACATCATAATCAGTTGTTTTAAAAGGGGAAATCTTAAAACCAGGTGGAATAATGTAAAGCACATCACAGTAAAGCAAAAATAGTAATAATATCAGACTCTGATTAGAAAGAAAATACACCAGATGATAGTAGAGCAACGCATTTACAATGCTGGGAAAGAAAGCAACAAACAGCCTAGAATTCTGTAATTCTACACTCAGTGAAAATATTTTTCAAAATGAAGGCAAACTATAAACCACTGAAGATGTGCAATGAAGGAGACCTCATTGTGAGAAGGCTAGGTGATGCCTTCTCCAACTGCACATATGCCTATGAAAGGCACAAGGATCACAAAGAATCAATAAAATGTGACACCACCAATGGAATGAAATAATGCTCCAGTAACCAATTGTAATATAATGGAGAACTAAGAGTTATCTTCAGTTTAAAACAATCATCACAACAAAGTTCAGGGAACCTTAAGAGAACATATACATGTAAAAGATATTAGAGAAAAAATGTGTGAAGAAAATGTGAAGTTCAACAAAGTGATAGAAACCATTAAAAAGAACCAACAGAGCCAGGCGTGGTGGTGCACTCCTATAATCCCAGAACTCTGCAGGCTGAGGCAGGAGGATCACGGTAAGTTTGAGACTAGCCTGGACTACATAGTGAGTTCCAGGTCAGTCTCAACTACATAGTGAGACCCTGTCTCAACCCCCCTCCCAAAAAGAACCAACAGAAAGCCTTCACACTGAGCTACAACCCCAGACCTTTGCTTATTTATTTTATTTATTTATTTTTGTTTGTTTGTTTAGTCTGTGTCTCACTAAATTACCCAGCTTGAGTTCAAACTTGTTATTCTCCTGTCTGATCCTCCCAGACTGCTGGGATTACAGGTTTGTGCCACTATGTCCACTGCAAATTATTTTTTTAATAAAAATGAAATTTACAAACAAAGAAATAATTACAGACATTTGAAAAAGTGCTGGGTCAAAAAAGAAATCAGGAAACAATTCTGAAAACAGCTAGACAAAAAAATGAATTAATATTCTATCAAATCTCAAGGAACAAAGCAAAAGCAGTACTAAGATAGAAACTTATAACAATAAATGTCTACCTTTAAAACAGAAAGTTCTCAAACAACCTTGCTTTATACTTCAAGGACCTAGAAAAAGAAGAATAAACAAAGAGCAAAGTTAATGGAAGAAATAAATAGTAAAGATTGGAGAAGAAATAAAGCAGAGAATAGGCAAACAATAGAAAAAGTCAATGAAACTAATAGTTGTATTTTGCAAAAGATAAATTACAAATACTTAAGTAAACTAAGAAAAGAGAAAAGTCTCAGATAAATATGTGTATTAATGAAAGAAGATACCTATAATTTATTTCACAGAAGTTAAAAAGATCACAAGGGATTACTATGAATAATTATATTTGAACAAAGAGGAAAACTTAGAAATGCACATATTCCTAGAAACATACAACTTATTGCTGCACCTAGGAGAAACTGAAGCCATAAACAGACCAATAACATAATGATATTGATTCAGTGATCAAAAGCCTGCCAACAAATCCAAGTCAAAGGATAGATACACTGGTATATTCTTTTTTTTTTTCTAATTTTACTTTTTAAATTTTTTCCTCATTGAGTTTATTGGTACATTTTAGGTATACAGTACAGTTACATTCATCATTGGGATCTTGAAGCTTTACATGACAGGTCTTGGATCTCATTTAGTCACAGGTATATTCTACCAAACATTTCAAGTCTTAATACCAACACTTCTCAATCTCTTCTAGATAGATAGAAAGATAGAGAACTGTGTACTTCCAAACCTATTTTATAACATTACCTTGATATTAAAGTCCAATAATGACATCAGAAGAAAACCATAAACACTTATCCCTTATGAAAATAAATGAAAAAATTCTCAATATATTTTGGAAAACTTGACTCAGTAGCACACTAAAAAAGATCATACCACAACCAAGTGTGACTTATCTATATTGGATGTAATGACATTATTACATGTAAATCACTTGAAGTAATACACTGTATCAGAAGGATGAAAGATAAAAATCACATGATCATCTCAGTACATGCAGAAAAACATTTGATGACACCTTACATACTTTTATGAAAATAACTTTGAACCTGTAAATATAGAACAAATTTGCTACAACACTAAAACAATAACAACAACAACAAAAAATGAAAAGCCCTAGCAAATATTATATTTCATGGTGAAATACTGAAAGATTTTCCTCTAAGATCAGGAACAAGTCAAGGATACTCATTCTTGGGACATCTATTAAATTTAGTATTATAAATACTAGCAAGAGCAATCAGACAAGAAAAATACATAAAATACATTCAAATTAGGAAGAAAGTGGTAAAATTATCTGATGTGTTACATAAGATGATGTATTCATTTATAGAGAAAAGCTCAAGTCTGCACACACACACTGAGTTAGAACTAATAAAGTCATTAATTTTTCAGAATATAAAATTAGCATACAAAAATTAGTAGCATTTCCATGTAGTAACAATGAATACATACAAAAATTATAAAACAGTTTCATCAACTATAATGTCAAAAATATTTAAGAATACTTACCCAATGTGCCAAAGATATATATGCTGAAAAATGAAAGGCACTGATGAAAGAAATTAAGACATCACAGGTTCATATATTGTAAAAATTAATAATGCTAAAATATCCATACTACCCAAGTAATGAACAGATTCAGTATAATCCACATCAAAATCTCAATGTCATTCTTTATGGAAATATTTTAAAATCCTAAAATTCTTGTAGAACCACAAAACATTCCAAATTGACAAGATAATTTTGACCATCTTGTGGAGGTGATTAAAAATGGAAGAATGAGGGCCGGAGATTTAGATCAGTGGTACTGCCTGCCTCGCAGGTGCAAGGTCCTGAGTTCGGTCCCTGGTTTAAAAATAATAATAATAAAATAATTTTTTTAAAAAAATACATACACACATATATTAAATTAAAATTACATTAATTATATATATTAATTATAAATTATATTAGTTTTAAAATGGCAGAATGAGACCAGTAGAAATCAAGATACCTGGGAAACAACATGGTAAAGATAAAAAAAGAAGTTCATCTCCGGGATTCAGAAGGGAGCTGATAGGAGAACTAGAAACTACAAAGAAGTTGGAGAAATGGAGAATAATGCAGAGAAAAAGTTGGAGTCAGGCCAATCATGAGTAGCTTTCGGAAAGATCTGGATCTAAAAGTGCTGGTATTAAATCAAACTACTTGACTTCCCCACTCCCACCAAAGGGCTCAGTGGTTGTTTACTTTCTTTATCTATCAATATGGACAGGGATATGCCTCAGCCTGGAAGGCTGTCACAGCCTATGCTATCTGGACAGGGGCCTCTGAAGCAACAGGAGCACCTCATAAACCCATCCCACAATCCTCTACTGAGACTAATGGAGATGCTTGGATTTTGAGACAGAAGCAAAAACACATAGCCATGTCCAGAGTGCATTACTGAAAAGAAAATATGAGGAAATCTCCATTCTATCAATAAAGTCTTTCCACTAAAATCAACCCACAATCCCCCACACACATTCCAATAGAAATATGATATAAATGAAAAAAAGGCAACAAAAGCATCCCAAAGTTCCCCACTCACTCAAAGCTGATCTATGAGGCACTGATGATAAGGAAATCCAAACAGCTGAATTATAAGAAAGGATAAAAAAGAGACCCAACAAAGATAGATAACATGCTCAATAATCCCAAATATGATATAATTAAACATATAAAGACTTAATAACCCAAATGATCAGTGAGTTTAGAGAAGACACTAATGAAAAAAAAGAAAAGCTGAGCTTAAAAAAAAAAGTAATGCAAAACATCAATGACCAGGTTAGCCAAGCGTTTGAGTCCATGAAATTGTGCCAAACAGATATCCAGGAGATAAAAAAATTCTATTGAAAGTATGGGCAACAAAAGTGACCAGTGTGAGAACAAAGTATCAGAACTGGAAGATAGGATTGGTGCAGTGACTGTATACTCAGCATTAAAAACAGATCCAATGGCTGCTAGATTGCATAAAGAAGAATAAGATTAACTGGAATTAGTGAAAAATCAGAAGACAGCACAAATGGCATAAAAGACCTATTAACAGATATAATTGCAAAAAACTTTCCAAATATGGGGAAAGAATTTAACATAGAGATAAATGAGTCACACAGAAGCCCAAATAAGCACAGTCAGCCAAAATAACATATTTCCATGATACAGTCTCAGCTCCACAAAGACACAGATTGAAAATAAAACCAAAATCTAACAGTGTGCTGTATATAAGAAATACATTTAGGCCAGAAAGAAATGTATAGGCTAAAAATAAAAAGATGGAAAATATGGAACCTAAAATAAGTGGGAGTTGTATCCTATATTCATTCAAAGTGGACTTCATACCAAACTAATCAGAAGAGACAAAATAAATCACTATACATTAGTTAAAGGATCAATTTGACACCAAGCAATAACAATTGCAAATCTATATACAGTGTAGATTTGCAGATCTAACTCTGTAAAACAAATACTACTGGACATAAAAGATCAAATAAACATCAATACAATTGTACTAGGTAACTCAATACTTCACTATCGCAGATAGACATATCAACTAGACAAGATGTCACTGTTCATCGCATGGATTTAATAGATATTTACAGTGCTCTACATAATACAATAAACATTCTTCTAAGAATCATATGAACCTTTCTCCAAATAAGCCCTATTCTAGCCCAAAAAGCATGCATAGGTAGAAAAGATTCAAAATTACTCCACATATATTATTGGATCACAGTGCAATGAAACCAGAAATAAATGGTGAAAGAAACTACAGAAAGTATGCAAACATATAGAGATTAAACAATACATCCTTGAATAATTACTGGGTCACAGGAGAAATGAAGACAGACATTAGTTTCTAGAATCACATAAAAATGCCAATACAATGTTTCACAACTTATGGGATACAATGAAAGCTGTCCTAAAAGGAGAGTGTATAACTATGAATGCTCACATAAAAACAGAGAGAGAGTTAAAATATATAACTTAATGTTACACCTTAAGCTCTTAGAAAAACAATAACAATCCAAATCCAAACCTGGTACAAGAAAGGAAATTATAAATTGAGAGCACAAATTAATGAAATTGAGACCAAATAATACACAAAAAATCAATAAATCAAAGAACTAGTTCTTCAAAAGATTATTAGTAAGTATTTTATAAAGCTGTACTCCAATAAATTGGAGAATCCAGAAGAAATGGGCACATTCCTAGATACATGTGAATTATTAAAACTGAAACAAGATATTAAAACTCTTAATAATCCATGCACATACAATGAAATTGAGGCAATGATTTAAAAAACTAAGAAAAGCACAGGATCCAGTGGATTCACCTCTAAGTAAGTACTTCTGGGAAGATATAATGCTAAACTCTTCAAATTCTTTAATCAAATTGAAAAGAAACAATTACTGCCAAACACCTCCCTGGAAGCTAGTATTACCTTGATTGCAAAAGCAGAGAAGGACTCAATTAAAAAAGAAAACAAGGGGAAAAAATGAAAACCAAAACCACCTGTCATGTAAAGGTACAAGATCCCAATAATGAATGTAACTGTACTATACACATAAAATGTACCAATAAACTCAATAAAAGAAAAAAAATTTAAAAAAAAGAAAACTATAGGCCAATATGATTAATCATCAGAGATGCAAAGATCCTCAAAACATACTGATTGTCTTAGTTACTTTCTTGTTGCTGGGACAAAATACACAACACTCACAGTAAAAGGAGGGAAGGTTTATTTTAATTCATTTTGTAGACGTTTTAGTCCATAGTGGCTAGGTTCAAGGACCTATAAACACATTCACAAGATTAAATGTAGACCCATATCTCTCACCATGTTGTAAACTAAAATAAAAATGGATCCAAGATCCAAATAATAAAACAGAACATTTATTCTGCTAGAAGATAGAATAGGTTAAATGCTTGAAGACATAGGCCTAATCAAGAGTTTTATGAACAGAACCCAAGTTGCACAAGAAATAACATCAAATAATTAACAAATGGGATTCTACCAAGTTAAAAATCTGTACAGGAAAAAAAAATCTGTCCAGCAAAGAAAACAATCAGCAGAGAGTAGAGATAACCTACAGAATTGGAACAAAACGCTACCAGCTACTTCTTGACAGTGGACTAATATCTAAAATACACAAACAACTAAAAAAGTTAGACCTCCCAAAATAAAAGACCCAATTAAAAATGGGCAACTAAAATGAATAGGTACTTCTCAGAAAAATAAGTACAAATGTTAGATAAATGCATGAAAAAAAAATTCAAATTCTCTGGCCTTTAGAGAGAAATACAACTTAAAACAACACTGAGGAGGGGGTGAAGGGAGGGCAGGGATAAGGGGAGAAAATGAGAACCAAGACCTGTCATGTAAAGGTACAAGATCCGAATAATGAATGTAACTGTACTGTATACCTAAAATGTACCAATAAACTCAATGAGAGAAAAAAAAACCCCACAAAACACTGAGATTCCCTTTTACTCAAGAAAGAATGGCTATCATAAAAAAATCAAACAATAACACATACTGGCAAAACTAGAAAAAATGAACCCTTCTATATTAGTGGTAGGAATGTAAACTAGTACTATAAAAATCAGTATGGACATTCCTCAAAAAATTAAAAATAGAAATTTCATTTGATGCAGTTATTTCCCTTCCTGAAAGAGTTAAAGACATGAAATTACGGTGATGCATGAATACCCATGTCTAGAGCAGCACAATTCATACTAGCTAAATCTATAGGAGGCAGCCTATATTGTTCATTAATCAATGAATGGATAAAGAAATAGTGACATTTACACACAGTAGAATACTACTGTGCTATAAAGAAGGATAAATTTGAGCTTTTAAATGAAAATGCATACACTGTGAGACCATGATGTTAAGTGAAACAAATCACACCCACAAGCTTAAATATTGAATGGTTTCTCATATATGACAAACTCAAAGGATAAATTAAAGAGCAAGATAAATGGTATATAGTACAAGGCAGGGATACAGATCTTTTCCCAATAGGAATAAAACCAAGAGATGCAAAAAAGGAGTTGGCGGGAGAGGAGAGTGAGGGGAAGGAGACATAAAAAAGAATTAAGATGTTATGTGTATGTACTGTCTCCCCATTTGAATGTAATCATGTACGGCAAACATATTAATAAAAATAAAATCCCAAGAAAATTTGATCAGATAACACAGAGCTAGAAGTGACATTTTTAAAACTTCAAAATATTATAAACTGTATTTTATAATTATATTATATATTATAACTGTATAGAATAAAGTTGTGGTAATCAAAACATCATGTTGCTGGCCTAAAAGCAGACTATATAGGCCAGCTGAACAGAATACAGAGCCCCAAAATAAATAAATATATATGTTACTTATAGAGCTGTGGAACTGTTTTACATTCCAACCAGCAATGTATGAACAATCTCTTCTCTGCATCAAGACGATCATTTGATGTTGCCATTATTTTTATTTTAACCATTCTGATAAGTGTGTGTGATCTCTCTTTGTTTTTTCATTATTCCAAATATCAACTTATTTTAACTTATTTTATGCATTTATTTTCCATCTACATATACTCTTCAGTGAATTTTTTTTTTTTTATATCTACTGGTCATTTTCTGATTAAATTTCTGGATTTTTTTCTTTTTTTTTTTTTTTTGGTACCGGGGATTGAACTTGGGTCCTTACACTTGCAAGGCAGGCCACTGAACCACTGAGTTAAATCCCCAGCCCCTGATTTCTGGCTTTTTAACTGTTAAAATAACAGAGTTTTAAAAAATATAATATGGATAGTAGGTCTTTGTTAGATATGTGCTGTACAAATATTTTCTCCCTGTCTGTAGCTTATATTTTCATTTCTATTATCTGAGTCTTTTAGTAAGCTCTGGTTTATTAACATTTCATTTCATATGCTTTCGATGTCAATTCTAAGAATTTTTTACCTATCCCTAGATCCCAGACTTCCCTTTTTTCTAGAATTTTTATAGGTTTCTATTTTACTTGTAACTATAAATTATTTTAAAGTTAATTTTTGTATAAAGCATAAGGTTTATTCCAAAGACTGTTTATTGAAAAAGTTATTCTTTCTCCATGAAATTGCATTATCAGATTTTAAATAGGGTTCATTATTCAGAAAAGCTAAGAATACTCACTTTACATATTCATGAAGCTTTCAGGACTTTATTAAGACAACATAAGTACACTGAAAGTGTACTTACAGTGCCTTTAAACAATATGCTTGAGCCTTGCTATGGTTTGGGTCTAGATGTCTCACCAAAGTCTCATGTGGTCATAGGTGGCTTTTTCAGAGGTGGCTGAATCTGTAGTGTGCAATGCTAAGATTGAACTACCAGAGAAAAGAGGTTGTTTCTGTATCATTACCTAATCATATGGCTCAAGGCCTTTGGAACTGGCTTGTGAGAAGGGGAAAAGATACAGAGATGTCTGCTGAAAAAGTAAAGGTGGATAATGTGGATTGGAAGAAAGGGTTTAAAGGGGAAGGAGAACTGGAGTTGCAGGGGGGCGCTGAGAAAAGAAGGACAAAAATGAAAACAAAGCTTTTGTAAATAGGGATGGAGGGTAGAAGGTAAGGAAGGGGCTTGGGGGCAAAAACAAGATATATCATGTACAGGTACAAAATCCCAATGATGAATCATAATGTATGCCTAAAATGTACCACAAATTTAATGAATAAAAAAATGCAAAAGAAAAATAGTAGAGCTAGAATGAATGCCTTAGACTGTTCTGTATGGGAGATTCTGATCAGAGTTCAGAAGACCAGAAAGCTGGTAAAGACCAGGCTCAGGAAGTTTCTGTTGGGAAGGACTGTACTGGCTGCTGGAATCTAGATGATGTCTGTTATGGCTTAGCAGAGAGTTAGTCTGCATTTTTTCATGTCCAAAGACTTTGCCTGAATCTGAGATTAAGGATGGTGGACTAATTAATCTGGCAGAATAAATTTCAAAGCAGTCTAATGTTGAAGCAGTGGCATGGCTACTGTTAAGGGCTTTTAGCCAGATTTGTGTTGAGAGTCAAGAGCAAAGAGGCCAACAGAATGATTTAAAACATTTTGAGTTTGGATGAAAGGAAGCTCCAGTAGAGCTGTGGGCTGCAAAGATAGAGCAGAGGATATCTTGATTGCTGAGAAGGAACAGAAGAACAGAAAATATAGCCTGAGGACATCACAAGAAGCAGCAGGATTCCTCCCTTTGCAGCCTCCAGGTTGCAAAGGTGAAAGACTGCTTTGAGAAGAGAGCCCCTAGAAGAGCATATTCCAGATTGGTGGTGGCCTAGGGAAGTTGTTCCTCAGGATTTGGTTCATAGGCACTAGACCCCTACAGTCAAGAGACAAGGAAGGCTGGTCATTGCTGCAGCTGGCAGTAAACCTTGACATCATCCATGCAGTGCTGGTTTTATGTGCATGCATAATGCAAGCGTTATAGGGTCAGGAAGGCTTCCACCCCGATTTCAGAAGAAGGCTGGGAGGCCAGGCAGGGTGCCTCTGAGAGGGCAGTGTGTGAAGCTATGAGTATGAAGCTGAAGATACAGTGGACAACCCAGAAGTTTGGAGAAACCAGAAATATGGACCAGCCAAGGAAAGCTGCAAGGAGAGGGTAGAGCTGGCCCAAGAGAGAAGCCTTGGGGATTACAACCACAGGCAGTGCTGTAGGGCAGAGCCATCCAGGCCATTTGAAGTTTGCACCTTGCCATAGATTGCTTTGGATGCTACAAATGGAACTAATAGGATTCAGTGTTTGCCCTGCTGGATTTTGGACTCGTCTTGATCCCATTCATTTGTATCCCCCTATTTGTACCTTTTGGAATAGTAACATTTATCTTATTTTGTTTTATAGGAAGTGTT
>NW_022900913.1:51993635-52001084 GCF_012274545.1 Fukomys damarensis | reverse complement strand
ATTTATCTTATTTTGTTTTATGTAGGAAGTGTTTACCTTTTTTTTTTTTTCTTTTTTTTATACAGGGGCTTGGGGCTAAGAATTTGCTTTAAATCTCAGAGGAGAGTTTGGACTTGAACTTTACAGCAATGCTGAAACTGATAGGACTTTGGCAACTCTTAGAGAGGAACTAAATTTGCATGAGTCTTTAGAGGGCCATGGGCAGAATTTTTTGATTTGAGTCTAGATGTTCACTCAAAGCCTCATGCAGTCATGAGTTTTTCAGAGGTGGTTGAATCTAGAGTGTGTTATGCTGGGATTAAGGGCCTGTGATTACTAAACGAGTACATTGATTGGTTTGGCACCTCCCTAATCCTGGTAGTCTGGACAAGATAAAAGGGGCAGAAAGATACTGTTAAGTTTTCCTTGTTGCTTTTGCTACCATGTGGACACCATGTACTGTTTCTCCTCTGTGATGCCCCTCTGCCATGTGTCACTCTGCCTTAGAGCCAGCTAATTATGGACTGAAACCTTTACAAACTATGAGCTAAATTAAACCCATTCCCCTTTAACTTTTTGTGTCGGGTATTTTCTCTCAGCAATGTGAAAGTAACTAAGATAGCCCTCATATCTTGCTTCACTAAAGATATAGAAGAGAACAAATAAGCATGTTGTAATATCCCAAATTTCTTTGGTGATGCTTACAATTCCTGACACTCTGCTTCTGTTCTGATTTATGATTATGTTTGTTAGGGATCAATGGTTGTTTGTCTTATCTGAATTCCTCTGTTAAACCTCTGACCCATCTGCATGCAAAGAAACAGCCCAATGCTTTTTAAACCCTCTTTTGAATTTATATTCTTCCAAATTGGATTTCTAGCCTCTCTTGGCCACTCCTGAACTTGTTTCATCCATGATCTTTTGTTAAATCATTGATACTTTCAGGGATGGTTCTTCTTTCCCTTGAATTGGAATAATTAGATCATTTGGCAGAGGAAAGAGAATGAGCTAAATATTTGATCATAGGCTTGCAGATTAAGGTTCTGTATACTAAATATTTCTTTTCTTTTGGATACATGGGAAATTGAGCTACCTTACACAATTGGAGTTGGATAGCTATGAATTGTTTCAACCAATAAAATATAAGTTGAAGTAATATGCACCATATTCTGTTAAAAGACTTTAAAAACTCACCTGCTTCTCTATTGTACATCTGTACTGATCAATGCTGTAGAGGTCAGTGGAACCATCAGTCAACAAATATGAATGAAAATAGCAGCAGCTAGACCCTCTGAAGCCCAAAATGGACTTATTTCATATGGGTGAAATAAATCCTGTTATTTTGAACCATAAGGTTTTGATTTTTAATTTTTATCACTGAATAAATTTGTCTATTCTCACTAATATAACCCAAATGGCATCATGTGTAACTTCATTATGATTCACTAAATGAAAATTCAAATATGAATTTATCTTTGAGCCTTTGTAAATCTATGTATAGAAATAAATGTGTTAATTAAAAAATCTTTAAGATCCACACCATATTTCCAAATTTCCAAACACAATCTCCACATGTAAATCTTTGACAGTATTCCATAGTGTAAGATATAAACATATCTACATGCATCCCTGGCACTGAGTCAGTACTTCTATTTTTTGAATAATTGTAATCCACAAGAGAGAGATGAAACAATTAAACAACAAAATGCTAACTGAATAGAAATAGCTAAGTAGATATTTCAAATAACTGAGGATAGTTTAAAAATAAGTAAATTAATAAGCCAGGCATGGTAGTGCATTGCATGCCTTATTACTCGGTAGGCTGAGACAGGATGATCACCTCGTGTTAAAGGCCAGCCTAGGTTACATAGTTCAAGTCCAGGCTGCTCTACAAAGTGAGACCCTATCTCAAAAAACAAACAAGTAAATTAACAAAATTTTGTGCTGACTTAACAAGTTCTTGGATGTGCAAAGTGAGGAAAATCCAGCTCTTTGCACAAGCATATCCAGAATTCAGCCAAGGTGTGAAGTATAAAGAAGAGGTAAATGTCCTGATGCCCAAGTTTACATTTAATGCAGAAACTCCCATGTGCAGCTCATATTCCCACTGGAAAGTCAGGCTCTGGTTATCCAGAAAATAAAAGTAACTCCTCTCTTCTCTGCAGCATACCAGGAACGTGAGGCCAGAAGCCAGCCAGAGAACACAAAAAAAGCCAGAAAAGGGCAGGACAGCAGAAACAAGAGATCCTTCCTCACTAGTTAGTAATGTGAAAGAAGTTTCTCTCACAGTTCTTTGAAAGTAGTAAAATTTCCATAGCAATGTAACTGATGAAGCCTGAATTTGTTTAAAGTGAATTCTGACCAGGAATATTAGCAGTGGCAGATTTTCCTTCGCTTTAGGAAACTCAAAAGGAGAAAATTGTGATATTTATACTGGAAAATCAGCAAATCTTGGACTGTCCAAGATGGGAGGCACCCAAACTGGGTCTATCAGAGTTTTCACCTTTTGTCACACACAATACCCAGGGATTTTTATGAATCATTTACTGAGGAGGGATGATAGATTAATAATGTTTTAAATATATATATGTAGAGAGAGAGAGAGAGAGGGAGAGACATACACACATATATATACACACAGTGAGGAGGAATATATAAATAATCTGTGTATGAATGTAATTGTTCTGTATAGTTATGTTTAAGTTTACGGTCAGGTCTAGAGTTCTCATCAGATTGTGGACTTATTTATCATTAACTAATCATACCTCTCTATTCATAAAATCCTGAACTAAAAAATCTTTCCAGGAAATGCTAGAGGTGGTTTGGGTTGAACTGACCTAAATATTATCCAGAGTGTCAAAGTGAGATACAGAACACTCTACACAAAATGGTACCTTTGCAGGGCTATTTCTGCCCACAACGTTGCATACTTCCAGATGACAATGAAAAGGTAATAATACAACTAAGAGATCAACTTTGAAATGAAAGAGAAAGGATCTTTGAGTAAAATATATACAAATCAAGTCATAATATTCCTCTTCCCCATCATCACGTCAGAACATAATACTTTTTCCAAAAACATAACAAGTTAAAGACTTGTATTCTAAGAAGATTTAGATGCTGGAACTCTGAAAACTCTCCTAAGAAGCTAACCCTAGGAAATTACCAAAAGCATGTGAAGATTTATGATCAAAAGGTATGAATTGCAAGATTAATAATATTAGGATGACAGCAAAATTTTAAAAACTTATAAATATTAATAAGAAATAAAATTAGACTGCCTTTTCTAAATTGAGAAGGAGAGAATGGTGAATAAAATCTGACAGGGGTTGGCACATTGAGAAATGCAAAGCTCTGATCAGCACAACCCCAGTCCTAGGAAACCACTGACCTAGGGCTGATTCTTAAAGGAATGCGTTGTGTTGAAATCATTCTAATCATAGATCTGGGAGTAATCCTGGGCTTGGAACAATGTAAATTAGGCATGGTTATGCACACCTGTAACTTCAGCTACTCTGAAGTTTACGGTCAGAGGCTGAGGCAGGAGGATGACAAGTTTCAAACTAGCCTGAATAACTTAATGAAACCCTGTCTCAAAATAGAAAGGTCTGGGGGTATACCTCAATGTTCTCTAGATTTATTCCCTGATATATCAACAAAAATATATACCTAGTTTACTTAGAGTTCATCTTTCACCTTTTTCTTCATTCTAAAAATGAATACTCCTCAAAGCTATTAATTACAGAAGTCAAGCAATTATGATTCTTTATACTTACATCTTCCTCCAGTGATGAAATGTAAGATGTACTTTGTGGAATCAAACTTTTCATCAGAGTTTGGTTACCATACTACCAATGTCTCTTCGCTGATGACATCCCAAGTGAGTATTGTATAATTTATTGTATAAAATAAGTATTGCATAAAGTGATTAACAATATACTGCAATGAAGGATGTAGAAGTTACGTTCTAAGATATGGTCCTTGACTTCAGAGTGTTTTCTCTGCAACTGACTAGTCAAAAGCAACATAAATAATCCATAAAGAAATGGTTCAGATGAAAGAGAAAAGAGTAAAGTCAGCACATAGATGCTGGTTGTCATTAATACTGTTAAAATTTAATAATCACAATGACCAGTGAGGACTAAATAGATGAAGTGAACTGGAACCGGTCCTTGAAGGAGAAATAGGATTAACATGGGAAATTGAAAGGCATTCCAAGAATAGAGAACAATATGAATAAAACTTGGCATCAGGGTTAGGATTGTTTCAGGCTCAAGGGACTTGACAAAGAGGGAAACATGAAAAATGAACATGGGAGAGTGTTTGGGAAGATAATAGAAGTCCTTCGGGAGAAAAAAAACACATGTTTGTTTTGTGTGTGTACAAGTGTGATATTTTCCTTAAAACTTGCAAGGTAAAAATAACTGTATCATATATTAACCAATAGTTCCAATAAATCTAAATTTAAACATTTTCTTAACGAATTATCTGTGTATTTGACTCACTATAACAAACAGTAATAAGAAATATAAGTTAAAAGAAGATTAGAGCCAAAGCACAAGTAGCCCTTCATTGATACTTTCTACATCTTAGTCAAACCCCTAACAATGACATAACCAAGCTGTGACTATTAAGGTGGTGCCTTAACTTGAATTGCTTTGGGATCCACTCTGGGGGATCAGTGGAACTTACTTCTAGGTGTGTCTGGCTGGGCTTTGAAGATGAATGTGGGGTCTGTACCCAGTCTCTGGCTCTTTCCTGTTTGGTCTTGTTTTCGTATTCTGCTTACTAGGCCACCATGAACTGACCACCTTCTCTCCACCACTCTTCTGCCATGATGCTTCAGCCTTGGAGCCCACTGGCCATGGACTAGTTCCCTCAATCTGTGAGCTAAATCAAACCTCTTCTCTTTTAGGTTATAGGTGTTGGATATTGTGTTTCAGAAACAGGAAAATTTATACACTGTCTATTCACATCCTTGCCCTGAGGCGTCAGCATTCTTATTATCAAGCCCAGATTTCAACACAAATTCCTTCGCCTCTGCTTCTGGAGCATTGCTCCTGCCAAATGCTTGGTTCCTCTGCGCTTCCCCTTTTTTCCCATACAATGAATATATAACATATTAATACATTGCCTGTACACATATTTACTACCATGTTTTGGTTACTAGCCATAATTTGAAACCATGTGAGGTACACATGGGGAAAGACACACACACACACACACACACACACACACAAACACACACACACACCAAGAATAGAGAAACATACCAAATAGATGAATGTATATGGTTAAGTAAATTTTGAACACAAAATTCAATCTTTGCTTTCAATCTAGCAGGAGCTGGGTATGCAAATCATTGTACTATACAACTGCTCCAATACAGAGATACACAATGTATATTCAAGTAGCAAATTTGGTGGAGACAGAAGGAGAAAGCTTCCCAAAAGCATTTGAGATAAAGCTATAAGGATAGATAGGAAGTCTTTAGCAGTTTCAGGGAGGCTTTTCAGACAGGAGAGCATGAGGACAGGCACAGTTACACTGGAATGTACACCATGTTGAGAAACTCAGAGGAAACTGAGCAGAGGAGGCTGGAGGACAACATATTGAGAGGTGAAGAAGACAAGTGAGCAGAGACCACTTCATGCAGGATCAGAAAAAGAAAGCCATACTGGTGGAATGTTGTATAGAAAAATAAAAATAATCAGTTTGGTCAATGTAAGGCATGTTTCTTTATTTTCTTTTCAAAGAATCTGCTTATTACTCACATGTATCTACTTTCTTTTTTGGAAGCAGTGATCAAACTCGGGTCCTGAAGCTTGAGAGGCAGGTGGCAGAACCTCTGAGCTAAATCCTCAGCCCTCACGTGTACCTACTTTTAATTTGGTTTAGGATAGTTCCATATAGTAACTAGATGAAGTAAATCTGAACATGTAAAACATAGATTCTCTTCTCATCTCCAAAAGATCTATTTCCCTATTTTCCTTCATGTGTCATTCATTTTGCTCTTTTAATTATTTATACTTTAGGATTTTCATATGAATGAAATCACGTGCTATTTAAGCTTCTGTGACTGATTTATCTCACTTAGCATTATGGTCTCAAGGTATCTACTTCCCTATAAATAATTAAAATTCATCCTTCTTTATTTCTGAGTAGTATTTCATTGTTGTCTTAGTTACTTTTCTTGTTGATGGGACAAAATACTCAACACTGACAAGTTAAAAGAGAAAAGGTTAATTTCATCTCACAGTTGTGAAAGTTTCAGTCCATAGTCGGCTGGATATGAGGCAGAGCAGACTAGCAAAGAGGCATCACAGAGGAGAAAGAGTCCATGGCATGGCAGGCAGATGGCAGCAAGCAGCCCACCTACTTTTCCCTGTGTCCAATCTAAACACTAGAATTTGGGGTGGTGCCACTCAGAACTAATTCCAAATAGTGGACTAATTTAGTACCACACACCTTCATCTCATTAGTACATGCCCTAGGTTCAGCCAGCTCTGAAAAGCCCCACCTATGAGTGCATGAGGCTTTGGGAGGACATGTAGATACAAGCCATAATAATTGTGTATATATTTTATCCATTCAACTATTGATAGAAACAGGCTGTTTCCAAGATTTAGCTATTGTGAGCTGTACTGCTATAAACGTGTATGTGCAAGTGTCACTGTAAAATGATGTCTTTAACTCCTATAAAAATACCTGAAAGAGGTATTCCTGGCTCAAAAAATTTATTTTTGAAGAAACTTTATACTGATTTTCATAGTTTATATTCATACCAATGATGTAGAAAGTTTCCTTTTTCCCTGTAACCTTGCCAAATTTGTTACCTTTTAAAAATCATGATTAATTATTTTTCTGCAATAATAATATGTAGTCTCAGTGTTGTTTTGATGTACATTTTAGAGCTTACAGTTATGATTCTAGTTTGAGTCAGAAAACCTTGACTTTTCCCTGCTACTGGCATTGTCCTATCTTAGATGAAGCTATCATTCCCTTGGAATTCTATACTTAGGATCACAGGGAGAGGGCAAGGGGATGCTAGAGAGAGAAGCACTGTAACTGTTATCCCAGATTTGTGTAACCTTAGGAGAGTTATTATAATAAATCACATCTTCTCTCTTAGTGCTATAATATTTACTTTGATGGCTTGAGAGTATACACTTCCTAAATGTTTAATGGACTAATTATCAATAGTATGAGCCAAGAGGAGTGTCCAATTAAAAATCAGAATCGCTAGGCACTTCAGTTTAACATTCATATATCCTGTTGGCTCTGCATCAAGGATGCCATCTCAAGGAACATTGAAATGAGAAAAATTAAAACTGATCTCTTATCTTCTCTAAAGAACCAAAGATGCAGGCTGGGGATTTAGCTCAGCTGTTCAACGGCCTGCCTTGCAATCGCAAGGACCCGAGTTCAATCCCCGGCACCAAAAAAAAAAAAAAGAGCTAAAGATGCATA
>NW_022900913.1:51943604-51993543 GCF_012274545.1 Fukomys damarensis | reverse complement strand
AAAAAAAAAAAAAAAAAAAGAGCTAAAGATGCATATAAAAAGAAAAAACATCATAAGCAACTGCATAGGGCTCTGCTAGTGCATAACGGATACAAACCCTGTATGTGCTCGAAGCTTTTCTGTGGAGATCTATTTACAACCTAAGCATGAAAATCATTATTTAGCTAGTGACTCTTGGCTTTGGATGATTTGCAATTCTTGCCTCAGCTGTGGCTTATCTGGCCTTAGAAATAAAACGACTATGGCACTAGAAGTGATATCCAAGGTCATTGAATTGCTGCATGTGGAAGTGCAAGGGGATTTTAAAGACTGATTCTTTTAACTCACTCTGTTAGCAAATAAGGAAAATGAAACCCGGAAAAGTATCTGTTAAAGATCATGGAAGAGTGGGACTTAACATGTAGTCCATTATTCTTACTACATCAGTCATTTTCTCAGCCAGCGGTACAGACTGCATTTCATCCACACCTAGCCTTGTGTGCAGAACAGGCTGTCTATGAACATCTCTATGAGTCTTTTTCAGCGAGCATAGCCATGGTTCTTGACTTTGCTCTGTGATTCTGTTTTTGCTCAGAAGTGACGAGAACACTATGTCACTCCAGGACTCTTCCTTATCTGCAAGAGTCCCCAGCAGTCCACAGAGATGTAACAAGGCTTGTAGAGTGAGCCTTGTAAATCATCAGTTCACTGTAACTCTGGGAGTAGAAAAAGTAAGGTTGGTAAATCTGTCATAAAATACACTTGGGAAAGACTAGCAAATTAGCCTCTCAAGACCCTACAATAAGCTGCCTGGCTTTTTAAATGCAGATTATGTCCAAGTTATTTGACCACTATTTCTTCCCTCTATTTTTTTTAATATTCCCATTATTAACCACAAATTTACATTTATGGAACCTACCTTGTAAAACATGCCTTAGAGGATTTCTTCTACCCATTGGTGGCCTCATTTCAGCACTCCAAAATGGGCTAAGCTCTGCTTAGGTACATGTATACAAGTGTCATTGTTAGTAGCTGGATTAATCACTGTACATATCAAGCAAATCAGCTACTGTGAGGTATGACCAGCCAGTGGTACATAACAAGCACCTAATAAATATATACCAGATTTACTGCTTAAGTTTCTTTCAAACAATCATGACAAGATGAATCTGTTGGATCCTCATTTCTATCCCTAAAGAAAGGAAAATTACTTCAAACTCTGTCATAACAAAAGATGTTTGAATCATTTAATGGATGTACCTTGAAATCATAACGATAAATGAAATAAATCAGACACACAGCTTAGATATCTCTTTAATGAGAGACCCAAAATATAAATCAAGATCAAAATAAAAGATATATAATAGGAATAGAGAGGTACTTTTGCAAAAGGAAAAGTGACCAGGAAATGGAGGGAAGAGGATGAGAGAGGAGGGGAATGGAATGAAAAATGAACTGAGATGTGTTGTGTGCATGTACCAGCTCCCCATAAGGAACATAATCATTATATACTGCAAATATGTACTAACAAAAAAAAGCTGAATCAATATTTTTGTGTTTTTAGGCAACAAATACATATAGTTTATTAAATTGAATCGTGTATATCAAACAGAATTCAAATAGTCCTTATAGTTATCAGTGTTTGAAGTCACTTTTCCTTACCTAACTTCTTTCTCAAGGCAGTTCTTTCACTCATTCATATGAATTAAACGTATTTATTTAGTACCTGCTGCATACAGGATATTGTCCTAAGGGCTACAAATGGCTGTGAACCAATCAACAGAAATAAAAGTACTCTAGGTTCACATTCTAGTGGTGGAGACAATTTATCAATCAGCAAACAGGTAAACAAATGTAAACATAAAATTATTTTGTGTACATATGTAGTTAAGTTTATACAGTGTTGAGGATAAGTTCTATGGAATAAAATAAAGCAGAAAAACGTGATAGGGAATGAGGTGGGAGAGTATATTTTAAATAAAGAAACTGGGGAAGACATCATTCACATTTATAAAAAAGTAGGAAATCCTCAGATCATCTCATCCTAAATATAGTTTCCTAGACTTCTTCAGGAGAGGAAATTTTAAGTGTAGGCTTGGGTTTGGGGTTAGGAGGAAGATGGCTGCCTTCCTCTCGGATCCATCTCTCAGGCTTCCTTGGGTCTCAGGAGCAGCCTGTTCTATTGTTTCTTCAGGTGTGCATATGTGGTAACATCTGCAGTAAATCGGGGTTGAGCAGCTATGGCAGCTTCATCTGTCCCCTCCAGCAGGAGCTTTATCCAGTGTCTCAATGGGGAGCCTATGGATGACACTGCACATTCCTATCTGTGCTAGGGTTTCCAAGGGTGTAGAGGGCCTGACCTGCAGGTGCTGAGGGTAATCTGGGTGCTATGCAAATGATTTCAAGAGATTTAGGAATACTGCCTTAACTGCTATTGTCCTATAGGTTTCTTTCTAGGAGAAAGTCTCCTTCAGTGATGGTTTCTTTTTTTTTTTGAGACAGGGTCTCACTATTATGTAGTTGAGACTGACCTGGAACTCACTATGTAGCCCAGGCTGGTCTCAAACTCACAGCGATCTGCCTGCCTCCGCCTCTCAAGTGCTGGGATTACAGGCGTGCACCACCACACCCGGCCTCAGTGATGGTTTCTAATAGATCTCCAGTGCTCCATTTCTTGTTCTAAAAGGAAAAGAGCATAACTGGAATTGGAAAGATAGGCACTAATACATTGTCAGAACTTAATGATAACTTATTTTTATTTTACTAATTTTTAAGTTTAAACAAAACAGAATATTTAGTAAATAGTGTATAAGTGATTTTATATACTGCAAAATTCTGGAGGTGGAATCTGAGTTGCTGAAGTAGGGAACACTATCCTCGCCTCACCAAAGTTGATGGCAAACTTTATTTCTCTTTTCCTGTTAGATTCATATGTCACTCGATAATGGCTTGCTCAAAAAGTCACAATATCTGGTAATTTTAAACTCTCTATTCTATCTAGAAATTCCAAATTTCTGCTTGTGTCTAAACACTTTCCTGATGATAATATTAACCTATCAACATTCAATATTGGATTTGACTCTTCTATGAATCTGCAAGCTATTCTTATTCCCTTGAAAATTTCTCTGCATGTGGCGTTGGAGAAACACAATCAACAACCACATGTACACTATATTGCCCTGGTGACTGTTTCAGTGGTTTCTGATGGTCCTTATAATGGAGATTAGGATATTTTATTGCATTATTTTGTTTGACTACATTTACTAGAATTCTACTAAGAATCCTGAAAATTTGTTACGACTGCCCTGGAAGGAGTTGAAAATTTATCTCAAGGCAAAAATACTTTAAGTGGGGCAACTTCATCAGCCAAACCAGTCCATTCCTCGTGTCTCATGTCCACAGATGGTGCTGACATTGAAACGGTGTTAAAAAGAAAATATCCCCATAAGTATTTATACACCCCTCATGTTTCACGTCTATGGATAGAAAACTAGATGAACTGGTGTTGAGATGGTGTTAAAAATATTGTCCCATAACTTTAAGCATGGATGAAAGTAACATTCATGGAACATTAAACCTTTCTATACACCCTTTCTTCTTCCACAGTCAGCCCCCAGATCTTTCCCCCCAAAACTGTGTCTTGAGACATTGGTTAAACAGTTTGAAAAAAAAATCTGTCAGTCTCTGTCTCTGCCTGTCCTGTCCCTCTGTTTTTCTGTCTCTCTGTCTCTGCCTGTCTGTCTCTGCCTGCCTGTCCATGTCCCTCTGTCTCTCTCTTTCTCACAAACCACATACAGTATTTTTTTACTAAAATGTGAATCCACATGTGAATTATTTTGTCTTTCAGAGTTCCTGCACTTTCATATTATTTTAAAGCAATGCATGGTTTCTTTCAAAGAAACCAGTGATTCCAAATGATCCTTATACTCTTCAATTCTTCATCACTACATTCCATAGAAAATAGAATAAAAAATTAACCTTTGTGCAATCTGTTCATCATCTAAAAATATCCGATTATACCTGTTGGGTGTTTTCAGAGTCATTTCAACATATCTTCTGCTAGAAGTTGTCTTTCTATAAATAATTGATAATGATGTATTTAACAGACCTAGGGAAAAACTAAAAAAAAAAAAAGCTAAATCTTTGAATCTTTCTAATATATTCCCAGTGAAACAACGCTGTTTATTTTTCCTCTCCAAAATCAGTAAGTCCATTGAAGAGCTGTGTTCTAAACTGTTATCTGAGAAGCAAAACTGAGTGAGCCAGATGATCTCTTTGTCCTCTACTTTCTGCTCCATAGCAAGGTCAGAGGGGGTTTAGAGTGGTAAGTATCAAGCCTAATGGGCCTGCAAGAACTCACAGCTAAAAGGGCTTGCCTCTTTTGTTTGGAACACACATGGGTTAGGGCCAGCTCATTTTTGTTTTTATTTATTTATTTGTATTGGCCCTGTAGCTCATTCTCCAGGCCATATTCTGAACAGAAAAAAACTATAGTTTTCAGAGTAGCTCCACATGAGGTGTCTATAAAGGCCCACAGTGCACCCTGGATGACTTCCAAGTTTTTTCAAAGCCATCTGGAGTCTTTTAAAGTTGTCATTGTTTAAAGAACCTGCAGAAATAGGACAGAAAATTCCGGGTCTCGGGAGAAAAGGAAGAAATAAGATTGAAGTTAGCCAACATATGTGGAAAATTCAGTGCTGTCCTCTCCAAATACATTAGCTTTCCTTACCTTTCTCTGCTGTCTCAGCTACACTCTCCTTGGGAGCCTTTGTCTCCAACACCACCTGCCTTTATTGGGAGAAGTGGCAGTCTTCTTTGTTGGGTGTCTTCTCAGTCTCCATAATTCTCTCATCATTTAAATCCATACAAAATCTGTTTGTCCTTTCTAGTTCTCCTAATGTCATGGGCATAAATGAATTTAGTTCTGAATTTAGGGCCCAGTAATTTTTATTCTTCTAAGTCTCTCTTACCAAATTCTGGCAACATCTTCTTTTTACCAATGGTGCTTTCTCTGTGCTTTTCATTTCTGTTACACATATCCTTTTGCCTTGGTCCCTTCCCTCTAAGGAGTTTCCCTCTGCTTCCCACCTTTTGCTCCCCATTTCTACAGATCACTAGATGTGAGTTCCAGTCCTCACCTCCTCTGTGCCTCAGCATCTACCTGGCATACTTCCTGTTTTCCACCACCAGCTTCTCATCCACCTCTGTCACATTGCCGATTTCTCCCCTACTGACATAGGTTGTCTCCTCTTAATCTGAACTAATTTTCTCCTCTATGTCATTCCTTGCTTGTTGAACAAACTTCAGAGATCTTCAGGAACAAAATAAAAATTATACGAAGCAAAATTTAACTTTAACTGAATTGCCCTTGAAAAAGCACACACACACGTGCACACACACACACACACAAATTGTTATCCAAAGAAAAGTTATTCCAATTTGACCCAATAGTTTTCCTCAGTGAATTCAAATCAGAACAATTTACCATGGAAGCGTATATTCAAGAACATACCCTGTCAGTATCATGGAAATACCATTAAGTGAAAGGCACACTCAGTTCAAATTCATTCCTATTTAGATAATGTGATCTTAATCAGCAGAGGCTAAAAATAGGGATCCCTGATTCCTGGAAAGGATTGACTCCAACTTCTCTTTCCAAGGAATTGGAAATGAGAAGTCCAAGGGTCTTAGCCTCCTGGGAGCACTTACAAAACTAAAAACACATTTTCACTACCAGCATTTCTCAAACATAAGATTGATGAGCACATTTAGGCTTTGGAAAATACTTCTTATGCAATGTGTAACCTAAGGAAATACATGGTGCCTGCTAGAGAATTGAACACATGTATGAACTTTAAATTCTTACAGAAAGAGAGTGAAGCTTTTAAGTTTGGAATGTAATCTTTCAAAACGAAAAGTTTTATTGTGAAAGGTTAATCTTCTTATCTTTTTAAAATTTTTTGAGTTGCTATAAATATTTAGTATCTATCTACTGATCTATCTATCTGCAAAGGATTTATTTGGATTGTTGAGATGAGTAATTAACCAATAGATTGTAATTGAGAATCCTAAACAAAGCCATCTGTCTGAGGAGATCGATAGAAAACATTTGAGAATGTTCCATTGCTTAGTCCTTAACTGACTCAGTTATCATGTGTCATCCTCATTATTTGGATACATAAAGTTAAGAAAATTGGCATTCTGAATGGGCCGGACGTATATGGAGAGGGGAGCTCAGGGCAGTGCTGGAGTCATTTCAGGTCCTCTGGCACAGTGTAAGTGAAGATGAGGACAGCTCCATAGACACTGATTGTGTCCTTTCTCCCCACTGTAGTTTGGAATGAATCCTCTAGCATCCACATAGTCCTGTTTTTACTTAATAATTACTCCATGTTGTTATTGTGGCCATGTGAAATTTGAATATAGACTTTCAAAAAACTCAGAGTTCTACCTGGATGCTATAATACTCAGACATAAATAATATTTTATTCTTTCCTTTCTTGCCCAATGTCTTTGTGGGAAAGAATGCATCTTCACCCTTATTTATCAAGGCTCAGCAATAATTAATATCTATGATTAGAAGGTTCAACAGATATTTTATATTTTGTTATGCTGATATATCACTATTTATTTATTTATTTTTGCTTGGAGTCTAAGTTACTTCTTAGAAGTAAACTCAGCAATGGAAAATTGATTTAACTCCTCTAAACTACTTAGGGGCTTGATTATTCTTAGGCAGCAATTCTCTTTTTTAGAAAACCAACTTGTACTTTTCTATTAATCAACAGCATTTGTTCATAGAATCGAAATAAATGCAAATTAGTTTTAAATCTCTCTCTGCATACATTAGGGAGAATAATGGATAAATTATGCTTATTTGTAAAAAGAAAGAGGGTTAAAGAAATAAATTATTTAATATTTTATTTAGAAAATTAGCAACAAGAATGACATAGGGCCCAGGCAGCACAAAAAGTCATACCTCATGTGTCCTCTGTGCTTTGCCAAACAACACAAGGTAATTGATTTCAACAGCAAAAAGTAAGATGATGCCTTTGCCTTTTTTTTTTTTTGACAAAAGATGTAATACCAGGCAGTCAATCTTCAAGTACCTTTCTTACAATGCTGCTGTGCAAATCTCAATACCTTCACACAGTGGTTTGGCAAGAAGGAACCACAACAACTTCACCATGAAATATATAAAAGTCATTATTTTAACTATAGAGGAAGGAACATGGCTACTTGTAGAAATACATCATTTAAATTAAGGGGAAATCAGAAATTGTTTCCATATGGAATAGTCTTTCAAGAGATAAGATATGAATTGAGAATATGAAATACAGGGTTTCCATATTTAAGTAAAAATGACTGTTTTGATAAATTAGTTGGCTATGAAATAATGAGTTTATCATGGAAATGTAGAAGTTTGAAGGATTGTCCAGTCCAGCACTGAAAACCACACATTCTATTGAACAGCGCCATGGAGAACATTCTTAGTACCTCTTCTTTCAAGAAGTATTTGGATGGAGTATTCATGATATAAGCTAAGACAAATGAAAGAAAATTTATAGAAGAATTAAATATTTTGAAGCTTTTTAGTTGTAGAATGACCAATAACTTTGTTCTACTTTTCTATATTTTTAGTATCTCCATATTTTCTATATAGACTATTTATAACCTTTATAACCATAAAACAAAAGGAAGAAAGGAACATGTACTCTTTTACTCACATACCAACCAGAGCACCATGCTTGGGAATGGAGGAGACAGAGACCGTTTCTAAGTCCCAGGAGAGAAGGACAGGGAAGAAGATGCAAAAAGAATTAATGTGTCATATGCATGCGCCAATGTCCCAAGATTAATGTAATCATTGTGTACTGCAAACATGGACTAATAAAAATTAAAATAATAACTACCTGAAGCAGAATCTTCCTGGCAGTTTTTATGCATCCGATAATCATGGACTTCTGCAGATCACCCTAGACAAGCTGATTTTCCTCCTCTGGAATGGCATTCAGAAACCTGCACATCATCTTTTGGTGACCCCAGGCAATTCTTTTCCACACTAGTTTGAAAAACTCTGCCTGTTATTGAGAAACATCAGAGGAACAAAACTAAAGAAACTCTACACATGACTGACTTGGAAGGCTTCTGTGAGCTGATACTCTGGGAGGAGAAATGGACTGAAAGGTGGGAAAAGAAGGAAGAGAAGAAAGACAGGATGACACTTAACACGTCTAGTTCTGGTGATTCTCTAATCTGGCAGTCAATTGGGATTTTGTGCGTCAAGGTTTAAATCTGTGTACCAGCTAGGAGCTGGATAATATGCAGATCCACAAGCTACAGACTGGACCTATTGAATTCTACGTTTTAACAAAATGCTTGAGTAATTGGTGTGTCTGTTAAAACTATGGTTGCAAAACACCCTACACAAGAGCTTGAAATGGATACCTCTTACCTGCATTTTTCACCTGTCTTCACTCTTGAATTTGTATATGTGGAGTTTCTTTTGGCTTTAAAGAGTTTTTATGCTGACAATATCCTCCTGTAAAAATCTTTCACTGCAGATTTTTTCAATTGCTTTTGACAATTTTGCCTTAATCAGGTAGTAATACAAGCAAGAAAATATAAACAAATATATTTGTTGGTTCAAAGTGCTATATTTTCATCATAAATTTTAGCCTCAATGTAAAAATACAGCTCTTAGCTTTTTAAATGTTTACTTTAAATCTATTTTTATATTAGCATAGCAATTCTTACTTTTTCCTACCATTTGCCTACTACAGTTCTGCCCTTTTATTTTTAATGTTTTGTTGTGATTTATTTTGAAAATCTGTATATTGTAATAGGAAAGTAAATATCCACATTTGCTTGTTCAGTGATATTTGGGCTTATTAATAAATATTTAGATTTTTACATTACTGATTTATTTAAGTAACATTGAGGAATATATGGATTAAAATAAACTAGAAAGATTATAAATGAAGAAATAGGATATGAAAGAACTAAAGGAAAAGTGTTTGATCAAAAGATGAAAGGTATAATCAACAAGCTGAGAAAGGTACAAATAAATCAAATAAAATGATGATTAAATTTGACCACTCATAAGTCAACAATAGCCTTACATTTTCAGGAAGCTTAGGAAAGAATAAGAAATAAAATCCAGTGTAGATAATAGAAGCTGTTTATTCTCTTTCTTTTCTACACACACTTATTCAATTAGCAATGGTGTTATTAAAAGGAGTCTAACCAGACATCAAAGATTCATTCTCAATAAAATTCCAGTGGCTGTGCTGAGCATCAGAGTTAATCCCCTGGAGAGCTTTCCCTGCACACACCACTGTCATTCGCCCGGTAACTACTGATCCCTGCAGTTACAGGCTTGTGAAGTTGTGCCACTTACTCTTAAGAGCACGTCTGCCAAAAGCAGCTATGTTTAATCCAGATTTTATATTCTGCATCCTGAGACTTATTTTTTAGTACCACAAATTCTTCTATGTTCTTGTTTGCTTCTTTACTAATTCTCACTACCAGAATGTAGCCTTTGAGGGAAGACTTTTCTTAAAGACACTCAGTGTGATCCTTTGACTGGAGCCAAACATTAAATCAAACTGAAATTCAACTGACTGGAAAGTAAAGAAACAGGTCAGCACTATTTATTTGCTAAGTGATTCCTTCTTTGAGCTATTTTGATTACCTTTGAAGAAACAACAACACTTACTAGTTGGAAAATGCATTAATATCTAAAGTTCCTTGCCAATGTACAGTCTGGCATTCAAACTAAGATTGTATAATGGAAGCAACATGGAAAATGCTTTAAGTTTGGCACCAAACTGCAGCTTTTTCTAGGTGACTAAACCTGAGTATATTCCTCAATTCCTTAGACTTTGGTTTCTTAATTTCTCAACTTTAAAGCACAAATAGTATCTGCAGGATTGTTTTGAATCAACTTAGATAGTGTAATATGCTTGCAAATGCTAAAACATAAGAGAATATTATATATTATTAAGGAAAGCAGCACTGTGTAATAAAAACATCAGAGAACCAATCAGATCTCCATTCAAATCCCTGATTTATTGCCTACCAGCTGTGTGAACCTGTGTGAGAAAGACAACCTCTCTGAATTTCAGTTTTCTGAACTCTGTAAGACAAAAAAAAAAAAATTGAGCTAACCTAAGTGTTTTGCAAGAATTTTAAAAGAACATACTTATAAAATATTTAATAATGCCTAATAGAATATGATTTAAAATATGACATATTATTAACTTCATTATTACCACTACCACTGGAAAATCCAAATTTTTATAATGAGAACAAGAAAAAAAACATCTTTATAAGTAAATATTTTTTCATTTACAAGCTAGCTGGAAGATGAGAGGAGTGAAAACAAAGATGAGATATTTTAAGGATAGAAAACATTCATATTCAGCTTAATGTCCTGGCCCATTTTCTAGAAATTTCATTTAATACAGCTTTCCTAAATTTTTTACCAGATTCCTGGCTTTTGGGAAGGGACAAACATCTCATGAACCAAGGGTAGGAGTTGTCACAAACTTTGTACAAGGATACCCAAAACCTTTTCTTCCACCTGTTTTGTTTGTTGATAGGCAAATCTGAGAAAAAATGTTAACTTAAAGGTTATATTGCTATTTTACCTCTTTTTGACATTTTTCTCATTCTAAACCTATATATTGGATTTCCCAAACAAAGTCATTATACAGTCATTGTAATATGAAGCCATTTGCCTTTGAGAAATTGGCCATGAAATCATATTCTATTCCCAGAAGGCCCCCTTCTTTACTGATATGGAGCTTGGTACATTCCATCAACCACCTAGATTGATTTTAAGAGAAAAAGGTGGAAAGAGTAAGTGTGCTCAGGGCATGGAGTAAATTGTACAAGTGAACACAATAGCCATGGCAACACACCTTCGTTCAGCATGATTAAAACCCACCCTTACTTGCATTTATCAGACTATGTGAATTTAAGACCTTCCTTCACTTCTTTTAAAACACCTCATCTCTGAAACACACAAAAGAGATTGAATCATCTTTCTTCATAATTCTAAAATTATAATCATATGTTTGATGCTAAATACTGGCCTGGATCTCTTATTTCAAATTAAATTATTTCTCAGCTGCAAATCTAACTTAGTGATAACCATATGTCCTCCTCTCAACAACACACACACACAGAGCTATTTGTAGGATGATGCGATTTTATTATGTAATCAGTGGTTCCATTTTTAGGGTTCATGTTTATACTATACTGACCACAGCAAAATTTAGGTTAGTGAGCATGACATCAGATGCAATTTCTGGACAAATTGTATCAGTAACACCTGCAAATCATATATAAAAATGCCAGGACAGAAGCCCGAAAGAGGCCTTGGAGCATAGCCAAACACCAGTCTCTGAGGCCACATTTAGTGCAAGTGAAGCAGCACTGAACTGCGTTTGCATGTGATGGATGGGCCCTGTAAGGCACTGCCATATCATTCGTCATCATCATCATTATTTGGAGGTGGCTACTGGCAGGGTGAGGGGGTTAGGGGAGAAGGATACATTTCCAAGTCACTGCAAAAGCATTCATAGCTCTGCTTATTAAACTAGTTTACTTTTTAAAATGTTAAACCTTATACCCCAAAATATCACAGCTGCTTTTATAGAAATATTAGAAAATCCTCGTGTAAGTAGAAGGAGAAAGCACATAGGAGTCTATTATTTGAGGAAGAAATTCAGGACTAAAGATCCAAACTATGCAGTCAGGAGGACAAGCAGGGATTAGGGAAAATTTTTCTCTGTTTGAAGAAAATGATGACAGCCCTACAGGTGATTACCTGGCTAGCCTCCAAAAAGGAACACCATTCTCACACAGGCTAAAGATTCACCAGCTCAATATTCTGTCTTAGACAATAGCATATTTTTTTTTTTGCCCAGAAGAGTCTTACTGTCCTCATTGCCCTCAAACTTGATTTTAAAAAGACCAATAGTAAGTAGCAGTGTACCTAGACAGCTTTATTTTTCTTCATTTATAGATGTGCAAAATTAGGATAGAAAATTGTAATGGATTCACAGAGGGAATGTGTAACTCCTGGAACAGTTTTTCTATTGTCCATAATATGTGGTCAGTGAGAAAAACAGTTTGCCCTGGAAAGGAGGGACTGACTCTCCATGCTTAGTGGATCAGAGAATACAGAATATCTCATTGACAGAACTGAAAAGAAAGAGGAAGACAAAAGTATCTTTTTTCTTTTTAATTGAGTTTATTGGTACATTTTAGGGATACAGTACATTTACATTCATTATTGGGATCTTGTACCTTTACATGACAGGTCTTGGTTCTCATTTTTTCCCCTTGTCCCTGCCCTCCCTTCACCCCTCCTTCCCTCCACATTTACAACCACTTTATTTCCATCTTTTCATGTTCTCACATTTTTTCTTCTCCCTTATTACCCTTCCCCTACCCATCCTACCTTCCCTACACCTTTAGACCTTTTCTTCCCATTTCACAATGTCATTTATCTCATTAGGCTCTTATGTACTATTACAGTTTATTCACACCAGAGAAACTATTCAGTATTTACATGTATGACTTATTTATTTCACTTAGGAGTATATCCTCAATATGTATCCATTTTCATATGAATGAATCAAATTTCTCGTTCTTTGTGGCTGAGTAATATTCCATTTTATAGAAAAACTACATATTCTTTATTCAGTTTCCAACTGATGGGCAAATGGGCTTTTTCCAAGTTTTAGTTCTTTTGGAAAGATACCCAGCAGAGGGATGGCTGGTTCAAGTGGAACCTCTAGGTCAAGCTCTTTCAGGTATCTCCATATTGATTTCCATAGTGGTTGCACTAGTCTGCACTCCCACCAACAATGGAGATGGGTTCCTTTCTCCCCACAATCCCGCCAACATTTGTTATTATTTGATTTCTTGATAGCAGCCATTCTTTGTGGGGTGAGGTGGAATCTCACTGTTGTTTTCATTTACATCTCTCGAATGACCAGTGATGTGGAACACGTTTTCATATATTTACTTGTTGCTTTTACTTCTTTGGCTGAGAAGTGTCTGTTCATTTCAGATGCCCATTTTTGGATTGGGTCTTTATATTTGGGGGCGCTGACTGTTTTGAGTTCTTTATACATTCTAGATAGTAGTGCTTTGTCTGAGAAGCAGCTGGTAAAAATTATTTCCCACATCGTAGGTTGTCTCTTAGTTCTGCTGATGGTTTCTTTTGCAGTGAAGAAACTTTTTAATAAGATGAGAACCCAGTTGTTGACTCTTTCTGCTAGTTCCCGTGCTACTGAGGATTTGTTCATAAAATCTTTTCCTATGCCAGTGTCTTCCAGAGTTTTGCCTAACTTATCTTCCAGTAAGTTTAGTGTTTCTGTTTTCATATTTAGATCTTTAATCCACTTTGATTTTAATTTAGTGCAGGGTGAAAGATAAGGGTCCAATTTTAATCTTTGGCAGGTTGAGATCTAGTTTTTCCAGCACCATTTATTAAAGGGGCTATCTTTCCTCTACTGAGGATGGTCAGCTCCTATGTCAAAAATGAGGCAGTTGAGTACATCTGGGATTGTTTTTGTGTCTTCCAATCTGTTCCACTGATCCTCAGGTCTGTTTCTTTGCCAGTACCATGCTGTTTTTATCACAGTGGCTTTGTAGTATAGTTTCAAACTGGGAGTTGTTATACCTGCTGCCATGTCTCTGTTGCCTAGAATACTAGGTCTCTTCTGGTTCCAAATGAATTTTTGCATTCTTTTTTCTAGATCTGTGAAATATAGTGTTGGAATTTCAATAGGCATTGCCTTGAATCTGTATAGCAGTTTTGGTAGTATGGCCATTTTCACTACATTGATTCTTCCTACCCAGGAGCAGGGGATATCTTTCCATTTTCTTATATCCTGTTTGATCTCTTTTTTCAGAGTGCGGTAATTTTCAGTGTAGAGGTCTTTTGCTTCTTTTGTTAGGTTGATTGCTAGATACTTCATTTTTTGGATGCTATTGTGAAGGGAATTGTTTCCCTAATTTCTCTCTCAGTGAGTCTGTTATTTCTGCACAAGAAGGCTATTGATTTTGGGGTGTTCACCTTGTATCCAGCTGCTCTACTGAATCTGTCAATTAAGTCTAGAAGTCTTTTGGTGGAGTTTTTTGGGTCTTCATTGTAGAGTATGATATCATCAGTAAATAATGACAGTTTAACTTCTTCCTTTCCTATCTTTATTGCTTTAATTTCTTTCTCTTGTCTAATTGCTGTGGCTAATGTTTCCAGAACTATAACAAAGAGGAGTGGTGATAGTGGGCACCCTTGTCTTGTTCCTGATTTTAACATGAAACTTTTCAGTTTTGGGCCATTTAATATGATGTTAGCTGTTGATTTTTCATAGATAGCCTTTATTAAGTTGAGATAGAGACCATCTATTCCAATTTTTGGCAGGGTTTTTATCATGAATGGTTGTTGAATTTTGTCAAATGATTTTTCTGCATTAATGGAGAGAATGATATGATTTTTGTCCTTGACTCTGTTAATATAGTGTATTACATTTATTGACTTAATATATGTTGAACCATCCTTGCATCCCAGGAATAAATCTGACTTGGTCAGGAAGTATGATCTTTTTGATAATCATCTGTATTCTGTTTGCTGCTATCTTCTTAAGGATTTTTGCATCTATATTCATTAAGGAGATTGGCCTGTAGTTCTCTTTTTTGGTTGTGTCTTTCCCTGGATTGCGAATCAAAGTGATACTTGGTTCCAGGAATGAATTTGGAAGTATTGCTTCCCTTTCAATTTCATTGAAAAGTTTGGAGAGTAAAGGCAGTAATTCTTCTCTAAATGTCTTGCAAAATTCAGCAGTGAATCCATCAGGGCCTGGGCTTTTCTTTGTTGGTAAATTTTTAATTACATTTTCAATTTCACTGACTGTAATTGGAGTGTTTAAAATGTTTTTATCTTCTTTATTCAGCTTTGGTAATTATAAGTATCTAAAAATCTGTTCATTTCTTCTGTGTTTTCCAGTTTATTAGAGTACAGGTTCTCAAAGTAGGTTTTAATGATCCTCTGGATTTCTGCTGGATCTGTTTTGACTTCACCTTTTTCATTCCTGATTGCATGGATCTGAGCCTTTTCTTTCCTTTTTCTGTTAAGATTAGCTAAGGGTTTATCGATTTCATTTATTCTTTCAAAAATCAACTCTTTTTTCATTTAATTTTTGTATTTTGTATTCTTAGCTTCCATTGGATTGATTTCTGCTTTAATCTTTATAATTTCCTCTCTTGTTTGAGCTTTGGATTTTTCTTGCTCTTGTTTTTCTAAGAGTCTAAGAGTCATCATTAGGTTGTTTATTTGAGCTTGCTCTGTTTTCCTAGTGTGGATGTTCAGTGTTATGAATTTTCCATGTAGAACTGCTTTGTGTCCCATAGATTCCTATATCTTGTATTGGCATTTTCATTTATCTGTAAAAATTAATTTCTTCTTTAATTTCCTCTGTGACCCATTGATTGTTCAGGAGAGTATTGTTCAATTTCCATGTGTTTGTGCAGTTCCTACAGTTTCTTGTGCTATTGATCTCCAGCTTGATTGCACTATGATATGATAATATAGAGGGGTTAACTTTGATTCTTTTGCATTTATTCAGACCTGATCTATGAGCTACTATGTGGTCTATCTTGGAGAATGACCCATGTGCAGCTGTAAAGAATGTATATTCAGATTTTGTGGGGTGGAACACTCTATAGACATCTATTAAGTCCATGTGTTCCAAAACTTGGTTCAGTTCTAGTATTTCATTGTTGATTTTCTGCCTAGATGATCTATCTATTTGTGATAATGGGGTATTTAAAACCCCACTACAATTATATTAGTGCTTATTTGGTTTTTCATGTTACTTAATATTTGTTTTATAATATTTGGTGCATATATGTTTATGATTGTCATCTCTTCCTCTTGAATTGTTCCCTTTACAAGGATGTAGTGGCCTTCTTTGTCTCTCTTAATGAGTTTTGGTTTGAAATTTACTTTGTCTGTGAATAAGATTGCTACCCCTGCTTTTTTCTGGGCTCCTGTCATGTGGAGAATTGTTTTCCATCCTTTCACTTTCAGTCTATGGACTTCTTTTTGCACTAGGTGTGTTTCTTGTAGACAACATATTGTTGGATTTTGCTTCTTAATCCACTCTGCCAGTCTGTTTCTTTTGATTGGTGAGTTGAGACCATTGACATTGATGGTTATAACTGATATGTTCTGACTTCTTATTGCCACGTTATTGTCCTTTTGTTGACTCTTTTTATATTTTCCCCATTCTCCTTTTAGTTTCTTGCCTTGCCTATTTGATTTGGTCTTTGGGTCTCATGGTATTGTGACCTTCATTGTACTTTTCTAGGATATTGTTTAGAATTCCTTGCAGTGCTGGTTTGGTGTTCATGAAGCTTCTCAGGTACTCTTTGTCATGGAAGTATCTTATTTCCCCATCCATTTTGAAAGAGAGTTTTGCAGGATACATCAGTCTAGGTTGGAGGTTGTTTTCTTTTAGGACTTGCAATACCTCACTCCAGGCTCTCCTTGATGTGAGGATTTGTGTTGAAAAGTCTGCTGTCATTCTGATGGGCTTTCCTTTGCAAGTGATTTGTTTCTTTTCTCTTACTGCTTGTAGTATTTTGTTCTTCTGTTGGATTTCTGGGATCTTGATTATTATAGGTCTAGGTGTACATTTTTTTTATCATGGCTAGTTGGAGTTCTATATGCCTCACTTATCTTTATGTCTAATTCTTCCCTTCTGTTTGGGAAATTTTCTGTCATTAATTCTGTGAACAGCTTTTTAAAGTCATTTGTATTTTCTCCTGCTACTTCATGGATTCCTATCAGTCTTATGCTATTCTTCTTTGCATCATCTAGAAGTTGTTGAATCGATTTCTCATGATCACTTACTGTTTTTAAGAGACCTCTCTTTTCATAGTCACTGACTGCAGTCCTATCTTCTATATCTGAAACTGTATCTTCACAATCTTTTATTCTGTTGTGTACACTTTCAGTAGAGTTTTTAATCTCCTGGATATCTTTTTGAATCTGTTTTATGGATTCCATTTCTTTCCTCTGTTGGACATTCATTGTTTCCATTTCTTTCTTATTCTCGGCTTTCATGGCTTCTATCATGGTCCTGAGCTCATCTATTTTTTTCTCAGTTTCTGTTCTAGAGTCTTGAATCATGACTTCCATTTTGCTCACCATCTCTATGTTTATCTGGGAAATTATTTCTGTTGTGAATTTTTCTAGAGCCTGATTGATTTGTTTTGTTACTCCTGTGCTATGGGTTCGGGGTGTCCTGCTGGTTCACTATCAGACTTTTAATCCTCATTTGCCCTACTGTTTGCTATTGGTGAACTTAAAGTCTGTCTTTGTGTCTTGCTTAAGTGTTTTCTCATTTTTATTTTTGTTGTTGGGTTGTCCTTGGTTTAATTTCTGGGTTATTACTTAAATCTTCCTGATATAGTTGGGCTTTAGCTTTTGAGTCTCTAATGCCTCATAGACATTCTCACTTTCATAATATCGGACAAAACAACTCATTAAATCAATCACAATCCTTTATCCCAATTGCTACATTCAGCAGCATTATAGGATCAAGCACAACTTGCAATTTGACCACTTGTGGTAGTCATTAATCTATCACCTTTAAACCATGTGAATTAAATTAAAATCAAGAAGCAGCCCAAAATATGTTTGCAGTGGATACGATTTCCAGTACAGCATCTTTATCATTTAGGCTGGGGGCTTAAACAGAGTTAGCACAAGAGGAGTAGATAAGAGAAAGTATTAGAGAAGGTTTTAAGTGAAGCCAGAGGACCTAGAATGACCATACAATCTTTACGAAACTATTGACTTCCAAAAGGGATAGACAGAGTGCAAAAGTAAGTACAAGAATATATCCCCTTAACAGTAACAGGGGCTCACTTTCCCTTGAAACTACTGACCCATAAGTGAGGTAGAGGAAAAGAACATAAAGAAAAAAGAAAGAAATGATAAAAGAAGAAGTCTGAGTTAGGGTAGGAGCAGGAATAGAAAGGGAGATGAGGGATAATATGGTGGAGCAAGAGACTGAGTCAGAGAAAGAGGACAGAAAAAAGAAAAAATTGCAGGGTAGAATGTGGAAAAGAAAGAAAAAAAAATTTGAAGGGCCTCTTTCAGACTATGTCTCTGCTGTTGTAATATACCATGTGCACAGCCATGTGCAGAACCAAGTCCCCTAATCTCAGCTAGCCAATGGCAGATCCCTGTGAATCAGACTACCCTCAGGATGCAAGGCCTAAATTGATTTCCCCAACCTCCTGCAGGGTTGAACTCCACACAGTTCTATTACAGGTTTCCCCTGCCCTTTCTGTAAAGATGTTCAAAGTTGGGAGCTCAGAAAAATACCCTTTATGACCACCTATGCCTCTGCAGAGTGGGTCCAAGGACTGGCCCAATTAGGAGGTCTGAGGGGGGGGTTGTGGGGGTGTTTCAAGGGCACCCATTTGGCTACCTTCCTTGCTGGGGCTGGTGGCAGAGCAGGCAGGGGACGGCACGGATCCACCAAATGGGTGTGAGCAGGCAGTGGGAGAGATCTCAGGGCAGCCTTCCTCTTGGGGCTGGTGGCAGAGCAGGAGGGGGACAGCATGGATCTGCTAAATGGGCCTGAGCAGGTTGCAGGAGAGATCTCAGGGCGGCCTTCCTCACTGGGGCTGGTGGCAGAACAGGGCAAAAGTATTTAAATTGAATAGCTACGTCATAGCATACAAAAATCAGTTTTAGTTGGACTGAAGAGCTAATTATAAAAGTAAGACTGTAACATTTTTAGAAGAGAATATACGAGAATTAATCATCAACACTATTCAATGTTAGAAGTCTTTTAACTACTACTACTAAAAAAAAAAATATTCCTGTGCCTATCTGTGCCCATTCACATCACCAGAGTCATCTTCCCTCAGTCTCTGGCAGTTACCAAATTTCTCTTTGTCTCTGTGGATTAGACTCTTCTGAACATCTCCTTTAAATGAGATCACACAATATGTTGTGTTTTGTGACTGCCTTATTTAATGTAGCATAGTGTTTTCAAGGTTCATCCATGTTGCAGCATGGACTGGTTTCTTTTTATGACAGTGCAATATTCTATTGTATAGATATACCACAGTTTGTTTATTCATCCACTAGTTGATAGACATTTGGGTTGTTTCTTCCTTTCAGCTATTATGAATAACACTTTTGTGTATAAATTCTTGTGTGGCCACATTTTCATTTTTACTGTTGATCTTTATTACCTAGATTAATTGTATCATGTGGTATTTTTAAGTTTAGTATTTGGAAAAGCTGCCAACCTATTTTTCCATGGTGGCTGTATCATTTTACTTTCCTACAAGCAATAGATGAGCTTTTCTATTTTCAATAACTTGTCCCTTCTTGTAAATTGCCTTTTATTTTTTAAATTTTAGTCATCTTTGAGATTGTGAAGTAATATCTCATAGCAGTTTTGATTTGCATTTTTCATAACCAATGATATTGAACACCATTTGGTGTGTTTATTGGTTACTCATATATCTTTGAAGAAATATCTATTCAAATCATTTGCCTGTATTTTTAATTTGGATTGTCTTTGTATTATTGAGTTGTAAGCATATTTTATATAGTCAGTATGTAAGTCCTTTATCATATATATAATTTGCAAATATTTTCTGCCATTCTGTGTTTTATCCAGCTGTTTTCATAAGTGTCTTTTGAAATACAAATTTTTTAAAATTTTGATGCAGCTCATTTTACCCATTTTTCTTTGATCATTGGTGTTTTCAGTATTGTATCTAAGAAATCATTCTTTAACCTAAGGTCACAAAGATTTACTCATGGCTTTAATTCTAAGAGTTATGTAGTTCTAGCTCTTTGGCTTAGAACTGTGACTTATTTTGAGTCAAATTCATTCTTTTGAATATGAATATCCAGTTTCCCGGCACCATTTGTTGAAAAGTCTGTTATTTCTCCACTGAATAATCCTGGCATCTTTGTTGAAAATCAAGTCAGCATAATTATAAGAATTTATTTCTGCATTCTCAATTGTATTTCATTGATCTATATGTCTATTCATATGAGAGTATGATATTTTAACATTTGATTACTGTAGCTTTATATTGTTTTGTAATAGAAAAGTATAAGGTCTCCAAATATATTTTTTTATCTTAAGATTACTTTGGCTATTCTGAGTCTCTTGGAACTCTATTTAAATTTCAATTTGTCAATTACTGCGAAAAGGCAACTTGAATTTTTATAGAAATTCTATTGACTGTGTATGTAAGTAATTGGGGAAATATAGCTATATTAACAGTATAGAGTCTTAATTCATAAACATTGAATATTGTTCTATTCATTTATGTTCTTAAAATGTCTCTTTTAATGAAGATTTATAGTTGTACACACCTTATGTTTCTTTTGTTAAATCAATTCCTAAGAATTTTATTTCTTTGAGATTGTAAATGATCTTATTTTCTTAATTTAATTTTCATGGTGACAGATTTGTTTTTATGTGTTTATCTCTTATCTTGTATCCTGATACCTTGCTAAATTAGTTTATTCATTCTATTAGATTTTAGTATTCTCCTTAGGATTTTTCTATGTATAAGTTTATCTTATTTCTGAATAGAGATATTTGTATTTCTTCCTTTCCAGTTTTGATGTTTTTTCAAATTCCTTGCATAATTTTCCTGGCTAGAACTTCCATGACACTGTTGAATAGAAGTAGCAAGAAGAAATGTCTTGTCCTTTTCCTGCCTTAGGCAGAAAGTGTTTTGTCTTTCATTAGTAAATATGGTGCTAGATAGAGATTTTTGTAGATACCCTACATCTGGTTGAGTTTCCCTTTAGTCCTGGTTTGCTCAAAATCTACAAAAGAATTCTTAAGTAACACACAAGTTGTAGTACAGTAAAAATGGTCACTTTGAGCACATTAAAATTAAAATTGTTGCTTGTTAAAGACAATACATTAAAAGATAAAAAGGGAAAATCATGGAGTTATCTCAAGATATTGAAAACATATTAACCAACAAAAAATGTTTTTCAGAATGTATAACAAACTCCTATAATGTTATTTGAAAAGCGTGGACAACTCAAAAGAAAAATGAGCAAATGACTTGAGCAAGTACGTCACAGAAGCATAAATCCAAATACCTGGTAACAAAATGAGAAGACATTTAGCACAATTAATCTTTAGGAAAATATAGTCTAAAATCATGATAAAATCCCACTATGCCGATCAAACTGAGGAGAAATAAAAATCTGACAATTTTTTTTTTTTTTGTCCCGGTGGCAGAACCACTGAGCTAAACCCCCGGCCCAGACAATCTTTAATATAGGAAAGAGCGTACACTGCACAGATAAAAACTTTCACTTATATGATTATATGTTGTTATAGCAATTTTCAAAAACCGTGTCATTATCTAGTAAAAATGGATGCAAGCTGAGTATGATCCAATAGATAGATAACACCAAATTATGGTCTAGTAATTCAGTTCTAACATATGTACCTTGAGTATGCATTTGATTGTGCAAGCCAAGGATCTTTTTAAATAATGATCACAGCAACATTGAATATAAATAGCAACTTTTGGAAAGAATCCATATATTGACAATTATAGAATGGATACATGCAATGCTTTATGTTACTACAATGGGATACTGTGTTGAACTTATTTAAACAAACTACAGATATATAAACTTACAAATATGTGGGCAGAAGAAAGCAAGTCATAAAATAGTAATTACAACATTATTCTATTTATGTAGCATTCAAGAACAGGCAGAACTTATATACATATATATTTAAGGTCATGTACAGAGGTGATAAAAACTGTAAAGAATTAAAAAAGGCACCAAAAAATCATGGTCATCGTTACCTTATGATGAGTGCAGAGTGAGAGAGTGTGTGGAGAATGGTAAAAGATATGAAGGAAATTCCATACTCCAGCAATGTTTTATTTCTTGATTTGCTTATATTACAATCATATTTGCTTTACAGAAAAAAGTTGAAATGTACCTAAAGTCTTACAAAATTTGCTACACATCACATTTTATAATAAAAAATAGCAAAAATAATACACATTGCTTCTTTCTAATTAGATTGCACCTAAGAGTTCATTAATCCTGTCTTTTATCAGAGACAGATGTTTGCCAACATTAAGATTTGTAAATGGGAATCTTACACTAAAACTAAATATGGAAGATTGTAGCTGATTTGTGTGAATGGGGGCTGCAAAGTGAAGCCTGGCTCATGATTCACTCAAATCTCTTCTTTGGACAACGCTTCTCCAGTCTGTAGCATCTTCATAAATTCTAGAATCTCAGATCATAAAGATAATCAGAACAGTTAAAAAACAAAAACCAAAACCAAACTTAGAACATATCTAATCCAAGCACCTTATTCTACACATCCTGTTTAGTATGTGTCCAAGAGTCATCCAGCTAGTTGATGAAAAAGCTGACTCAAAGCTCAGATATTAAAAAACCAGTATATCTATTTTCATGACTTAATTTTTCAATGAGTGTAGCACCAAGAACCAGTCATCTGTAGTTTCTGTCTATAGTATAGTTATTATGTAATGTCTATTCTATGCTATACTATAAATATATATGGCATACTAACATATATTACACACACACACACACACACACACACACACACACACATTTTAAAGTATTTTAGCCACTTTAGCCTCAGGAGAATAACAAACATTTATTACAGGGTGAGTGAAAACCAGGTTGTTTTCCACTAATACAAAGAATAAATGGGTTGAACAGATTAGAATAAGAAATTTAATACATTTTTTGCCAGAATTTCTTCCCATGATTTCTAACTGTAGGCACATAATATATTGGGCCAGGGATTTAGCTCAATGGTTCTGCCACCAGCATCACAAGCACAAGGTCTTGAGTTCAATCCCTGGTACCAAAGGAAAAAAGAAAAAAGAGTATGATATATCACCTCTTCTCAGGAAAATGCTTTGACCTTCTTCCCTCTGATTGTTTGTAAAAGATAATATATGTCTAAAGAATTTAAATAACAACTGAAACATAAACAACACAGAATAAATAAATATCACAAATAACACACAACATATAAATAACAATGGAAACACATTTTTCCATGGCATTTTACACAGAAACCATAAAAGATTCAGATTGTCCTTGGGGGGTATGACACCAACATTTTGTACTTGAACTCAGAACTTCCTTCTTGTTGGAGACTTAATTAAAATCCCATTAAAGAAGTGTGATTTTAAATCTTAGCCCCTTAATTTTTTTTCTTTCCATTTTAGATATTCTTTTTCTTTTCAGCTTTAATTGAGTTTATTGGTACATTTTAGGGATACAGTACAGTTACATTAATTGTTGGGATCTTGTACCTCTACATGACAAGTCTTGATTCTCATTTTTTCCTCTTACCCCTGCCTTCCCTTCACTCCCTCCTCCCCTCCCCATCTACAACCACTTTATTTTCATCTTTTCTTTATCTCACATTTTTTTTTCTTTTCCCTTATTACCCTTCCCCTGCCCATCCCACCTTCCCTACACCTTTAGCTCCTTTCCTCCCATTTCTAAATGTCAGTAATCTTATTAGGATCTTATGTATTATTGTAGATTATTCACACCAGGGAAACTATTCGATATTTACACATGTGTGACTTATTTATTTCACTTAGGAGTATATCTTCAATATATATCCATTTTCCTATGAATGAATCTATTTTCTCGTTCTTTATGGCTGAGTAATATTCCATTTTATAGAAAAACCACATCTTCTTTATCCAGTTTCCAACGGATGGGCAAAGAATTTAAGTGACACCACAATGCAACAATTTTGCCTTATCTTGTGGATCTTTATCCCTACAGATCTGTGGAAGCTCCAAGACCTATTTGTTCAAGCATGCTACATATGCACTCACCTGAGTGTAAGCACACACACACACACACACACACACACATGCACACACACTTGAGCACTCATCTCCAGGAGAAATCAGCAAATAGATCACATATACAAGTTTAACCAATTTCATGCTGGAAGGTTTTACTTTACAATGCCCATGACCACACCTGTATGGTTTTTATATTGGGTTTGTGTTTTTTTGGTTTTGTTTTGTTTGTTTGTTTGTTTTTGTTGTTTTGCAGGGGGGTTTTTTGGTACCAGGGATCAAACTCGGGACCTTGCACTTTCAAGGCAGGTGGCAACATCACTGAACTAAATCCCTGGTGTTTTTATATTATATTATCTCTTTTTCCAGGTGGAATGTAACCCTATTTTATTCTTATTATCTTAAGCATCTTTGTATTCATGCATCTATCTTAACAGTAGAATTTTTTCAGGGATAAAATAATTCAAGGAAAAGAGAAGTAAGAGAGACTAAATGAATTTAGGTTCCATTTCAGTTTAAGATCCAACTAAATGAATAAATATGAAGACTGTAAAAGTAAGCATCTGTTTAAAAAAAAAAGCACTATAATAATGCCTTTCAAATACTTCTTTTATAGAACTTTATATAAAATCTAAAATGATCATTGCTCTTAAGTCAAACAATTTATATTCGGCCCCAAACAATTTTTTCTACATTAAAAAAATAATTAATTATCAATTCAGATTAGAAACCACCGATTTAATTTTCAAGGTCCATACTGTGAGATTAATGTTCTTGTATAAATTTTCCTTTAATTCACACACTACTGCACAAGCAATTTTTTTATCTGCAAATTTTTATTTATGTAACTAGTAATTTCCTTAAATTCATCGTGACAGACTGAGTTTTCTCATCTGTTCTTTCAGGTTGACTTAAAATACATCAAGATATTTTGTGGATGAAGTAATTGTAGTGACATTGTAAAGTGAAATCTTCCAGCAAGAAATGGTTTAGACTTGTGTATGTGACCTATTTGCTGATTTCTCCTGGAAGGCTTTATGGCAGGAAGAATAATTTCTTTTCCCTCTAGATTAAATCACATATGTATTGCCAACACGCAGGCACTCAAAGCTACAATCCAATAGGTTGATTCACTGGAATTTATAGTTATGATAAAATCATTTGGAAAAACAAACTCAAGCTGTTAAGCTCTGACAACTAATCCTAGATTCAATTCAATCCATGAGTGGGGCTGCAACACTGTTGCTGTGAATATTTGATCGTGGAAATGTTCTCCCCAAGGCTCTGCACAACAAGGCTGATGGGAGGAAAGGGGGATATGGACTTACAACATTGTTCACCAAATGTGGTGACTGAAGAGAACAAGCAATTTCGCCTGGGACCTCGAATCTTTGGCTTCTATCAGGGCAGCTCCTGTCTTTGGTGGCAAAACAAAGTTTGAGTTTTTATTTCTCATTTTTTTAAGGGAATGAGTGTAATAGGTTTTTTTTTGTTTTGTTTTTTTAACATTGGCTCCTTTGTGATACAGGCAGTCTGTTAGCACACATTTTCAGATTCACTTCAAAAAAGAAACCAAATAGAAATGTGAATGCATGTTAATTACCCAAAAACATGGTGCACCAGATGGCCACCAAGGTCTGCTTCAGTTGAGTAGGTAAATGATGCTTCCCATTCCTTTTGTCCCCTCTGCAAACCAAATTTTGAATTATTTTCCTTCCAATTACTGTGAATGCAGAAAGTAAATAGAAAAGCCATATTTTTAAGAGTGGCCTATAGGAATGAAAGTAAGCATTGTTTCCTTCTTGCTAAATTCGATAGATTTGGTACAGAAAAGTAAAGAAAAAATTTTATAATGTTGAAAAGCATAGAGTCAGGCCATTAGTTAAAGCTTAAATACCAGAAAGTTTACTTTCCCAAAGCATGTATAGTGTTTGGGCCTTGTATGTATCTTTAATATAGGTGTGTCTATTTTAACTTCAGGATTCTTCTAACTAGGTTGGATACACTGTCTTTCAATACTTAAGGGAGATTTTAAAATTCATTAAGTCATTAGATACAGCCATGCTCCATTCTATTTCCCAAAATCCCCCAAAATTTGCACTTTTAAAATGTCTTCCTGAACATACATGAGTTGCACATACATGATAAATTCTGCATGACAATTCATTTACTTCATATGACCTCAGTGTGCTCCATAGTTGAGAACAGTAACTTCTGTAATATATATGTAAACTTGAGGGGTAGGAGAGTTATTTGAGATCCTGACCTTTGGTTGTTTCCTAACTGGTAGTCTTCTCCTTTTTTTCACCAGGTAGGTCATTGGCTTTGTGGTCACTGCTACTAATGAGGAGTGTGACAGATAAGAGAGCAGGAGTCACTTGGGAATCTTTGGTTTTTATATTTCAAAAATCTAAGGTCATAGGGGAGCCTGTTGGCTTCAGACTTGCATTAGTGATGATGTATGATCAAAACTGGACCAGAGGATGGACCTCAAAGTGACTCCTTCTATATTTAAGGGAAAATTTCCTTCTGTTTTCAGGAATCTAAGTCTTGCAAAAGAATCCAATGCTTTACACATGCCAGGCAAGTGCTCTGTGGCTGAGCTAGACCCAGGGCTCCAAATATCCCCCTTTCTAAAGCTTTGGCATTATGTATGCTTTACACACCAACTTATAACCCCAGAGAAAGGAGGAAAGATGAAGAAAGATCATCACAATGATGGTGATCAAGTTTCTAACCTCCTTGAACAAATAAGTCCTCAAAATACAAATCAAATTGAGTTTAAGGCAAATAAAAAATCTGTTTGGCATAACTGTGTTTGTTGATTGAGAGTCATACCTGTAATGTTTGCAAAGCCAATATTGAAGTTTTGGAAGAGATCAAGGAGAACAGAAGGACATTTCTATATGCACGTAGGAGTGATGAAAATGAACAGATTTACAGTTCTTTTGGAAGAATTTCCATGCTGAAGTCTTGGCTGTGCTACATGAGTTCTCTATATGCCAAGAATTTTACCTGCATGAACTTACCCACCATTCCTGAAAGCATATGGAGGTGGTAGGACTGTTGTCATCCATTCACAGATTAGGAAAACAATGTTAATAGAAGCAAATAACTGCCTGGAATTCAAAACAGGGTCAGTGTGAGGAAAAATTTCTAAAACATAGGACTTTATCCTTATATTTGACTCTACCCTGAATATAAAGAACTGAAGTTCAGTAGAATAAACAAAATATTTTTACCCCTCTTTGGGGGGTATTCTTGGCATAATATGGATAGAGGCATAATACGGGGTGCTGATCCCCACCCTTTAGAATGTCATGCTAAATTACAAGTTCAAGGAAAACTATTGACTTCTTTCAATTCCTGGTCTCCTTGTGGTATGATTAGGGTTGTTTTATCTCCTAATAAAAATTAGCACTTTTAAAATTTTTCTTAACGTAAAATGCTGTGTAGTAAAAAATTGCACAGAGTGAAATCTTTCCTTTTGAAAGTTTTCCTCTTATATGAAATCAAGTGGTTCTGTTAAACTTTTAACTATAATACTATAAATAAGATTCATCTCTTTTTTATAAGGTTAAACAACCATTATTTTTTTGCAAGTATGAGAGGGAAAGTGTCAGTTTTTATGAAAATTTTATTATGAAAATATAAGATGACAATTCAAGAAAATAATTTTTGGTAAAAAACATAAACACTATAAATTGGTCAGCATTGAAAGAGTGAGTGAAGTGAAATCAGCTTTCTTTGCACCTTCTTATTTTCCTCTATGATATCAGTGGTATCTTTTTATTTTGCATAAGTCAACCCAGTTTTGCATAGCACATTCCCACAGATAGATAACCCATAAGAAGTGTGGATTTAACCTTCAGATGGTCAACTGAAAGGCTCAGTTTTCAGAAAAAAAAGCCATGAACTGACTTTTTAAAAAAGAACGGGACAGTTGAGAACAAAGTTTGTTGTCTAATATCTAAAAAACCTGCTCAAGACTCAACGTTAGTTTTTCCTTTTCCAAAGCTTACTTTGAGGTTTTCTACTTAGAGTTTGCAACATCACATCGCCAACTTCTCTTCTAAATACACCTTACCTTGACCACATGGGCAGAGCTTTCTTCCTGCCTTAAAGTCTGAGCCCCAGATTTTGCCTAGATACTGAGCCAAGCTGACTGAGGGGAGTGATGGTTAAGCTGCTTTAAGGTTTCCCTACTGTCAGGTCTGTACATTCAGGGTGCAGTTGAGTACATTGTTAAAGCCCTGTAGTTTGTACAATTAACCTCCTATTGGCACTGTTTCTAATTCCAAGACTCCTTTTATGATTCAGTCTCTGTTTCATCTTTAGTAGTTAAGCTTTTTCAAAATTCAACCTTTGGCCCTCTTTTTCCCAACATTATCTCTCCAGATGATTTCATCAGCTTTCCGGTTTTTTGTTACTACGGGAATCACCAGATCAGCTCCACACAGACCAGACTTCTATCTGAGCTCCAAGTCTCTGTGTCTAAACAGCTGACATTTATTGATTGGACATTATGTTATGATTAAGGCTGCACATGGATGCCTATTAGTCTATTATCAACTTTTCATTTTTAAATTCTTATTTGTTTCTAGGTAAACAGGTAATAACATGCATTCTTATAAAACTTTAAACAATAAAAGAATGATGAAGAGTAATCTCAGTCTACCTATTGTTCCCCTTCCTACACCACCTTATCCCACCCCACCCTCAAGCATCTGTTGCCAGACTGACATGTATCCCCTCTTAACCTTTGCAATAGCCCAGTGGAGGGACCCTTTTTACATAGAGGGGAACTGTTGAAAGAATATATTTTAAAACTTGCCCAAGGTGTCATAGACAGTAAGTAGCAGATTGAGGATCCCAAGCTTGTTTGTCTTCAGTGCCCCCAATCTTTCTTTCTTTCTTTCTTTCTTTCTTTCTTTCTTTCTTTCTTTCTTTCTTTCTTTCTTTCTTTCTCTTTCTTTCTTTCTTTCTTTCTTTCTTTCTTTCTTTCTTTCTTTCTTTTTCTTTCTTTCTTTTTTTTTTTTGTCACATCACCTAGGTATCTCTTTTAGGCACCCCATTTTCAAATGTCTATACCTAAATTCACAACATTCTTGTCCTGACCCTACTCACCAAACTTGGACCTTCTCTTGGATCTTCACATTGGGCAAAGTACAACCAAATATCCATTTGTTCTTTGCAAAAATTCTGGGCCACCATGAGCACCACTTCCTCATCCATAATTCATAGCTACTCAGTCACCAAACCTAGTTGATGTGATTCCTCTTGGGTCTGTGAAATTCTCCTTATTACCAGAATAAGCCCTCCTTGGTTAAATCTGATGCCACACTTGCCACCTTCCAAATCAACCCATACACACACTGCTGCCAAATAGACCTTTAAAAATGTTCATATGAGAGCATGCCACTCTTCTCATTAAAATCTTTGGTTTTTTCATTGCTCTGATAATAAAGTGAAACAAAGTTCACAGAGTTTACAGGGCTGTCATTGCAGTTCCTGCTCACATCCCCGGCCTCAGGTGCCAGCCCTCTGTACTCCAGTCACACTGGTCTTGGTCTTCTCTCAGCACCTCAAACAAGGTAAACTCATGTCAATCACCAGTCCTGACAAACCTATCTCCTCTTCTTAGAGCTTTTTAAAATCTTCCCTCTTAGCCTACATGACTCTGTTCAGGATGCAAACTTTAAGTGGCCTGGGAGAGCCTTTGTTGATGCCTAATCTTTCCAGTTCTGATCCTTAAATGATCTCATATCACTCTTTACTTTGCTTTTTTTTTTTTTTACTTTTATCATTACATAATGAATTTCTTAGCTTAATATGTTTTTCCTACTAGACAACAAGGTCCAGGAGGACAAGACCAGTGTCTGTCTCACTCACCTCTGTGCCTAGAATATAACAAGCTCATGTATACTTAGCAAATGAAATTCAGTATGATTCTTGGTAAGTAGCCTACTCACTTGGCTCTCAAGTTTCCATTCCTGGAAAATAGAATGCTAGCACTATCCTAGAGTCATATTACCTCTTTCAGGCAAGTAGGATTCATGTTTAGTAAGCCTGGCTTTTGTGGGAGTGTTCAGAAACAGTTTAAGTAGTTCAAGGAGCTAAGGATGTTATCTGACAAACATGCCCATGGAAGAGAAATAGGGTGCTTAATCTGTTGGCCTTCTGTCTTCTTTCTCTCCAGCCCAATAGTCTTTAGAGGAAGTTTAAACATTACAAAGCAAGATTACTGGAAAATCTTTTGCAAACTCGCTTCTCTGTATATTTCCAAGTAGTACTGTTTTAATTGATTCAAGTTTGCAGGATTGGATTCTAATTTCAAGACAACTCCCTAAACAATCCAGCACAGAACATTAAAATTATGGTAGGTATAATTAAAATGCCATTGCATTCTAATATTGTCTCTTCCTCTGTTGTTCCCACCCACTATTGCTTTTCTGTACCAACAAAGAAACAGCTGTATGATCAGCAGGCTTCCATCTGTGAGCTCCCATCTGTGGTTTTTTTTTTGCACTTGTGCCAAGTGGATCTGGAAAAGTAAAACATACTCTATTCTTGGTTTTACTCTTTTCCAATATTCTGTGTAGCACAACAATAGCTGAAAGATCCTTTTGGGCTTATCTCAAATTAGTACTTTCTAGAAGTTCAAGGGTAATTAATAATATTCCTTTGTTTTCCTGATTAATATGATTGTTAAGAATTGAAAAGCATTTGTAGAGTACAGAGCAAAAGAAAGATAATCCTTGTAACGTTGTTACTGGGGAATGAATTGCAAATGGTAAGAGCAATGGAATTGTTCTGACTTGTGCCTCCTTCAACATGGAAAGAAATAGGATCTGAACAAATGGTTCTAATGAAGTATATGTTACTTCAGAACAGTAGTTATCTAACTGCTTTATTTTTGATACTTCAGTCACCAGCTTCAAACTTCCATCAGTTATACATAAACAAGTTCATTTCTTATCATAGCAATAGATTACAAAGTCTAGCGGGAAATGTCAGGGGGTTGCGATGTTTGAACTCTGATCATTTGGTTCCTATTTTTATCAGCTTTCTAGACATTCATCCTTTGTATCAGCTTTCTAGATCCACTGCTGTCGTGGATGCCAGAATTTTTATTGTGCCTTTAAGAATTCAACTGGAAGACTCATATGCAGCCTTTAGCACAGTTCCACTGGTGCTTCTTCAGAACTTATTCCTTGGTTTCTCTGAGAGTTATTTGCTTAAATGATTCATCTCATTTTTTACTTATTGTATGTTCATATCAATTATATCTTTGATTATGAGGGCATAACTTTTATTTACATGTCTAATTCCAGCACTGACTGTGATTTTAATTATTCTATTTATGCTTTAATTGTTCCTGAAGCATGAATAAATGAATGATATTAATTATTTAACTTTAATTCATTTCACACTAGTACAGAAAAAGCTGCCAGACAAATACAAGCTCTTGTGAAGGATGATATCAGTTGTTCTGTGTGTTGTCTGTAACCCATGAGCAGGAAGATTGAGGGGTGATGTAGAAATCAATTGCAAAGAAAAACTAATTTTCAACTTAGTTTCTCATTTCTACCTTTTCTCTCACCATATTTTCAACATTTTTAAATACAAGAAATATGAAATCAGCTACAATTACATGTGACAGCTTATTTTACTTTGCCAAATTTTAATTCTTCCAACTTATGTTTGTAGGGTTGGTGTGAGCATTTAATGAGATAATGCACAATGCACGTAGCGGTATTTATCATAGTGTTTGACACCGTAAGAATCAAATACAGTAGTACTTAACTGTCATTTTTATGTATATTAGAAACTTCATATTGCATTTTCATTTTCCCTTGGTATCCTTATACTCCCACTCTTACAAAGCTGTTAACCATAAAGTAATGATCAAAAGGCAGGAAGTTAGAGGAAAATTGTGAAATAAAAAAGGCCTAATACCGAGGAAAATCTGTCATGAAAGACTAATAATATATTTTACTTACATCACATCCACATGCAACCTATCTAAAGGAATCTTAATTACCCACAATATGTCACTTTGAAAACTAATGGTTTGACACATTTCCTAGCTCAAAAGACTTACCACCCTAATAAGTGACATCTGGTGATAGCCTGGCACAAAAACAGCTGTGGTAATGTAACTTATTTAACTAGTTGCTTCTGGCCACTTTCTTTCATATATTTATATAGAGATAGGTCTCAGACACACTAAAGTATTGGTTTCCTAACGATAGTAATATAATTAACATTAATAGACAAGAATGAAATATATTAAAAAGCAGCCATATTTATATCTCTTTTTAATCTGTATTTCCAAATGGTTCTTTTTTTTGCCTTATCATAAAGGATAATAATATCTATATCAATTAAAGGCCAAATTTAGAATATAGCAAAACAAATTCATTCTTGAGGTCTTCAGTATCTGTACTAGGATTTACTAAACAAGTAGTCACAGCTAGTCTATCAACAAACATATATTGAGGTCCTGGAGAAAGCCAGCTTCTCTGATGCTAGTTAAGGATTCTCAGATAAAGCACAATTTCTTCTTTCAGAATATGTATGTTCTAGTGGATAAGGAAGACTAATAAATTTAAATTGTCACTCAACAGCAAGTGTTGGTATACAGTTAATGATATGACATTTATGAAATACAGAGGGGCCAGAGTATCAAGGAAGGCTTCCTGAAAGCAATGAGTGACACAAGCTGGCTTTTAGAACATAAACTGGAGGCTTCACCCCCTGAAGGATGAAATTAGCAATCAAGGCAAGATACTCATGTGCCAAGTGCCAACAGTATGACTTACATAGTGCGTGACAGCAAGACCATCATGGTGCCCTCCAGGGTAGTGTGCAGGCCATAGAGGGGAGACAGGCTTGAAAATCAGCTAAACTCATGAAGGCCTGTGTGTGTGCTAAGGAAATCAAACTTCTTTAGGAAAGCTATTGAGAGCCATTAAGGAAAACATCAAAAAGTGATGCAACCCTATTTTCATCTCAATCTGCCACTGCTGCTGGCTTATAGCGAGGGGACCATATAGCAAAATTATCAAATGTTACCATATAGAGTAAATGCTCTTCCACTAAGACCCTATATAAGCATGGAAACAGAGTGAAAAAGTAGTTTTACAAAACAATACTCAGTTGATATTTTCTAACCTTTTTCACTATTTAAAATTCTGGTCTTTGCCTTCTAAATTGATTTCACAACCCTCTAAATGGGATATGACCCATGGTTTGAAAAGCCCTGATAAGAAAAAATAGACTGGAGTCAGGATGATCTGATAGGACGTTATTTCAGTAATTTGAGCAGTACAAGATGTGGAGCTCAGTTAAGACAACATAATGGAAAAAATCTGGTCACTTCTGCCTTGGTATTAAAGCTCTGTTTAGTCTGCTTGCTATAACCTAGTTAAGTAAGCTGGGCAACTTTAGCGCACTTCTGAGATAATTATCATCTGAGAGCCTGCCTTGCCTTACCCTGTGCAAAGAGCTTTTCAAGTAGATCAACTGCAATTCTTTATCACAAAATTTCAGGTTAGCTATTTTCATTGCCCCCTTACATAAATAAACACCAAAAACTCAGGGAAACTAGGATTTACCAAGGTTATACAGAAGGAATTTAGTAGATAGATGCATAGCCATTCTATGCAGGGCTATTTCATTCATATTTAGTACTGTACAGAGGTGGATTGATACATTGCAATACTTCATCATTTAGCTCTTTCCATGTGTTTTTCTGTTATAAACAATGTTATACTACATATTTCAGCATATGTTCAAGGCTCTTAGAGAACAATTTCTGGATCAAGTGTTATAGACATTTTATTAGGTTAAAGAAATATCCATCAATTCCATTTTATTGAGTTTCTCCACATCTGTGTTGTTAAGTTTTGTCCTTGGTCTTTTCTTTATCTGTGAAAATCTGTGCAATAACTACTTTGTAATTCAATTTTATCAATAGAATGGATATTTTATATGTGTTTCCAATATTAAGCTAATAGCATCATCGACAAATGACCATACCTTCAGCACTTTGTGAAATACTTAACTAAACCATAGCATTTATCCATTTTATTATCATCGTTTTCAAAAACACAGCTTCTGGTTTTATAGTATTTCTGATTTATAACATTAATTCATGCCTTTATTTTTATTAATTCTTTTTTCTGTATATTTTGTGTTTCAATTTCTGACTCTTCAAATTGACTTTTAAATTCTTTGCTTTGCATTTTTTAATTTCAGGCATATAACATTTAACATCCTAAAGATTATTCTTTAATAGATTCTTTAGAGAGAAAAAAAATATTTCCTGCATTATTGCATGGTCTAAACGGGTTGTGTGCATTTTTTAACCAAAAATACATTTTGGCTGGATATAAATTAATTGGCTCACACTTTCTCTATTTAACTATTTTCCAATAGTCTGTTTTTCCATTGTCTTCTGGCATTCGTGGCATTATTGTCCAAAAGTGTTTAAAATTTATTTTGTATTACTACATGTTTGTAGGAAATAATGTTTACGTTTCTTGTTTGGAGTTGGAACATGAACAGAACACATCTTAATTCCTTCTTTCATCCTCTTCTCTCTCTCCTCTCTCTCTTGATCTCCTTCTCTTGAGAAAGACCTGTCTCTCCAGCCCCTATTATCTTTTACTTTGCTCTTCAATTATAATTTAGGTTTCTCACATAAGAGAAACCATTTGATACTTAAGCTTGTGTGTCTGATTTATTTTGCTTTATATACAAATGTCTTGGCTTATCTGTCTCATTATCAGTCATTTTAACTTTTTTTAAAGTCCAGCAATTTTACTAAAATATGATTTATGTTTGGGGCATATTTTAAATATTTGGCATAATTCTATATCAAATTTCACATATAAAGAACAAATTCTTTTAATATGTAGTTTACTTGTTTTTAATTTCAAAAACATGTCTTGAATTATCTTTTTCAGTATTTGTGGCTTTCCTTTGTTTTGTTTTTCTCCAGAGATTTCTTTTATATGCATTTCAGACATTCTTTGCCTATCTTCTTTGTCTTTCACTTTTTCTTGTTTTGTTTTTGTTTTGTTTTGTTTTGTTTTGTTTGAGACAGGCTCTCACTATGTAGTTGAGACTTATCTGGAACTCACTATGTAGCCCAGGCTGGTCTCAAACTCACAGAAATCCTCCTGCCTCAGCCTCCCAAGTTCTGGTATTATAGATGTGTGCCACCACACCTGGCCATTTTTTTGTTTTGTATTGTTTTGTTTTGTTTGTGTGTGTGTGTGTGTGTGTGTGTGTGTGTGTTTCACTTTTTCTTGAATTCTTTTCTCTTTCCATATTTTTTTCTATTTATCTCCAGATTATTTATTTATTTATTCTTGTATTTGTTTAAATTTCTTAAATGACTTTATTTTTGGACTGCTAACTCTTCCCTGGCTTTTGTCATATTATATCTAGATTGTTTCATTCTTATTTATATTGCTCCTTCATATTTATCATCAATCTCTGTGTGAATTCAGGGCTCATTTTGAAATATAAAGCTTTCAAGTTATCCTTTTGTTTTATGAGTTATGTCTTTCTGCTTTCAACCCTCCATATGAACTTTCATATGCTTCTTATTTTTTTCTATCCATCTCCCTGTCTCTTTTTCTATCTCTCTGTTTCTTTCTTCAAATGTTTCTGTTTCACCATTTTCTTTCTGTTTCTCAGTTTTCTTCAAATTATAGAAATTCTAGAATTAGTGCTCTCTCACTTTTAGTGAAGTGTTAGTAGCTGCATCTTCTTTCTGATAATCTTTTGTTTCTCTTCTGCTCCACTTTTATATAAACCCTGGCTCTTATTGTCATTGTTTTGTCACATTTTTATTACATTCCTGTTGTTTTTGTTTTTGTTTCTTTTCTTTTCTGTTTTGTTTTTGTTTTTGTTTTTTGTACTGGGGATTGAACTCGGGACCTTGTGCTTGTGAGGCAGGCAGCAACACTCCTGAGCTAAATCCCAGCCCTAAATTTGTGTTTCATTTTGAAAGTTCATGAGGTTGCTCTGGCCCTTTTAAAGCCTCCCTTACCTTTACACTCATCTATAAGCTTCTATGTGTAGAAATCTCTTCCACTTTCAGCTACTCTTGTTGGTTGGTGGTGCACTCCACTAAGAATCTGTTAACTATTTTTGAAGTGTTCTTGTTTGTTTTGTTTCTTTCTGCTTGCCCACTCACTGACTTTACATTGTTACGTTTCCTCCCTACCCTCTTTAATAATATGTGAGTTTTGGAATGCTTTGTTCCTAATTTTATTGTGAATGTTGTCTTTTTGTTTTTAACCTAAAGTCACTTACCTAGTTGCTGGTCAGCATTTATAGAGGGATTCAAGAAGATTCCAAAATTATACCACTTCATCATTTTTCCCCAATCCTTATCTAAATTTTGATAATGATCTTATTTCTTATTCTTACTTCTTTTTTAAATTTTTATTTTAACAGTACATGTTTGCAATAAACAAAGTTTTCATTCATCTTAGGGAGTAGATACCTGTACATAACAAATTTTGATTCTTTTTAATTCCCTTTGTGTCCCCACCCAAATCCCTTCCATTGGGAAAAAAAAAACAAAAAAAAAAAAACCCTGTTCAAAGACCTCTATAGAAATAGGTCCTCTGGATAAAACTCCTGTCTCTACATGTTTTTAAATTGTTATTACTAAATATTTGATCCTCTATCTTGGACTAAAATCCTACTAAGGTCACCATGGCGTTACTGCCAAAATTTCCTCTTCTAGCTTTAATTTTTTTTCTTTACTATTGGTTCATAGGGATCTTTTCCTCCACAAATGTATTTTGAAATAATTTTGTTTTAAAGTATACATTTTATCCTGATTTTTTTCTACCTGTAATGAGCAAGATAGCCCCAGTGGCTCAATTTTTCATATTTCTGGTACCAGAAATTTATTATTTTTCAACATATGCACAATGTATACTTAATGAAGGAAATTAAGTGATCTACTAAATAACATACAGTCTTACGTATCATATTTCAGTAAAAAATAAACTACATATATAATAGTGGTCCTGTAAGATTGTAATGCAACTGAAAAACTCCTATCACGTAGTGATTGTGTAGCCATCATAATGTCATAGCACAATGTATTATGTAGGTGCTTGTGGTAGTGCTGATGTAAACAAACCTGTGTAGCTATATTTAGGTATACTAACACTAATCATTGTGTTAAAATTGCCTGACATATTCAGAACTGCAACATTCTGTACAGGTTAGTAGCCTAGGACCGACAGGCTATACTATATGGCTTCATATACAGTAGATTGTACTATTTAAATTTTGTTGGTATATATGATGTTCATATAATACAAAATCTCACTGTACATATGGATATATATAAACAAATTATTAAGTGGCAGAGACTGGACTTGAGTACTTTTGAGAATATTTTCCTAGAGTGTTTCTTCATTCTTTAATAAGAAATTTTTCTGTGCATGTTTCAAATTTTGGTATAAATTTTCAAATTGCTCATCCAAAAGGATTTTGTGTAAGTAAGCTTTCTCTATTTTTTACCAAAACATCTGTTCTTTACTGAGAGCTGGAAAGCTAAACAAGTCTGACTGCTCCTTGCTGTAGGGCAAGAGTAAAGCAAAGGTGAACACACACTAGGTGCAGCATTTTACTAAAAATTATTCTGAGGGCCTACTCAAATTCCCAAACAGACACACACTGGTTATTTCCAAAATTCTGAATTGCAAGTTAAGATCACAGTCATTTTAACCTCAAAAAAAGTTAGTATCAGCAAACATTGCCTTGTCCACATAATGATATCACCTGAATTCATCTTACTGTCCAAATTCTCTTGTCCATTGTGCAGGTAACTCTCCACCACTGCCACACTCTGAACTTCTTCTCTTGTCATTTAGAAAAAACTCACATTGTCTTCAAGAGAAGAGAAGAAAAATGAAGGCAAAATAATAAAAGCTCAAACAGTAAAAGAATTAAATCAACGTCATGAAAGGTTGTCAAAACTAGCGGAAAACATTGTAGAGGCAAAATTATACAAGGATCATAAATAAAATTTAAGTTAAAGGAGAAAGGCAGGGCATTGTGGCATAAACCTCTAATCCCAGCATTTGGGATGCTGAGACAGCAGGATCACAAGTTCAAGGCTGTCTTGGGCTACAGAGTAAATACCTGTCCAGTCTGGAAAATACAGTGAGACCCTCTCTTAAACAAATAAACAAACAAAAATAAAGATTAAAAACTAGCAATATATTCAAAATGCAAAACTATAGAAGAGATAATTACAACAGAAGTTAAGAGCACATGAAGGGGAAAAAAACAAGTTTAAAGGGGGAAAAGGTGAAGGGACAATTTAAAGTACAATAGATCTTGAAGGTCACAAAACTAAAACATATCAAGGTATAAAAAGCAATTAAAACTTGGAGAAGGGCCAGGGATTAAGCTTAGTGGTGCTGCCCGCTGCATTGCAAGCACAAGGTTCTTCTTTTTTTTTTTTTTTCCTCATGAGCTATTGGTACGTTTTAGGTATACAGTACAGTTACATTCATTATTGATATCTTCTACCTTTACATGACAGGTCTTGGTTCTCATTTTTCCCCCAGTTCCTGCCCTCCCTTCACCCCCTCCTCCCCTCCCTCTTTACAAAAACTTCATTTCCATTTTGTCATTTTCTCATATTTTTTCTTTTCCCTTATTGTTTTCCCCTACCCTTCCCACTTTCCCCACCCCTTTAGCCCCTTTCTTCCTATTTCACATTGTCAATTATATCATTAGGATCTTAAGTACTACACACAAAGAATGGCTGCTATTCAGAAATCAAACAATAACAAATGTTGGCGGGGTTGTGGGGAGAAAGGAACCCTTCTCCATTGTTGGTGGGAGTGCAGACTGGTGCAACCACTATGGAAATCAATATGGAGATACCTCAAATTGCTGGGAGGTTCCATTTGACTCAGCCATCCCTCTGCTGGGTATCTTTCCAAAAGAACTAAAAGAATCACATCACAGTGATGTATCACACCCATGTTTATAGCAGTACAGTTTGTAATAGCTAAAACTTGGAAACAGCCCATTTGCCAATCAGTTGGAAACTGGATAAAGAAAATGTGGTTTTTCTATAAAATGTAATATTACTCAGCCACAAAGAATGAGAAATTTGATTCATTCATAGGAAAATGGATACATATTGAGGATATATGCCTAATTGAAATAAATAAGTCACACATGTGTAAATCACACAATGTGTTATTCTCTGGTGTGAATAAAGCACAAGGTTCTGAGTATGATCCCCAGTTCCAAAAACAAAACAAAACAAAACTTGGAGAAGCACATAAAAAAGGGACATTTAAAAATATTACAAAGTCAATAGACTAGCAAAGATATATATTAAAATATTACTTATTTTTAAACGGTCAAACAGAAGTCAGCCTTGATAAATAAGCAAATTGAAAAAGAGAAGAAATGATGCCCTGCCTCTCTGAAAGCAAGCTTTCCGCAACACAGACTGAGGATTGAGAACCTGAAGGAACATTGGACAACTCTTGCCATTCTGCTGATACAGGCTACCCTTTCAAGTGGTCATCAGTAACAGTCATGTTCTTGTTACAGAAAGGAACCACCTTCTCTGGCTTCAGTGAAAGGCAAATAAGATGGTAGAAGTCCATGATGTGCTCTCATTCCCACCCCCCCAACAAACATAAAGAGTACAACTCTTAATCTACACTTTTAGGTAAATTAAATATTATAACATTATGAATCAACCAAATGTATTGTTTGAATCCCCACTAAATCGGGGGACAGAAGGCTAATTTCCATAGTATGTGTTGTTTGTCTGTTTGTGGTCATACAGTTACTCTGGTTCTGAAGCCCAGAACTGGAGGGTGAGGCTCAGAATCCAGGAAGATCCAGAGGAGGTTTCTGGAACACTTCTATTTTTAATAGGCCAAGCAATTGCTTATATAATCAAGGAGCAAGGGGAGGGACACTGTATCCTGGGTATAACATGATTGGTTGATGCTCTCATATTTCTATATAAGGTGATCTTTTGGGCAAGTGATGGAGGCAGCAAATAGGAGGAAGGGGACATCCTTCAGCTGGCTCTAAGCCAGTCTCAATGCATAAGAGTGAGCATACTCAAACTCCTGAGTATCCCCTAGCATGCTAGGAGATGTGTGTGTGGTGCACTTGGCTCAGCCATGCTTGAGTTTCTCTCACAAGTATGTTGTACTCTCCTCCTTCCTGCTCCTTAGCCATGAATTAGGTGTACAGGGCTGACTGAGTATGAAGACATGGCAGAGTACCAACTTCTTAAAGCCTGACTTTTACATGGGCATACACTGAGCTGTGTATCATCCTGCTTTACACCCAGTTTGATCCTAGTTCAACTGTAGACAGCTCTATTTGCTCTCTATTGGCCTTTCAAGAATTTGCACTCCACGGGATGGGATCTATTCTGGTGCTTCTGTGTAGAAGTGGCAGTTTAGGATCTATTGGAATGTACCCATCGTGGATTTCCATCTTTCTCTAGATGTCCTAGATCCATCTCGGATTCCATGATTTCCATGAGACTGCCTGGGAAGTAGCAAGTAAGGTCCCTCTATCTGGGAAGTAGAGACTCTCTCCTCCTCAGCCCTAGGAATTCTTCTGGGGTTTTTTTGTTTTGTTTTGTTTTGTTTAGAGAAATCTCTTCCTTTCTTTTTTACAAAGACCTGTGATGTCTGTTTTCTTCAAAATTTGAACCTCCCTATTTGAAATAAAAAAATATATCTAGGTAATAATGAACTCTACTCCTATCTGAAAGATATGAGAGAAAATGAGAAATATTTTTTAAAAAACATTCAAAAAGGATTTCAAAAATATGTTCCTGTCACACAATTCTCTTACTCCTTTTGACTCATCTCAGAAACATATGAACGAAGTTCAGAAGGTTGTTCATTATTCTAATCTTTTGATTTTTAAGACTTTTATAGAAACATCACTCTCCTTTCAATTTATAATATTTTTTGGAATTAAAATGCTAAAAGCTCAGATTAACACCACACTTAATTATGAAATGATCCCTCAGCTAAATAAAAATTTTCAATATCCTTTGCAAGAAGCGTCTATGCTAAAATTTTGGAAGTTGGCCTTTTAAGCTTGTTTAATATGAAAAGAAAACATAAGCTTATAATTTTGATGAAAATACGTTTTTCATTATCTCCCTTTGATATTAAGATAATCTTAAATTTTAGAACTTTCTTTTCATCTTGAATAGACACCAGCTTTAAAATAATGGTGAGAGGAAGAGGAGAAGTTTTTCTTCAGAAACAGGTCTGCAGATGTGGAATCAAAGTAGTGTCTACAATATAATTTCCAACAGTATCATATTGTTGAGTTTATGCTTCTCTCCCCCCACATCTTATAGACAGAAAAAAAAAAATAGGTGTTGCACACAGACAACCAATTAAGAAGCTTTTGTATAAAATCTCCTCTGAAAACGTGGCCAAGAGGGCTTGAAATAGATCTTTTGATGTTGTTTCAGAGGGCACAGGAATCTTTACTGAAAAACTAAACACTTATCATTTGAAACCCTCACTGCATTTAACTTTCTTGATGTACTCTTTTCACATTAACAACCCAGAATTCCGTCTCATGTAAATTTTTGATAATTCTTATTTAAACATTCAAAAATAATCATAACAATATATAATTATGATATCTAATCTTGTTAAAGAAAACTATACATAAATTGCCCAAGTAGGAGGAGTATAAATATACCCCATACAATAGGCAATTCCAACTGAAGAAAGGAAAGCAGGCATTTAGGTTTATCTACATCATCTTATTTCTACAAGTCACTCTCAATAATACAATTAAGGTTTGCATGCAGAATTACTGCTAATTGCTTCACCAAAACACTTCATTAAATTTTCCATGCCATTCCTTGAATACAAAAGCTATACATTAAATGAGGGTTTCTAATTATACATTATCCTTGGCAATAGGATAAAGGGTATATCTACAATGGTTTCATAGAGAAAATAATCAAATTAACTTTAAAAATGTAAAATAGAATCATAAAGACTGAAGAATCATCAGGAATATGGAGTGGGGGAAAGTTTGAAAGCAAAAAGTAAACAATGAAGCTTCCGAAAACCTACAATGTGGGTTTTTCACTTCACACTTCCCAAAGTAGGTGAAAATACATCCATTCCAATCAGGAATAGCCAATTATGTAAATCTGTATTCTTAACATAGCATGCTAACTGAGGCCATGAGAAAGAATGAGCAGATGGAGAGACCTTTGGGAGAGCTGCTGTAAATAAAAACTTCTGAGGCAGAAAGGATCCTTTCACAAAGAGAAAAATCCAAGCTTTTCCCTGAAACAATTTTCTCTTTGTGCATTTAGCTATTTTCATAAGGAGTGCAATACAAATATGCACTAATGAATTGGGTCCACCAGGATATTTAGCTTCCAAAACACTGTCCAGCTCTGCTGTTAATAATTTAGTATGGTTGATCCATTTGGAGAAAAAGATAGTTCGCTTTTCAGAGGGGCTTATTTTTACCAATGACATTCATTTCTGAATTCACACTCAGTGCCAGTGACAGAGATCCAAGCTCTTTATCATGGGTCTTACCACCCAAAACAATGGGACGCTAACAAGGAGAAGTTCCTTTGGAAATGACCGTGATGAGGCCAAGGCATCCCATGGCTGTAATACATGGCACCACTGTTGTACAGTTTGGGGAGGCCAAGAGGTGACGGATTTTTTCATGAATAGTTTTATTCTGAAGTCATTTTCCCCTTGCCTTCTCCTTGTCTTTTCCATCTTCAGCTGTTTGATTTCTCCAATACCTTGTAATCTTGCCACACATGATCTAAAGTAAGCAAAAGGTAAATATTCTTTTCTACATTTCCCCTAGTTCTATAGAATATTAAAGGGTGAATTTGCCATGCTAGGTATGAAAACATTCTATAAAGTTACTGCAAACAAAAGTATGGCCTTGGCACAGGAATAGACAAGTTAGTGGAATAGAGCAAAGAGAAATAAATCATAGTATAAACTACAGTTTAATATAGTACTATGGTGATACTTCAAACAGTCGGAAGATGTGGTTTATTTCATAAATGGGGTTTGAACAACTGGTTATCCATCTGGAAGAAAATTAAATTGGAGCCTTAATTCACACCAAATGCAAAAATAAATTTCAGATGGATTAAAGACTTACATATAAAAATTAAAACAATAAAAATCTTTCATAAATCCTACATGTACAATCCTAGGGGCAGAGAAGACTGTTTTTACTAATTCTAAGAACCCAGTTACACACAGAAAAGAGAATAGAGGCATATTTAAGTGTTTAATTTTTTAATTGAAAAAGAGCATATTTTCAAAAATATTTAAAATGCACATGACAGAAAATGGTTCATCTCTCTATTATACAAATAGCTCTCATAAATAAACAACAAAAATGAAAACAACCAAATAAATGTTGGGGTTGTAGATGTAGTTAGTAGAAAACAGACAATCAAAAATCATTAAATCCTGTTGAAGCAACAATGAGATAATTTATATCCATTAGTCTGTCAAAGAGTTACAGTACTTATTTTTGGCAGGGATCAGGAAACATTTCACTATATTGCCTTTGAAAATCTGAATCCTTAGAATCATTTTTAAAAAGTAATCCAGTGATATCTATAAAATTGAAAATATATACCATAGAACACACAATTTTACTCATATGAATTTATTCTATAGAAACAATAACACCAATACATAAAAGAATATCAATGTTTTAAAAATATCATTTACAAAGTATTTATGTGAAGAAATATTCCAATGGAAGAAATAGAAATCAAGTGTTTATAAAAGAAGGACTTCTTGAGGCTCTATTGTTGTATCCATAAAATTTATTTGCTAGCATTAAAAAGAATGTGCTAGATGATGTGAGTTAATTGGGAGGAATTTCTCCAGTGTACAGCTTAGTAAAAAGTCAAGATTTAGCTGCAGTGTGCACCCCTGCTGCCCAACCTTGGCAGTGAACAGGTAAGAGGCGGAGCATGTGGGTGCCTGCAGCACCCCCACACACAGTTACTCTCCCCATGCACCTCTGACCTCCTGGCTGTGCTGGTACCTGGATTCACATCACAGAAGCACAGGGGGTCCTAAGGCCATTATCCTGAGCTCTAGCCTTGATTTTGATTTAATTCACACAGTTAAAGGTGATAGAGTAATAACTACCACAAATTGTCCAAATTGTCCTGTTTTTTTGTTTTGTTTTGTTTTGGATTTTTTGCAGTTTTTTGAAAGAGGGTCTCACTATGTAGTGCAGACTGACCTGGAGCTCACTATATAGACCAGGCTAGTCTCAACCTCACAGCGATCCTCCTGCCTCAGTCTCCCAAGTGCTGGGATTACAGGCATATGCCACCACATCCACTGGTCAAATTGTCATTTTCTAAACTGTGCTTCATGCTTTTGTGTTGCTGATTGTATCACTTGGGCTAAGATGTTGTGATTGATCTAATCAGTTGTCCTTCCTGGTATAATGAAAAAACAGATTGCCTCAGAGTCATTAGAAACTCAAAACCTTAAGATAAGCTATACCAGGAAGATTGAAGTATTAACCCAGGTATCAAACCAATAACAGTACCAACAACAAAAATAGAAATGGGAAGACATTCAAACAAGGCTCAAGGAAAAACACAGACTTCCAGCTTACCAAAGGCAAATTCTGGGGGAAATGAGGTGGAAAATCTGATAATCAACCACCTGGACACCCTGAAGTGATTGCACAGGAAGTAACAAAACAGGTAAATGAGGCTTCAGAAAAATTCAAAACAGAAACCATTTTGCAGACAAATACAGAGATGGTGAGCAGAATGAATGACAGGATTAGAGACTAGAACAGAAACAGATAAAAAATATACATGAGCTCAGGACCATGATAGAAGCCATGAATACCCAGCATAGTATAGAAATGAAAACCATGAATGCCCAACATAGGAAAGAAATGGAATACATGAAACGGATTCAAACAGATATCCAGGAGATGAAAAACTCTAGTGAAAGTTTACATAATAGACTGAGCCAATCTGAGACAGGATATCAGATATAGAGGACAGGAGGGATATCAGTGACAAAAAAAGAGAAGGATCTCTTCAAAATAGTAAGGGAACATGAGAAATCAATCCAACAGCACCTACGTGATACAAAGAAGAATAATATAAGACTGATAGGAGTCCATGAAAAAGGAGAAAGTACAAATGACATAAAAAGTTCACAGAATTAATGGCAGAAAACTTCCTAAATAGAGCAAAAGATCTGACATACAGATAAGTGAGGCATATAGGACTCCAACTAGCCATGGTCAATAAAAATCCACAAATAAACATATAATAATCAAGATCCCAGAAATTCAACAGTAGAACAAAATACTGAAAGCAGTTAGAGAAAAGAAACAAATCACATTCAAAGGAAAGCCCATCAGAATTACAGCAGACTTTTCAACACAAACCATCAAGTCAAAGAGAGCCTGGAGTGAGATATTTCAAGCCCTAAAAGAAAACCTCCAACCTACACTGATGTATCCTGCAAAATTATCTTTCAAAATTGATGGGGAAATAAGATACTTCCATAACAAAGAACACCTGAGAAATTTCATGAATACCAAATTGACACTCCAAACAATTCTAAATAATATCCTAGAAAAAGACGATGAAGATCACAACTCCATGAGGCCCAACAGAGCAAATACAGCAGGCCAAGTAAGAAATTAAAGAGAGAGGGGGCAAAATTTAACAGGGCCAACAACAGGATAATAACACAATGATGACAAGCCAATATGTATCAATTATAACTATTAATGTTAATGGCCTCAATTCACCAATTAAAAGAAATCAACTGGCAGAATGGATTCAGAAGTAAAACCCAACAATATGCTGTATACAAGAAATGCACCTAGTGCAAAAAACACTCATAGACTGAAAGTAAAAGAATGGAAAACTGTTCTCCTTGTAGCAGAAACCCAGAAAAAAACAGGGGTAGCTATCGTATTTGCAGACAAAGTACATTTCAAACCAAAACTAATTAAGACAGACAAAGAAGGCCACCACATCTTTGTAAAGGGAACAATATAAGAGAAAGAGATAACAATCATAAATATATATGCACCAAATATTAAGGCCCCCAATTATGCAAAATAAATATTAATGGACATGAAAAACCAAATAAGCACAAATACAATAGCAGCGGAGGACCTCAATGCCCCACTGTCACAAATAGATAGATCATCTAGACAAAAAATCAACAATGAAATACTAGAATGGACCCAAGCTTTTGAACAAATGGACTTAAAAGATGTCTACAGAGTATTCCATCACACAAAATCAGAATACACATTCTTTTTCAGCTGTACATGGATCATTCTCCAAAATTGATCACATACTAGCTCATAGAACATGCTTAAGTAAATGTAAAGGTGTTGAAGTTATCCCATGTATATTATGTATATAGTGCAATTAAACAGCAGATCAATAGCAAAAGAAACCACAATAACTTCACAAACACATGAAAATTTAATAACACTCTCCCGAACAACCAATGAGTCACAGAGGAAATTAAAGAAGAAATTAGACAGTTTTTACAAATAAATGATAATGCCAATACAACATACTGGAATCTATGAGACACAACAAAAGCAGTTCTATGAGGGAAATTGATAGCAGTCAATGCCCACACTAGGAAAACAGCGAGCTCAAATAAATAACCTAATACTGAATCTTAAGCTTCTAGAAAAAGCAGAGCAAGAGAAACCCAAAGTTCATACAAGGGAGAAAATAAAAAGATCAGAGCAAAAATCAATGCAATGGAGACGAAGAGAATGATACAAAAAAAAATCAATGAATCAAAGAGTTTGTTTTTTTAAAGGAATAAATAAAATTGATAAACCCTTAGCCAACCTTATCAAAAAAAAAGGAAAGAAAAGGTTCAAATCTATGCAATTAAAAATGATAAAGGTATAAGTCACAATAGATCCAGCAGAAATCCAGGTGGTCATTAATACCTACTTCAAGAACCTGTACTCTAATAAAATGGAAAATACAGAAAAAATGGATAGATTTCTTGATACATATGAATTACCAAAGTTGAATGAAAAAGATATAAAAATTCTAAACACCCCAGTTACAATCAGTGAAATTGAAAATGTAATTAAAAATTTACCAACAAAGAAAAGCCCACGTCCTGATGGATTCACTGCTGAATTCTACAAGACATTTAGAGAAGAATGAGAGCCACTACACTTTAAATTTTTTAATGAAATTGAAAGGGAAGCAATACTTCCAAATCCCTTCCTGGAAGCAAGTGTTACTTTGATTCCAAAACCAGGGAAAGACCCAACCAAGAAAGAGAACTATAGTCCAATCTCCCTAATAAACCTAGATGCAAAAATCCTCAATAAGATACTGGCAGACAGAATACAAAGGGGCATCAAGAAGATCATACACTCTGACCAAGTTGGATTTATTCTAGGAATTCAAGGATGGTTCAACATACATAAATCAATAAATGTAACACACTGTATTAACAGGGTCAAATACAAGAGCCATATGATCATCTCAATAGATGCAGAAAAGGCATTTGACAAAATTTAACAATGATTCATGATGAAAACCCTGCAGAAAATTGGAATAGATGGTCTTTATCTCAACTTGATAAAGGCTATCTATGAAAAAACAACAGCCAACATCATACTCAATGATCAAAAACTGAAAACCCTCATGCTAAAATCAGGAACAAGACAAGATGTCCCATTACCACTCCTGTTCAATATAGTTTTGGAAACATTAGCCACAGCAATTAGACAAGAGAAAGAAATAAAAGCAATAAAGATAGGAAAAGAAGAAGTTATACTGTCATTATTTGCTGATGACATGATACTCTACTTAGAAGACCCAAAAAACTCTGCCAAAAGGCTTCTAGACTTAATTGACACTTTCAGCACAGTAGCTGGATACAAGGTCAACACTCAAAAATCAATAGCCTTCTAGTACACAAGTAATAGACTCACTGAGAGAGAAATTAGGGAAACAATCCCTTTCACAACAGCATCCAAAAAAATGAAATATCTATGAATCAATCTAACAAAGAAAGCAAAAGACCTCTACACTGAAAACTACAACACTCTGCAAAAAGAGATGAAAGAGCTTATAAGAAAATGGAAAGGCTGAGATCCAGTTTTTCCAACACCATTTATTAAAGGGGCTATCTTTCCTCCACTGGGGATGATCAGCTCCTTTGTCAAAGATGACATAGCTGAGTACATCTGGAGTTGTTTTTGTGTTTTCCAATCTGTTCCACTGATCTTTAGGTCTGTTTCTTTGCCAGTACTATGCTATTTTTATCACAGTGGCTTTGTAGTATAGTTTCAAATTGGGAATTGTTATACCCACTGCCATGTCTCTGTTGCCTAGGATGGCTTTTGCTATTCTAGGTCTCTTACAGTTCCAAATGAATTTTTGGATTCTTTTTTCTAGTTCTGGTAAATATAGTGTTGGAATTTCAATTGGTATTGCATTGAATCTGTATAGCAGTTTTGGTAGTGTGGCCATTTTCACTATGTTGATTCTTCCTACCCAGGAGCAGGGGATATCTTTCCATTTTCTTAAATCTTCTTTGATCTCTTTTTTCAGAGTGCTGTAGTTTTCAGTGTAGAGGTCTTTTTCTTCCTTCATTAGATTGATTCCTAGATACTTTCCTTGTTCCCAGGTAGGAAGAACCAATATAATGAAAATGGCCATACTTCCAAAATTGCTATATGGATTCAGTGCAATCCCAATGGAAATCCCAATGATATATTTCACATAACTAGAGAAAACAGTACAAAAATTAATTTGGGACCAGAAGAGACCTAGAATAGCAAAAGCCATTCGAGGCAACAGAGGCATGGCAGGTGGTAACACAATCCCCAACTTGAAACTACACTACAAAGCCATGTTAAAAACAGCATGGTACTGACAAAGAAACAGACTTGAGGATCAATGACATAGATTAGAAGATGCAGAAACAGCTCCAGACATACTCAGCTACCTCAGCTTTCACAATAGAGCCAACCATCCTCCCTGGAGGAAAGATAGCCCCTTTATTAAATGGTGTTGGAAAAACTGGATTTCAACTTGCCGAAGATTAAAACTAGATCCCTATCTTTCACCGTGAACTAAACTAAAATCCAAGTGGATTAAAGATCTCAATATTAAAATAGAAACACTAGACATGCTGGAAGATAAGTTGGGCAGAACTCTCAAAGACACTGGCATAGGAAAAGACTTAATGAACAAATCCTCAGTAGCATGGGAACTAGCACAAAGAATCAACAACTTGAATCTCATCATTTTAAAAAGCTTCTGTAGTGCAAGAGAAATTGCCAGCTGAGCTAAGAGACAACCTACAATGTGGGGAAAAAAATTTTACCACCTGTTCCTCTGACAAAGGTCTACTATCTAGAATATATAAAGAACTCAAAGAAATTAAGCCCCCCAAACATAAAGTCCTATTCTAAAATGGGCATCTGAAATGAACAGACATTTTTCAGACAAAGAAGTGAAAACAGAAAATAAATATATGAAAAAAGGTTCAACATCCCTGGTCATTCAAGAGATGCAGATGAAAATAACAGTGAGATTCCACCTCACCCCAGAAAGAATGGCTGCTATCAAGAAATCAACCTATAACAAATGTTCATGGGGTTGCAGGGAGAAAAGAACCCTTATTCATTTTTGGTGGAAGTGCAGACTGATGCAACCACTATGGAAATCAATATGGATTTACCTTAAACAACTAGGACTGGAAGTCCCATTTGACCCAGGCGCCCCTCTGCTGGGTATCTTCCCCCCAAAATTAAAAGAATCATACCACAGTGATATATGCTCACCCGTATTTATAATGGCACAGTTTGTAATAGCTAAAACTTGTAAACAGCCCAATTGTCCATCAGCTGGAGATGATGAAGATGTGGGGATATATATATATAT
>NW_022900913.1:51911293-51942950 GCF_012274545.1 Fukomys damarensis | reverse complement strand
ATATATTTATATATATATGAAATGGAGTACTACTCAGCCATGAAGAACAACAACAAGAAACTAGAGACATTTATAGCTAAGTGGACATTCATTGAGGACATACTCTTAAGTGAAATTAATAGAACACATATGTGTAAATACCATATAGTTTATCTGGTGTGATAAATTGAAAGTGTAAATAAGGGTCAAAATGTATAATTGATATTTTGTAATAACAACAAAAGGTCTAAAGATATTGGACAATTGGGAGGGTTAGGGAAAAGGTAAAAAGAGAAGAGAAAAGGAAAAAATGGAAACAAAGTCTTTGTAAATAGAGTGGGGGAGGGTATAGGGTAGTGGAATAGGGAAAATATAAGAACCAAGATATGTCATGTAAAGGTATAAGACCCCATTGATGAATGTAACTATTGTATATCTAAAATGCACCAATAAAATATTTTTAAAATAAATAATTTTTTTTTAAAAGTCAGGATCCAGAGAAGCTCATGTGATGCTCTCTCCCCTATTCCTTTAATGAGAGAAGTAATACTGTATGTGGATACATGTCTTTTTTTCTTTTTAAAAATAACAGCTTTAATGATATAATTCACCCTTTCAAAGTACACAATTCAGCATGTCATTCATGTCAAGATTCATCTTTATCGTTTCATCAGAAAGTGCCAGAGGATGCCTGAGGCACCAAAAGGCTGGCTGTCCCCACTAAGGAAGGCAACACAGGGACATCAGGATGGTACCCCGGGGACACAAGCCCTAGTGAGAAACAAACACTGCAGTCCTGTGGTCACTGGTGCCATGTAGAATTCTCCATAGAGAAGCTCAAAGAACACGAGTTAAGCACATTTAATCTAGAACTTCCTGATGCTTAACTTGAATGAAATTTCTTTTTCCTGATAATCCCCCATCACAGGAGCGTTAAGAAAACATGACAATGGCTATGAATGTGATTGCTGCCTCATTCTAAACAGATTCCCTGCCTTTCTGGCATCCTCTCCTTTCCTGCAAAGCTCAACTCCAGGGAGACACATGGCACAATCCCAAGGGACCTCTCGCCTCCTCTGGAGTTGTGCTGCAGAGCAAGTCTGGACTTATGAAGTTTAAGAACTGAAAATTCTTCAGCATGTAATGAGGTGGTGTTTTTCCCTTTAATGACTCTTTTATTCCCATTTCTCACCCTGAATGTCAAGTTATGAGAAATACAATCCCAGGGCAGAAGAGAGCTGGCATTTCACTTCTTAGAAGTTAGGCTTTTAGGAGCAGCCTCTGTGAAGAAATGTGTTGTTGACTTCTTCACCTATAGCACATGGAGAACGATGTTAGAGACCCACTCTGATGTGCTCTGTCTTGAAGGTGACATCCCAGGTACCATTGTTTAAGGCTTAAATATAGTAAAGAGGAAGAACTAGTAGAAGAAAAAAAATCTCTTTCCTTAATTTCTTTCCTGAGGAAAACATGGGGAAACCTGGTGGGCCAGGGCTGCGATGGGACATATGTCTCCCAACTACCTCACTCTAGGTTTTCTTCCTTAGGGTGGAGGCAGGAGAGGAAATAGAGATGCTGGCAGGCTCTTGCCTTGCTTCTTACCTGGGTTTCTGAAAAAGTGATGCCTCTCAGACCACCAGGCACCCACAAGAGAAGTTCTCACAGTCAGGTGAAAGAGACCTTGAGCTTTGCTCCCCAGCTGGTCTCAACTCCCAGACTTGAGTTGGGAGAAAATGGGCCTGTCAGGGACAGCAAGTGGGTGCTACTAACCAGGCAGGAGAAGGTAGTGGAGGCTCTGTGGGAACATGCAAAGCCAAAGGAAGATGCCACATGTTCACTCATTGTAGAGTTGGAGTCAACATTACTGGGAAGCAAGACACAGGACCTAGAAGGACATCCCTAATGGCCACCACACTCCAGGGTAAGCTAGAGGCTGGAGCCCTTCCATGAAGGCCCTGAGGTGGGAGACAAGGGCATGGCAATGTAGCTGGGGAACTGGACATGACCAGTATTTGTGGAGGCTTGTTCACCATGGACAGAAAGCAGCAGCTCCTGAGCCTGGCACCTGATAACAATGTCTAGCATGAGATTAAGTGGGTTCTTGATGGGATGTCCTGGATCTAATGTTAGAAAGAAGATACAAAAGATGGCAGCCATTGCCTCCAGCACCACTACCCTTTTGCTCTTGTCGTGGTATGGTCTGAATGCAGGATGTATCATTTTTCTTCAGCGTGCCTCTTCTTGAGCACTTTTGCTTCTCTTTTCTGCCCTAAAATACATGTTAAACTTTTGCCAATTCTGCCCGGTTCATTGAATGGGGCAGTAAGAGCACAGAGAGCCCTGCTAATTACCACAACACCCAGTACCAGTTCCATATAATCAGAGGCTGCACAAAGGAGAGAAATGAGAAGAAAGAAACTTGAGACAAATTTTTTATTCAAAGAAGATTTTGTTTTACTTGGAATGTGAGTGAGTGGGATAAAAGCAAATACTAAACTTAATCGAACATTGCATTCCTGCTAAATGACCAGTGATGGTCAAGGACAAAGCCACAAAAGGTTTTTCTGCAAAGCTAAGTAGAGCCAGGGTGTCAGTGCTCCCTCCTTTCTGGCACACCACTGGGACCATGCTGCTTGTTCTGTTCATAGATATGAGCTCTGTTCTCCCCAGGCAAGCCTCTGCCTGTGGGATTTAGTCCCTGGCCTGCTTCAGGACTTTGGGGGCATAATCAAGCAGCAGCTATAGGGCTCACAGGAATCCTTGTAGCCACTTAAGAATCCAAAGAATAAATGCTAAATGCTACCAAAATGAATATTCTTTTTCTTTTTCTTTTTTCCACTCCCTGGAGAAGTAAAGATGCAGAAAAGAAAATGTCTAGAAATTTTTCTTAATAGGTTATATAGCTTAAGCAGCATGAAAATAAAAACCCCTCTGCTTGCCTTTTCCCCTATTCCCAGCCTGTTTCCACTTTACCTTGGTTAAGCTTTGTGTCTTGGCTAAACTAAGATTTTTTTTTTCTTTTCAAACCACAGTAACTCATACAGGAGCCAAACCCCTTAACTAAAGAATAAGTTATGACAGAGCAGCTAGCATTTTAAACAAAATAGTTTTGGGGAAGGGGGAGGGAAGCCAGGAGGTCAGAAGTTGATTCCTGAGGACAGTGTGCTGGCGGACTCCACCTCAAGCCTGGCCTGCTGGGATTATCGCATTATGGGAAGGACCTATGCCATTGCCAGAACAATGCAGCCGGGCTCCTATTCATTCCCTGAAAGGACTCCACAAAGCCTGCAGGTTCTGCAGAGTGCTGTGGTTCTGAGCTCTAAGCACACAGGCCCTGCTGAAGGGCTTGTTTTTCACCAGTGGGAGAGGTATTGAAATATAAGAGGCTCCGTTGCCTCAGAGAAGAGAGGCCATGTTGCTTGCATAAGTGATCCTTAAGCACATCATGTGGTTCAATACAAGACAACAGGCCCCAACAGCAAAGCTCTAAGTGGTGCTTAGTGAGACGAGGCCCAACCAGCACAATACAAAAGGATGATTCATTAAGGACATTGTACACACTTGCTTGGCATCTCACATTGCATGCAGGAGTACAGCTCAGGACACCAAATTTTATGCCTACCATACCTTGTCAGCTAATCATATTCAAAGCCAAGGTGCTTGCCTCAGCTGTGAATAATCTAGAGCTGGCATGCACCACTGACAGCAGAACCAGCAAAGCCAAATGGAAAGAGTTCTGGGCAGAAGCCTCCAGCCCTACTTGGTGGATATCTCTAGAGGCACAGGTTGAGCCAGAATGGTGCAACCTCTAGAAGATGTTAAGATTCTGTGTAGAAAATTCCCCTGGAAGACGAGGTGAAGAAGTGATACAGGGAAGCAAGTAATCCAAACAAGGGAAATATTATAACTCCCAACCCGGTAGACATCCCAAACACAAGTTCATGTTCTCTAAATTTGAAGAATTAATTCTAGGAACAATGGAGATTGAGAGTAGGAAATTTTTTTTATTGAAAGAAAGATAGCTTCTAAGAGACAAAGAAAGGGGACCAAAATGTGGGTTGCCTACCCACCCTGCTTTTCAAAGGTGTTTTATTGAACAAAGCCACTAAGTGAGGCAGGTTCAAAATGAAACAAAATTGTGAGACCCAGTGGAAAATTATAAGGTGGGCATAAGGTAAGACAACACCACGACCAACCAATAAGATTACAAATACAGTCACTCAGGTAATATTGATAAAATGAAGATCAAATAGGAAAACAAGTCACATACAAGGAATTTCCATAAAGGAAATGGGCTAAGGAGTTTGATGATCTTTTAGAATATCCATCACTGCTATTCATCTCTAGGGGAAGTAGTGCCTCTTTTCTTTTTATAATGCTAACTAGTGAATCTACCTCAATTGTTTTTCTGTGCTGAGGGCCCAGCTTTGTCTAACTGCCTTGAAATAATTTCTAACTAACTTAACTGTCTGCAACAGAAGGCAATAGAACAACTGGCCAGGAGTTTGACCAAGAGTGATAGATTTGGATCTCATCAGGGGATTCACTGATGGTCTTGTGCAGCGGAGCACCTGTGACTCAGAGAAGGCCTTTCCTCCCCTTCCCTTCCTAGGGTCACTGCCCAGAGATGTCCACATCAGTATGCACAGGGTCTCCAGCTGGTGCTGCCTGCAAGGAAGCAAACCATATGGACTCCAGATTTCAAGGGCCTACTCAATGTGATCGAAAAATATGGTGGAATGGCAAACATTTCTTTTAAATTTTATGACAGTAAAAGAAACATTGCCATTAATTTCCCTCAACATATTTCCCCTTACTTGGAACACATTTATCCCACCTTCTTTTTTTTTTCCACTTCCTGAAGCAGTTCTGGAAGTCCTTTTTCATGAGTGTCTTTATTTGCACTGCCATGGCTGCTTGGATGTAATTCAAATCATTTACCTTTCATAGTCATTTTGACTTAAGGAAAGAGCCAGAAGTTGTACAATCCAAATCCCATGAATAAGGTGAATGAGGACACACTATATATCATTTTTTTACAACACTGCATTTCTGTTGAATGGCTGTTGTAAGCAGCATTCACCATATTTTTTATCATGCCTCATAATGACATAAAAGAGTTCCAGAAGTGCATCAGAAAGGGGCAAAAACTGTGGGATAAATGTGTTTAAAGCAAGGAGGAGGACTTTGAGGGAGTTTAATGGCACTGTGTCTTTTACCACAATAATTTTTTCTTTAAACATGTGGTGCACCTGAGGTCTGCAAAGTTAGGGAGCCATTGCCATCAGCTAATGACCCTCTTTGGGTTGACTAAGAGTGGACAAGCCCCTGCGAATGTGTGTGACAAGGTGAACTATGGCTTACATGGCAAGGCCAACTAAGTACCACCCCAGTCAGTTCAACAAAGCCCACCCGCAGCATTTCCTTCATGGTTTATTAACAAAACATTTTTAATTTCAAGATATGATCTTGAAGCCTTTGAGATACACCAAAGATCACATCAAATTTGTCACATCATAGGCACTACTTATTAGGATGATAACCCGGTAGCATCTAATAACTTTTCTCCTAGATTAGGAAAATTAATCTAATCTACTCCTTATCCCTTTAATACTATCTTTGTAGTCTCAGTTGGGAAAGTAACACAAAAGCAGAAAAGGCATGATTTTTGTTTTAAAAGGCTTGAAAAAGGATCCTGTGAAAGAATTAATGTAGCTAAGTCTGCCCTCCTAGACCTGTAATGATAGGCCTTTGACTGGCTCCAACGGCAGATACTGTTTCAAATGTTAGAGCATTTTGCTGATGAACATGCCCCACTGAATTTCTAACCATTAATTTTCTAAATTGTACTTTTTAAAACTTGACAAGACTTGTTTGGTTACTGAATTATATCCTCCTGAATTTCTTCCTTCTAAAAGGTTTTTCTTCCCTTAAAGGGATATCGTCCCGGCTTCTCAGAACTTAACAGTCAGATGTCAATGTTCCTCGCACCCCATTTGCTAAGTCTAACACCTGCAGAATGGGCAGGAAAGGCCAGTTCCATAGTCAGAATATGTTTCTATCATTGCAGTTTATAAAGGAAAAAAAGACATGAAGAGGGTCTGATCTAAGCTGTGTTTTTGTCTGGAGCCTTCCATTCCTTTGATTTTTTTTTTTTTTTTTTTTTTAATCCCAGATCCAGTACAAACCCAAAGGCTGAAAACCCAAATTCCTGAGACCTTATTGTTGATGCTTACTGCCCATGGAGAACTTCACCATCTGGGGCCTGCTGTGTCCAGTGCTTTATTGATTTACAGAAATCTGTGTGTAGAATCTTTACTTTGGCTCCAAGATGGGAGAGATTTTCTTTAAAACATAGGATATAGCCAACTTATAATATATATGTCACTTTTATTGCCATATCTCAGTCACCCACAGATCCCACAGTGCATTTCAAATATGAAAACCTCAGTAGAGACTTTGACTACTATTAAGAAAACCACAACTTTGGAAGGGAAAATTTGCCTCTTTAAAAAAAAATAGTTACAAGAAACAAGGTCAAGAATGATAAAAGGTAATAGAGGGCAAAAATTTATTAATAGTGATCATTTTAGTATCTGATGCTAATTTTAATATAGAGCTTCATATTTTAACCTGTTTCTTTCTTTTTCGGAGGGCAGCTACAGGGGATCACACTCAGGGCCTTATGCTTGTCAGGCGGGTATGGCACCACTGAGCTAAATCCCTGACCCTTTTAACCTATTTCTTATTGTAGGAAATTCTTGTACCATAAAGAAAATAACAATTTAATACTGTTTTCTTTTATTCTAATTGTTTTTGGCAGAAATCTCCATGTAGCAAATTTTCATTTTAGTCACATTACAACTTTCAAAGTTCTTTACCTGAGGTCTACTTAGATAGGGGAAAAATATTACACCCTTTTATTTATTAACCTTTAATAAAAAGTTAGCATTTCTTTCAATTATGAATGAAGGCAGAGAGAGAGAGAGAGAGAGACAGAATCACAGTTTTAGTGATACTTGTGACTTTCTCAACAGTATGAAATACATATTTTCATACTGTTTATATAGATGAATTATTTATGTTGAAATCCAGTGATATTTTATGAAAACCCATTGGCAGATATTTTCTTAATGTATCTACAGGTAAGCAAATTTACAACTATACTAAGAACTTTAGAAATTGGTAATCATATGTCAAAAAAAACCTTTCATTTTACTTTATGGATTTAAATGTTTTTCCTGTAAATTTAGTCATATTCTTCTGGGAAGGAACTCAAGGCCTTGCCAGGCTGATAAAGATGAGTGGTCCACACACAGAAATTGCTCAATAGATACCATGCCAATATGGTGGCTGGAGTAGCCCAGGTGAGATGTATCAAGAGAATCTGAAGGGACTGGAGTTAAAGGTGTGCATAGTTAGCAGCATCGGCCATGTGTAGAGGGAGATGCAGGGACACGCCGAAGTCTAACGCTTTTGGGTTGTATTCACGTATTATAGGAGGCACATAGTTGCAGCTGTGTTTAGAAAATTCTGGTTCTTTTTGGCCCTACCAACTAGTGCCTAACATTCTCTGGGCCAAATTTATGTACCAATTCCATTGTAAGGGAAAAACTCTACAATGTGCTCCTCTATTATGAGACTAATCTAGGACAATAATCTGAGATAAATAATGTCCTTCCATAGAAATGTTAACTAGGTTTGTTTTTCTTTAACAAGCTTCACCTAAAGCCTTGTACTGAGAATACATTATTTTTGGATCAACTGCTTCTAATCGTGTCCCTTACATCTGTGGCTTTGTTAGTGGCTATAATTTTCATAGTCATTTCAAATATAAAACTTTCTCCCGCTGCTGACTTATCACAGCTCTGTAGATGAGAAGTCATTTATTAATGTGCTCCCTTAGAAGCCAACCGAGGATGGGCCAATTTATTATGGTTTACCTTAGGCATTTTACCATATCACAAACATTTTACCACCCCCCTGCTTTTTGTTATTATAGTCATATAATGTACTTCTACATGTGTTTTAAACCACAGAATACATCATTGTTATGTTGTCTATATTTTTAAGGGATGCTTATATTCATCTGTATGGATAGACTTTTTGGCTCTCTTCCTTCCTCCCTGAAGATCAGGGCTTCCAAATAGGATCATGCTATGGCTGGGATGTGGTTTGTCCCCCAGAGGTTTATGTCCTGGAATTTTACTTCTCACTGTAGCAGTGTTAGATAATTAAGAGGTAAGGCCTGATAGAAAGTGTTTAAGTCACTGGGGGCTACCACCAGAAGGGATGAAGATAATTCTCATGGGACCCTTATGAGTAGTTAGTGCCTTTGAGAGTTTCTTGTTATAATATGAGTGGGCTTGATCCCTTGATCTCTGGTTTTCTGTCTCCCCATGTGACTTCTCCCTCTCTCGCACATGTTTCTGCCATGATGTCTTGTGCCATGTCATGATGTAGCCAGTAGGGCCTTTGCTAGCAGGTGAACTGGGCGGGGGCACCTGATACTGGAGCCTCTGAAACTGTGAACTTAATAAACTCCACCCCTTAGCCTTCTATGGCAATGGACAATGGACCAATACAAACAACTTCCCATTATTTTTAGGATTGTTTTTTAGTATTCTTGCATGGTAGGCCGGTTGGCAATGAATTCCTTTGGCCTTTAAAAAGAGTATATATTTTATTTTTGAAGGTACTTTTTATGGAATATAGATTGACAGATGTTTGAAATCAGATCACTAGAAAAGAGATGTTTGATGGTGATTAGCATGCAGGAAGTTTACCTTCCTAGACCAGCAGCTCTAAGGGAATGAAGAAATAAAAATCAGGCAAAAACTGACCTGTAATGTAATCATCATGTCACAACCAAGGCCTCTGCTGCTTTCATGGCGAGACGGAGGCTGAAATTTCCCAGCAAAATTGTCCTCGGCTTAGAGAAAGGAAAATGGTCTTTTTGTTGCAGTCCTGTCACCAAACTTTTACAGACCTGTTTCTCTTCTTTACAGAGGCTGACTTCTCTTCTTTCCCATCTGAATTCCTGTAATTTGGTGTAGGACTAATGTCTCCAGTGGAACTGTTCTGGCCAAGGTCAGAGACAAAAGTCCACAGCTAAGTCTATCCAATGCAGAAAATAAATTTGGGAATAACTATACAAATTTCACATATTTTTATTCATTAGAGCAACTCCACTTTTCAGAATATATTGAAGGGAGAGGTTCAGACAAGCAAAGATTACGCTCATACCACACACATGTACACACACACACACACATAAATGTCCTTCATTTTTTTTGTAATACATAATAAAGACCTGGAAACAATTTTAATGTCCATCAATAAAAGAGTTATTCTACAACCAATGTTATTTAATAAAAGCATAGTTAATATTTGCTGAGCAAGTGGCTGAAAAAATAAAGTTATGCAGGCATATACCCTCTAGACTAAAAATTTCGGTGATCTCCCAAGTGATTTTTATTAAATTTGAAAATAAAATCTTACTTTTATTACTTCTGTTGAGATGTTTGATATGTACTAAAGGAAATTTCTAAAGAAAATTAGGGGAAAACAGAATCAATTTGAAATGGAAATTGATAAGTAACTGAGTACAGACATCTTACCCTAAAGTAATGTTAAGCTTGCCCACAATTTTACTAATCTGCCACAGTTTACCAGGTGCACACATCTCTCTTCACCTCTGTTCCTAACTGAATCATTCTGAGTGTTTTTGAATCTCATACTAATTATAAGTAGAGGCAAGGATTTGTCTTTCTGTGTTTCTGGATATATATTTTATAGCCACATTAAAATTAGCAAGTATGAATAGTAGGCAGCAAGTAAATATTCACTGACACAACATTTGAGAGTCACCCCAGAAACATTCATCAGTCTTTAGTTAATTTCCCAGCTTCTATTCTTATGTACTCTTGGTCAGGAGCTAGGATTGAGTAGGGAGTACAGTCTGTACAACACTCACTTAAAGGTAATTAAATGGGCCCTTACTAGGGGAAGAATGAAATCTAACTTCCCCAGGAATACTAAAACATAAAAGAGCTACTGTATCTACTTTATAAAACCTAGTTCTGCCATCTGAATACTACTATCTCTTCTCCACTGATCCTGTATAATAAGTCGAAATAATTTTATCTTTATATTTGTATGGTTTTCCTTCCTCAATAGTTATGCTTCTAAAATAGTAAACAGCTTCCAGAATTGTGCTTATAGTATAAAATCACATTTCACAATTGCGGCAAAAAAATATGCCCAAATTTCCTTTCATAAGAAAATTAGAAGAGCCAGGTGTGGTGGTCTGTACCTGTAGTCCCAGCACTTCTTAGGCCGATGGAGGAGGATCATCAAAAGTTCGAAGCCTGCCTGTGCTACTTAGACAGTTCAAGGCCAGCCTGAACTACACTGTAGACCCTGTCTCAAAAAAGAAAAAAAAAAATAGCAAACCAGGCATAGAAGTGGACACCTATAATCCGAGCACTTTGAGAGGTTGAAGTAGGAGAACACCAAGACCACCCTGGACAATTCAGTGAGTCCCTGTCTCAAAATAAAACACAACAAAGGAATAGACTTGTAGTTCAATGAAGGCCCTGCGTTCAATCCCCAGGATCCCTCATAATCCCCAATATCATCAAAACAAGACAAAAATCAACTAAACAAAAAACCTAAAACCAAGGTAACAGATTTATTTTTTGCAGTTTTTATTTTATTAGTACGTATTTGCAGCACATGGTCACACATCTCAATTGTTTTTCATCCTCTTCCCCGTCCTTCACTCTCCATCCATCTCTTGATCCCCACCCCATTTAAGAAAGATCTGTCCCCTACTTCCTATTTTGCACCTTTTATTCACTCATTATTTATATTTTTAGTTTTTCATACAAGATCCCATGCAAATTTAAGCTTGTGTGTCCGGTTTGTTTCACTTAACGTTATGGTCCCAAGGTGCATCCATTTTCCCACAAATGACTCGTTTATCCTTTGCCAAGGTATAATTAACATACAAATAAAATACTTCAGATATTTAAAGTCCACAACTTAGTGAGTTGTGCACATCCCAGAAACGTTTTTGTACTCTTTTATAATCGATTTGTCTGCCCAGTCTCCTCCTAGCTTTTCCTAGGAGACAGCCACTCTGCTTTGTCTCCAAAGATTAATTTGTCTTCTAGAATTTTACACAAATGATAACACACAACATGTAATATTTTTGTTTGGCTTCTTTCACATAGCATTGCTGAGCTGCAGGTGTGTTTTGTATATCAATTCCTTATATTTTCACTGGTGATTTTACAGTGTGAATGCACACAGTATGACAGAAGCATGAGCTCAAAGCTATCTAAAGAAATTAAATTCCAAGAGGGATAGGCCAGTCGTGGATGAGCGAAGACAGGTGGCAGAGGCGTCCTCCTTCCCTGGGAACAGACAGGACGAGGATTGACATCTCTATCGCTTTTCTCACCTAGCTCATCCACCGCTGAATCGATCTGCATTGTATTTTTTCTTTCACATTGTGGTTAACATACACTTTTTTCCTATACTTCCTAATTTACCTTTTGCTTTCTTGTTCAATTCATGGATTACTTAGAAATGTGGTTTTTAGATGAAAAACATTTGGGTATTTTGTACATCTTTTTACCATTAATTCCTAATTTAATTCTTTTATGGTGATAGAATATATTTTGTACGAGAAATTTGTTTCACGGCACAAAATATGGTATATATTGTTAAATGTGTGAAATTGAAGATTATCTTAGTGATGTTAAGTGTATTGTTAGCTATTAATCAGCTTGATAGTGTTAAGTCTTCTATGTCCTTATTTATTTTCTGTCTTCTCATTCTATCATTTACTGAGGTGGGAATATTGAAATACCTGATTTTATTCATGGATGTGTTTATCCTTGCAATTCTGTCTGCTTTTGTTTCATATTTTGCAAATATCCTAAAATGTTCATTAAATGTTGCAGATTTTTAGGTCCTCTTGATTAAACTTTTAATCAGTGTTAAACATTTTTCTTATATCTCATAATCTTTTCTCTGAGTTCTATGTCTAATGTCATTAAAGCCATTCTAGCTTCCCTTGGATTAGTATTAGCCTATACGTCTTTACTGAAAAGACACAACAGGGCTTACTTTCAGGGGCTGTCTCTTCTATAGTCATTCTAGAACTTGTTTTCCAGGTAGGTCTTATTTTTGCAGAAACATATGTATTACTTAAATGGTCTTATAAGCCCCTTATGTTTTTGTTATTATTTTTGTATAAATATCCAGTTATTTTATAAAGACATCTAATTAATACAAAAATACTTACTCAGATAATTAGCCTCTTTGGCACTCTTAAATCTAACAAAAATGCATATATGTAGGCATCAAAAATAAGAAAAAACAAATAGAAGATAAGCTGGTTTTAAAATTAAAATGTACCTTTAATGTACAATTTCCTTACAATTAAAGCAAATAATGAGCATAACAACAGGAAAATAGACATCAGATGTGGTCAGACAATTCAGACAATAAAAGCACAAATGTTCAAAGCAACCTAGTAAATGTTTATAAATAAAGGAATGTAATACAAATTATAACAAATTACCAGTTTAAACTTATCAAAATGCTAAAGATTTTTAGAAAGATAATATTTTCTGTGTTTAAGAGAATAAAGGGCTCTCACACATTGTTGGTGAGGGAATAAATTGTCAGAATAACTTGCAAAAATTTTTGAAGGATGTCTTTATTTTATCACATGAATCCTTGTAACAAGAATTTATTCCCCAGCACAAATATTACTGTAGTAAATTAGCAAAGTAACAAATTAGCAGAACAATAAATGCAGAATATTCTATTTTCAGAAAAATGTACTTTTATGCATATGAAAATATTTGAAGAAGTCACACTAAAATCTGGAATGTGGCTAGTATTGTGGATGTTATAATTTTTTTCTGCTTACATGTCCTAGTTTTTAAAAACACTTGATTTCTTTAAGAATCTTAAACATTCTTTAACATTTTAGAACATTTGAACTATATCTAATGTAGACATACATCAAAAATCACTATAAAGTTATAAACATGATACCAACAATAACATTTCGGATATCGTTTTTTCTTTCCTATTTTTGTTTTTCCCCACAAAAACCAAACATGAGTTTATATTTATTTTTATAATAAAGGAGAAAAATTAACAATTTAGTAAATTATTAATGGAAAGTGTATGTTCATAAACATGTAGTTAGTTTATTTAGTAAGTCAGAGCCAGCAGCTCCACAATTGAAAATGGAAACTGAAAATTTTCAATCATGAAGCTGTTAAATTAAAAAGGAAACAGCTACAGTTTGATTAGAGAAGGACAAAACATCAGTGTAAAATGTGTGAACCAGAAAAACCTTGGTGATCCAGACCAGACCTTGAGTGACACTGACTAGACTGATTTTTTTGCCTAATTAAATTGGTTCCTGTGAGTTGAAAATATTTATAATATTGAAAGAAAATGTTCAAGTGTCAGGTCTGTCTCTCTTAGGAGTTAGGGAGAGAAGCCTTTTTGTGCTTTTCCTGAAAATCCCCAAGGTTTTCTTGAGATTGAAATGTCCAAGAAAGAATAAATTCAGTCTTTGAGGTACCAGGAGTAATTGAATTTTGTCTGTAGTATCTTTTATTGATGGAATATTTTGGGCAGAATTCTGGCTATTTTCTTAGCAAACCAGCAAACCTAACCAAATTCTCTGGATGTTCACTAGTGAAAAATGCTTGCAGTAACTCTCTTATGACACATGCTCAGTTTTAGAAACCGTTTAGAACTCAGTGACATTCTGACTGAAAGAGCCGATTAGTTTCTTCTTGCACTTTGCCCCTGTATGTGATGAAATGTGGCTAAGAGAAAGGGCTTTTCTAACTGCTAGATGAATGAAAACTATTTTGTCATGTGATGACTTGAAAGCTGTTTTAAATTTAGAGTATATTTCAGATAGGAGTGCTTAGGAAAAGCCCTATACATACACAATAGAACTTTACCTTCTACTATTGGTAGTTCTCAAAGTGTGTTCCTTGGACCAGTGGTGCCATTAAAATATAGATTCATGTGTTTCAGTATACTACTAAATCCAAAACCCTGGGCCTGGGGCAGAGCAATCAGTGACTTATGTCCTTTGGATAGTTCCAATGGATGCTGAATTTTGAGGAGCAGTAATCCAGGTGGACCTGGATATGCAATCTTAAAGATCTACTTAGGAGATGAAACAAAATAGTGGCTGATGATACCTAAATAAGAAACTTTTTCCTCCATGATGAATTTATGAAAATTTGGTAGCATTTTTATCTATTTTCTTTGAAAGATAAGAATTCTGACATTTCCTAATTGTTCTGATGAATAAACAACACAGTAACATTTCAGACAAGGAATTTGATGAAGTCTGCAAAATTCTGTTTAAAGAATCTTAATCTGATTAGGCTTCCACTGCACATTGCCACATACTATCCTTATATACTTTATGATATGTGCTGACACCAAAGCCCTGAAATCTTGAATCCATCACCACTAGTATAAGAATATTCTGTCATTGGCCATACATTTGAAAATTAGAGAATCTCATATAGCAACTCAAGTTATAAAATAAAGGTAAATAATTTTGGGGGACACACATTTAAGATAAGAGAAATCTGCAGATTAGTTGTACTGAATCACATTCTACAGCAAGGATAATTTTTAAGAAAAAGAAGCAGTGTGTACTTTGGTGGAAAATAGTGAAATTTGAAAACAGACTTGTGTCCATTCCTAATTATACAGAAAAAATACATCAGCAGGGATGAGGAATAAAACCACTTTTGTTTCACAGGAAACTGAGATCTTTAGAAAATTTTGAGCACATCCTGCCTTTCATCTTTAAAGCAGAATGCCCCAGTTATCTATTACAATTCTCTATTTATTTTATTCACACCTCTGTAGTTTGGACAAGACTATGAGAATAATTCATCTTGTCTCTTTACAGCATCAGCAGGGAAGGCTCAAAGTCTAGGTCAGTGATGGTGAAGCTTTTAGAGACCAAGTGCCCAAACTGCAATGCACAACCCACTTATTTATCACAAAGTGCCAACACTGCAATTAAACCTGAATACTGAGGTTTTAGTTTAGAAAAAAACAACTGTTATCTGATGCTCAGCTGACAGAAAGGGCTCTGCGTGCCCATTGCGGCACACGTGCAATACTTTTGCCGCCGATGGCCTAGCGGCTAGAGTAAGACCAGACTCATTCACTAATATGTCTGACGGTTGATCCACATTGCAAATGGTGAATTTAGTTAGGGTTGGCCACAAAACCTTTACCTGTGGTCTCCTCATGTGGCCTGAGCCTCTCAGGAAGAGCATCCTGAGAAACAGCCCAAGTGGAAGCTATGTTTCTTTGGCAGCCCAGCCTGGATGGAGTCAAAGCTGGCAAGACTTCCACCAGACACTCTTGGTAAGAGACTCGCCATCCTTCCAGCATCAAAGGGAGGAATCGTGCACCCCGTTTTCCAATGCATGAATGCCAAGTTTCTGGAAGAGCATGTGGAACCAGAAATATATTTATCGTCACTCATGGAAAATGGAATGTTCCATAATGCATCCTCTGGCCATAGTAATTCATACTTTCCTAGACATGAGAGTGCGCAGGCATTTTTAGGATTTCAGCCCCCATCTGTAGAGAGGACCCAGCCAGTTCAAGGTAGAATAGAAGAAAACCAAGGCTGCAGATTCATGAGTAAAATAGTTGATGTCTTATTTTATACCATTATGTTTTATGGTTTGTTATGCAGCAATAAAAAATATGATTTGTTATTCAGCAATAGATCATGGATTATTAACTTTTTTCTTTGGCTGAACACAAGCCATAGACACAATGTTACAAAAATCACTATTCAAATCAACGGATTTTTAAAAATAAGGCTGATTCTTAAGAGCTAACCCACTTTGTCTTCCAGAAAATAGTTTGAAATACATTTAACTGAGACTTGTGCCATATTGTAATAACCATGAATTTATTCATCTGAATTTTTGTAAACATAATATATTGCAGATCTCGGTATCTGCTATTACTTGTGACACATCTCACAACCGATCACCTACCAGTGAATGCAAGGCAAAAGCCATAGCCACTCTTGGATGAATAAGAACTTAACAAAAGGCTCCAAAACTGACAAATGAATGCAAAAATCTGAGTTTAGTTATTTATTTAAAGAAGATTTGCCTATATAGCTTGCTGCTAGATAGACAGAAATGTGTAAAAGGAAGGGCAAATGGAGATATTTTCAATAAGCAACTTTCCCCCCACCCACAGAGAGCTGATAGAGCAGCTATCTGTGACTTCTCCATCTCCAGACACCTCATCCACTGTGCAAGCTCTTCGGAGACACCATGGTCACACCACTCGTGGTGCCTGATTAGGACTCAGCGGTCCATCAGATTTCACATTCTTCTAAGACAAATGTTGAACAATGAGTTCGGTGATCATATTAACAAGTAAAACATTCAAAACACAAATTGCACAAATAAACATATGGCCTGTTTTCAGTTAACTCTGGACAAATCTGTGGAACAACTTTTAAGACAAAGGCATGGATAATATACTTTATATCCCAATGGATAATTCCAGTTTGGAACCAAGACATGAGAATGATGTTCACCCAGTATTCATCATGATTAGTAGGATTTTCACTGAAAGCACTCCGCGTAGTTTTCCAATGGTCTCGATTGGCACTTTAAATTCAACTTCTAAGTGCTTTGTAAAATTAATTTGCTTGCTCAGGATTTCACACCTCCTTTATTGCAGTAAGTGAGAAAGCTATAGGAAGAAAAGACCTTTGCCAAATTTCTGCTGATTGAGAACATTAAGCCAAGTTACATTATAAAAGAATCCAAATTATGTCACTTCCACTGAATCACCTTACCTTATCGTCTATTAGGCCATCCCCATAACCGATGTGTTGTGTTGTTTTCTAACAGGAACTTGAGTTCTGATAATTAAATCATCAGACTTGAAACTTTAACATCACTTAAATTTTTCTCGGTTTAAAAACAACACCTCAAACAGTTTATAATCACAATAAATAGAAAATCTGAACTATTAAAATAACTTGCCTCATATATGCTGCTGCTAAGATGAAGCTAGTCTTGATCATGAACCAGCAGAAGATCATATTTTGACGTGGGGGAAGGAATGAGGTCCCCAGTGCTCTGTGCTAAGCCATAAATAGAATATCAAATGGCAGATGAAAGTTAGATTTCCCTGTTGACTCTATGGCCCAAAGAATCAGAAATTTGTTTCTGAAGTCCCAAACCATCCATTCTTAAGTTTATCATTTAGGGATGACTGTTGTGCTTCAATAATGTCCATAAAGTTGGACATACTGAAAGTCCTAGTTTATAAAATATGCTTCTCTGTATTGCTCAGAAATGTACACAGTGACTGTATATGCACCTGTGTGTATGTGCACACACATATCTGATAACAGACTGACACCCTCTCAGTATTTTGTAAACAAAAGCAAACCATCGTGTGCATTCATAAAGAAGCCCACCACTTTTTTCACAAAGACAGGACTTCTAAAGTAAAAGGTGCTATATTCTTTTGAGGCAGATCTTTGTCAATTGCTGTTACAATTGTTATACTTTCAACTAAGAATGCTGACCTTGAGCATTAGCAGAAAGGAAGCTAATACAGGCGTTTTATCTATTTGCTTAAATAGAAAGGACCTGGCCCGAAAGATCATTTGCCAAAACTGACCTATTCCTCATTACCTAGTTCCTGTGGTAAGAAAAACAGATGTAAATTTGGAACATCTGTCTAGGGGACCAAAACAGAAGCTTGAAAGCTGAACTGGAGAAAAGCTTTTGGAACAGGCAATGAGGAAGCCTACTATGGCTGATATGCCTGAACATTTTGTTTCCTTGGCCCCCTCCATGCCATGTGCTGAAAAACTCAAATTGATTTCTCCTTGAATGCAGGCTGGCCCATGGCTTTGATGGTAGGAGTCTGGTATACCAAGTTTCTTTCTTGGCACTATGGCTCCTACTAGCTTAGGGCAAGGTGCCAAACAGACAATGGTGTGAGCTTCCTCAAACTCACAGCACACAAGTCTTCCCTGTGTGACTCCACTGGAAATCTCAATCAAAGAGTTTGAGTTTAGGTTGCTTTGAGATGACATAACAAAGTGGTAATTAAGCATTTTCATTTATTTCATAATATCTGTGTAACAATTTTATAGTTTTCAAAAGCAACTATCTCTCACGGAAGAAACCAAGATGATGTTGAATAACCCTATCTATGTCTCTTATCAATGAGATACTAATTGCCTATATTTAAATATATCTACGTCATATGTCTAAATCGTGGTTATTTCCCAAAGATTCAGATTTCTACACTGAGCTTCCTTTGGGGAAGAGACAATATCTAATTCACCCTAAAAATTAACAAAGTACCTAACAAAGGCACACAATAAATATTAAAATAATACAGTATTGTAAGATGTTTTGTATAAACATGTTTTAAGGTCATCCAAATATTATAAAACCCATTCCTTAAATCTATGTGCAAGAGTCCCAAAAGTTCTTTAGCCAGTATTTTTATTCTCATCTATAAACACTTTACAGTATTTTAGATCCCCACAAAAAAACATTTCTGCAAATCTTGTCATTTTTAGTACACTGGTAAAAAGCCAAAATTATAGAAAAAGGTTTTTCCCCCCCAACATAGCAAACTTAAACCAAGCTGTAGCTCTTGCCCAGCAGCTGTGGAGGATGAAATACTGGCTCTGCTACAGAGGAAGTTGCACAACCTAGTGCTGCTGAGACCTGTTGATTCCGAGAGAAAGTCATTTTGAAGCATTTTTCCATAGTCCTTTCTTTCTCAGATTGCAGGGGCATTATTGTTGGTATCAAAAATGTCTTCCTCAAAGGCTCATTATACTGAGAATTTGGGTGCTGATGGGCTTTGGGGCAGTGATTGGACCATGAGTGCTCTAACTTCATCATCTGATTAATTTGATCGTAGTTTGATGGCATTATTGGGAAGTGATAGAAACAGAAAGTGGAGCCTAGTAGAAGGGAGAGGATCTTGAGGGCATGACCTTAGGGACTATTTCTGGTCCCTGACCTCTTCCTGGCTGCCATGACCTGAGCAGTTTGACTCCCCCGTGTTGTCTCTGCCATGATGTTCTGCCTCACTTCAGGCCCAGAAGGGACAGAGTCAAGTGGTCATGGACTGAAACTTCTGAAAGAGTAAGCCAAAATAAAATCTTCCTCCTTTAAGCTGTTTTCTTCAGCTACATTGTCACATAAATTGCAACATAAATATCAGTCCCTAAAGATGTCAGAATTAGAAAATAATTCGCAAGATGACATTCAGTGATAATCATGTAGTCTATGTTAGGTATCAACAAATTTGACTGATGTTAACGGAGAGCTCATGAGTATCCAGGAAGGCCCCCTTAAAAAGAATGTTTTCATTCTTTTTAAATGATACCTTCTTGACCCGGGACCCAGGAATCCCAAAAGAAAGCATGGTCCAGGCAAACATATCTAGTACAGCTGGAAAGGAGAACACAATCAGCAAAGCACGAGAAGGTCTGTCCAGCACTGGCCACCACATGCTGTAGTTCATGTCATATATCCAATATGGAAACATATAAGATGTACAAAGGAGCTGAATAATGAAAGGTAATCATGATTAATGCAGTCATGGTAGTAGCTAAGGCTAAAAAACATGGACTTAAAAAGAAAGTCCAGCCACCTGGAAATTTATACAAAGACATTATTATTCTAAGAAAACCCATGCAGTAAAGCCCAGGGGATGCATGATGGCCCAATGTGGGCCAGCACCAAGGGTGAAACATTGCTTCTCAGCACTGGTGTGTTGAGAATTTTGCTGACCAAGCAAAAAGACAATATATGTTCGTAATGTGTTTATGTATGTGTTCATTCATTGATTTTAAGTTCACTTTTTAAAAAAATGACTTTTGTGTGTTTCTGCCCATATTAGCTTAAGAACTTTTATTTCTTGATTTTTTCCCAAGAGAGTGAGTTTGTTGATTTGGACAAGCATTTCAAATTTTTCATATATATTCTTATGAGGCAATTAATCACCTCAAAGAGATTACTCATAAGAAATGGAAAGTTTTTCATTTTTACAGCTTTGGAAACAAGATAGTCCCAATTCTTTGTCAAGATGTAAGAGCCTTACTTTGGCCTACATTCCTTTTAGGCCCATTTACCCATTTATTTCTGATTTTAAACATAACTGGCAGGAAGATCAAAGAATGGCTAAGAAACACTTTCAATATATTCAAATCAAGTGTACTTTAATAGAACAATACAATCTTTCTAGTCTTTAAAAATGCCATTTGATGTTTACTGGTTTTCCTCCCAAAGAATAACTTGAATGAATGATTTTAAATTTCACAAATTTTTTTCATTGAGTTTATTGGTACTTCCTAGGTATACAGTACAGTTACATTCATTACTGGGATATTGTACCTTTACATGCCAGAACCACATCTTCTTTATCCAGTCTCCAACTGATGGGCAAATGGGCTGTTTCCAAGTTTTAGCTATTACAAACTGTGCCACTATAATCATGGGTGCCCATATATTGTGTTCACAGGATTTTAAATTTCACAATTCTTTAAAGTTAAGAAAACTAATCAGAGGAACTATATAAATTATTGATTTTCATGTTTTGTGAAAAATTAAAAATTTCCCAATAACTATCCTCATGTTATTTTTCAGTATCGTTTTAATACCACAAAATCAAGAAGGATACAATCTGAATATGTAAACAAGGAAATAGTTTAGAATTACAAAAGCTTACTAGTTTTCCTAAATTTATTATGTAACTAAACTTAAGGCATATTGGGACTAACTCGTTTAGGCTGAAGTGGCAGGATTTCCGTCTCTAGCTAGGATAACAACACATATTTAGGAAGCCATTGCTGTGGGTAGGTCACTATGTTGCCTTGAAGATTTTTTAAAAATCAGAATTAGAAGTAAACATCAGCCAGTCTGGACAGTGTAGAGTCACTACAGATTTATGCCTTGTCTTTTCTCTATTTTGTTACTGACACTTACACTGATCTTTTAGAACACCACAAACAGAACATCTATCTTACCCTGCAGTGCTGATTTGACCCAGAAATACTCTCATGCAATTATGTACACAAGATATTAATACTGGAAACCTAAAACTTCTACATTCATTTCCATAGTCATAGCGAGGCTCATATGACTCAGATTTAATAAATAAACTTTCAGCTTATTGCCCGTTGTCCCATTTCACACACACTGCTGTATGTGAGGCAGAAGAGAACATTGCGTTCTTCAGCAATGGTTCAGCATGCACTGGGATTGAGTTACTATGCCTACTTGATTTACTTCTGCACTCCTGCATCAATCAAGCCAGGAGGGCGTAATGAGAAGGAAGACAGCTCATAAGCATTGAAAACATAATATTACAAGCCGGGTCAGAGAGACATGAATAGCAGGGTTGGACAGCTTCTATTCATGCAAACAACAGAGTTACTTCTCAAGATGATACCAACCATTAAGCAGAATTTTTATAGAGATCATTAAGATTTTCTTTCAGTCCTTTCTAAGCAAAGTATGAAAGGAATAGTTCTCTAAAATAACCTTAAATTTTATGAGATCAATTACTCCTGGTTATAATCCATTTGCTTTCTCTACATTTTTTTAACTTAATAAGCCAATTATGTGTTTCTTTCCAATTTGTGTTATTCTTAATTTTTAAAAAAAATACTTTTTTGTGGGATATATAATTAGGGGTTGTCCTTCATTTAAGGTTGTTCCTGGTTTTCTTCATAGCTATTAGAGAAAATTATTTACTGGCTATATTTTGTCAGCCACACTTTACAAATCAGTCCCCTCAAATTTTCAGGCAAGACCTGGTTCTATTCACAGACCCTCTACTCAACTAGAACCATGAAGAGTAAGGAAAACTTGCTCCATGGGACCATTACAGTAGTGTAAGTATCTACTCTAAGTGAACATTTTAAATTTAATTCTCAATGATTTGTTTCTTCTCTTGTGGACCCATTTTGTTTCTTACAAAAAACCCACTTTTTTTCTTGTTTTTTATCCCTTTCTACCACAAGAGAGTAAAGTAACTCAGTATTTCTTGTTGGTGTATATGGCTTGCTCAGTGTGTGTAGAAATGCCAAACTTTTGAAACAAGCGAATTAAATGACTGAGATTGGAGGGGGCTTTCCAGGAAGAGAGGTAGGGAATAGGATGCACTAGCACCTTGGAAACTGTGTTTGATAAATGGGGTTTCAGCTATCATTAGCAATAAAACATCTCCCGGAAAAGCATTTTATTATTTATAAAATTGCCCCCAAGATTTTAATGTATATATGCAGGGAAAGTATATTGCCATCTACATCTTCCCAAGAAATTTTAAAATAATTTCTTTTGTGAAACATTACTGTGCCCAGATATCTCTAGTCAATCCATTTGAATAAAGCTTTTTGTCTTATGAGTGAGAAATATCTAGGTATCTACTATGTTACAGTGAGATTCACTCAGTCTGGGCCCCTTTGAGACCCAGTCTGTTTTAATAACCTGTCTATCCCCTCCCAAGACCATTTCTTTTGAACTCCTATCTCATATAAACTGAACACTGTATATAAAATGCTAAAATACTTGTGTTATTATTATAATTTCAAATACTTTCTGGATAAAAATCAAGAAAATAGGACAATTAGTCAATTATAAAGACCTGGGAAAAGAATCCAGGAAGAGCTGCAGGGTTGGAGTGTGACCACCCAGGACTCCCCTTGAACGGTACTCCTTTCACTAATGGAAAAAATCATGTCTAAACCCTTATAATGTATTCCTGGGGAAAAAAGGAATATTATCTTACATAATTACCATGTCTGTGTGTAGAAGCAACTGACAATTTAGATAATTAGGTGCCATTTAACAGGGAAGAGAGGGAGGAGAAACTTGGAAATAGGGGAAAATATGCCCACCATTTGGAGAACCCCGCCCGCGTTTGATATTTCCAATCTTCTGTTTCTAAGGAACGCAGTGAGATTCATCTACTCAGACTTGGACTTCACTGAGCAGATTCCTCTTTTCTTTCTTCTCCGGGGCCTCTTTCCACCCCAGTTCATGATACACCTTTAAAAACTCCTCATGTACTGCCAATAAGAACATTTAGCAAGAAAATGGATGCATATTGAGGCCATACTTTTAAGTGAAATAAATAGGACACACGTGTAAATACTGAATAGTTTCTCTGGTGTGAAAAACTGTAAGTGTAAACAAGATCCAAATTGTATAACTGACAATCTGAAATAGGAAGAAAAGGACTAAAGGTGTAGGGGAAGTGGGAAGGGTAGGGGAAAGGAAAGAAGGGAAAAGAAAAAATATGAGAAAAGGAAAAAATGGAAACAAAGTATTTGTAAATAGGGAAGGTTAGAAAAAGTAAAGAGAGGGCAGGGGTGTGGGGAAAAGATAAGAACCAAGATACATTATGTAAAGCTACAAGATCCCAATGATGAGTGTAACTGCACTGTATACCAAAAAAGTATTAATAAACTTAATGAAAAAGAACTTAGCAAAATTGAAGGTTACAAGGTCAGCACTTAGAAATTAATTGTATTTCTATAAACAAATACTGAATAATTGGAAACAAAACTTATATACATTAACATTTTAGTGGCACCAAAATATGAAATATTTAGGTATAAATCTTGAAAAATATATGTTCAAGATCTATAAGTTTAAATAAAAAGATGTTCATGAAAGAAATCAAGGAGCAAAAGAAATGTTAAACTATGCCATGTTTATGGGTTGGAAATCTTAATACAGTGAAAATGTCAGTTGTCACCAGATTGATTTATAGAATCAATGCATTTCATACCAAAATCCCAGTAGGATTTTATGTAAGCATAGAAAAGCTATTTTAAAAGTTACATGGAAGGGCAGATGAACTAGAATAGCTGAAACAATATAGAAAAAGAGCAAAGTTGTAAAAATTACATATCCAATAATAAGACTTAATAAGTTTAGGGCTACATATACTGTGAGATTGGTGAAGGAATAGACACATAGATCAATGCACAAACTAGAAGAGAATCCAGGAATAGACCAACAGAAATAATGACTATTTGACCTTGACAAAAATATACAAGCAATTCAATGATAATAGTTCATATATGCTTGAAAAATAGTTACCAATACACAAGAAAATAACCTAAATCAGGCATGGTGATGCACATCTTTATTCCCAACACTCTGCGTGGCTGGAGCAGGAGTATTGCAAGTTCAAGCCCAGCCTGGTCAATTTAACCACTGAGCCCTGTGTGAAGGACTATGGATGTAGCTCAGTGCAAAGGCTCTGGGTTCAAACTTCCATAATACCAAGAAAGGGAAAAAAAGAAGGAAAGATAGTTGGAAAGAAAGAAGGAAGAGAGGGAGGGAGGTAGGGAGGAGGGAGGAAGGAAAGGAAAAAAGGAAGGAAACTTAGACCTAAACTTCATACATTATACACAGATTAGCTCAAAATAGACAAAGATGTAAATCTAGAATCATAACACTTATAGATGAAAGCATAGGAAAACACCTTCATGAGCTTTTATCAAGCCAAGTGTTCTTACAAATCACACACAAAGCACAATCCATAAGTATATGAATTGATAAGTTGGGCTTCATAGAAATTAAAAGTTGTTTTTCTGCCAAACACTCTATCAAAGAAAAGAGAAGGGGACCAAGCAATATAGGGAAGGGGGAGGAAGAGGAGGAGAAGGTGATAAAAAACATGTTATGTACAGGCACCAACCACCCAAAATAAATGTAATCATTATGTACTGCAAATGTGTGCTAATAAAAAATAAAATAAAAACGAAGACATTTATCAAGAAAATGAAAAGATAAACTATAAACAGATTAAAATCTTTTCAAATCCCAAACTAACAAAGGACATGTATTCAGAATATAAAGAAATCTCAAACATTTAACAAATTCCATATGAGCATCCTTATATGTGGAAACTAAAAAATTCAAATTCATAAAAGTAGAGAGTAGAATAAAAGTTACCAGTGATTAGGAGTGGATATCAGACAGAGAAGGAAGAGTCGATGTACAGTTTTGGTTAGGGGGATAAATTCTATTGATCTAATGCACAGTATGATGACTATAATTACTAATTGTGTATTGAAAATTTCAAAACTTCTAGAGTTGATCTTAATTGTTCTCACCACAAAAAGGATGACTATCTGAGGTGATGGATGTGCTACTTAATGTGACTGTATCATTCTATCATGTATATATACCATACCATCAAATTTTACCCTATAAATGTACATGATTATTACTTGTCAGTTTAAAAATAAGTAAAACTCAGTTTAAAAATAGGCAAAGGACCAAAGAAAATTTAAGATAGCAATTAAGCACTTGGGAAGAGGTACAGCACACTGACCATAAGAGAAACAAAAATCCCCCCAAAATACTGGTATCTCTCCAGTAGAATGGCTAGAATGAAAGATACTGTTCAAATTAAGCACTGGAAAGGATGCAGGACAGCTGGAACTTTTTGACATTGTTCACAAATGTTAGTGTACTCATTCTGGAACACAGAAATCCCATCCGTGGGTATTTACCTTAGAAAAGTGAGTATCATGTTCACAAATAAATCTTGTGCGTGATTTTCTGTGGTACCTTCATATGCAGTAGCCAGAAATTGCTATAAGTAACAGTATTGGTAAACAATCCAAAGGTCTTCAGCAAGAAAATGGATTGTATGGAATGCCACATCCTTATAATGGAATCCTACCTATAATGACAGACGATGAACCATTAATGCATGAGTGTATCAATAAACTTAATGGGGGAAAAATACATGAGGCAATGTGGATAAAGTTCAGAGTCACAATGTGGAATGTAAGAAATCAGCCTCAAAAGTTTGTACATTGTTTGATTTTATTTCTATAATATTCTCAAAAAGACAAAACCATAGGGATGGAGGTTAGCAGTTGTCAGTGGTCCTAGATTGGGAGATGATGTGATAATACCAGGGTTTTTATACAACTGCTGTATCCTGACTTTAAGTGAGGTTTCTACAAAATTCATAATGTTGCACACCAAAAATATCGATTTTACTATGTGATCATTTTAGAAATAAAAAATGTAACATTCCATTTGGCAGTGCAGATTTTTAAAAGATTCCATCTATATTCCAGACAATGGTCCAAAAGCCACATTACCTATCCTGGCCATAAAGAAAGATGAGACTGTTATCTTGCAGTTATCAAGAAAAACAAGAAGAAGAGATGTCAGTGGGCCATGATAATATTGCTCAAGGCAAGAGTTTGAGAGAGTGTTGCCTTGGTTGTAAAGTAGTGTAAGTGAAGAAAGAAGGGAGAAATGGGAGGTTCCTTTACGCTCTAGTCTTCATAAAGGTTATATACTTATGATCCCAGTTTTCTAGATGTTTCTAAAACCTCACTGTCACCCTTACTCATTTACTTAGTTTTGCTTCTTATGTCCTTTTCTTCCACCTATATTCTTCCTTATACTTCTAGTAAGGAGAGCCAAGTCAAAAGGTAATATCAGGGATTTATTTTAAAACAATGGTTTAATAGAGGTAAAACTGCACTTCTCATGGTTTCTGTTTATATATAATCCTGCATAATAGTGACTGTGATGATTTTAGTAAATTATTTTTGTGTCTTATGGAATTTCTGGTGTGTTCATAGATTCAAATCTGGTCAAGTGATTTGGGGATAGTTTTATTGTCAAGTGTATTATATTCAAATTCACATATCAAAATACTTAATCAGAATATCCATTCAATTTAAAGTCAGTTTTACTGGAGATAAACAACCTTTCTAAAAATTAGGAAAGTCCACTAGTGCTAAACTAAGCAAGAACCAGGCAATGATATCATCATTGCTTTGTCAGTCACATAATTAGAAAAGTGTTTAATAGGTATTTATGAAATGCAAAAGAGGAAAGCTGGTGGTTATAATTCTTAACTTTAAGGTCCTGTACTTTGTTTCATTTCTCAAAGAACATTTTAACACACCTCCCAGAAAGAAAAAGACTCAATTATTTAGTAGTTTGAATAATTTAGCTGCCATTTATTACCCTGTTTGCTATACAATAAATGCTTCTTACATTTTATCTTCACAAGTGTAAATGTCTTGGCCCTCCAGAAAGGGACTATGGCTTTAATTTTAAAGCTTTCAAACATAGGTAGCCCTCACTAAAAAATTATTAAATGAATGTAGAAAGGAATATTAGAATAAAGTGTTATGTAAAAAACAGTAAACAATTCTGCTGGTTATGACAGTGAGGATGTCGCTAAGGTTTGAAAGCATCCTCCAAAGACCCACATATGAAGACTAGTTTGCAGTGCATGGAGGTACTGGGGATTTCTGGAGTCTGTAAAGGGTGGGCCTAGTGGAAGGAAGTTGGGTCAATAAGGCTGGGCCATTTAAGGAGATGTTAGGATCCAACCCCTTACTCTTTTTCTCTCTCTTCTTCCCATTTGCCATGAGGCAAGCAGCCTCCTCTACCACATGCTTCTGCAATAATGTTTTGCCTTAGCACAGGCCCAAAACAATGATGTCAACCAAACATGGACTGAAACTCCTAAAACTGTGAGCTAAAGCTGGGCATGGTGGCATACACCTGTAATCCCAGCATTTGGGAGGCTGAGGCAGGAGGATCGCTGTGAGTTCGAGACCAGCCTGGGATACACAGTGAGTTCCAGGTCAGTCTCAACTACATAGTGAGACCCTGTCTCAAAACAAACAAACAAACAAACAAACAAAAAAAAAAAACTGTGAGCCAAAGTCAATCTTTTCTCCCTTTAAATTATTTATCTGACATATCTTGACATGGCGATGGAAAGCGAACACAGATGCTAACCAAAGACAGCTGGCCATCATGCAAAACGTACTTCTCCTCTGGGATGAGGTGAGGCCATGGTCACTGGGCTTTCTGGTAGACCCATTGTCTCACACTTTGTCCCATTTCCCCAACTAATTACAGCATTTCTTCTGAAAGGTATCAATAAATTTAAAAGGCCTCGAACTAGATGTTTGTGACAAAGCTAAAACATTCTGGCCTAGAAAACTGCAGTCTCTTCCTCTGGGTGACGCAAGCCCTGGCCTTGTTTGTACTCAATTTAGACATCAAAACTTGTACTCTTTGTACGATGCTATTTGCCCATTACCTTCATTCAGTTTTCCCACATACCTCTCCCAATTATCTACCAATTTAATCCATTTAATGTATCTCTACTACCACAAATACGTTCCCTTTAGCATTTACTACCACTTGGGCTGAACTTCAAGGACCTCTAACAGGCTTTGTGATTCATTTATTTTTCCTCTTTCTGTTCAATTTTATCACAAAAATGGATGCTACTGCTGTAGACAAATGCACTGGCAAGAACCTAAGTACACAATTGGCCATTTAGTCCTGAAAAACAGAATAATGGCTGCAAAATGGATTTGGGCCACAGGGCAGAAACCATACTTAAACTTCATTCAGTATAGCACATGCCACAGAGTTGATGTAGTGAAAAATTGTATCATGATGAGATGTCCTAGGTCTGGGTACCGTTTACTGTCCTTTCCATTATTGCTGGTAATGGCAGCATTTTCACAAATGGAGCAACATTTTTCCTGCTGCAGATCAAGAGGACATAGAAAAATGTCCTATTATCCTATTTGAGAGACAAATAAAGTAATAATTGAATTATCTCAATGTTGCTTGGATCTTTGCAGCTAATATTAATTATTATCTCTAGCCATTGGGCACCAGAGGAATTAGTGCTTCTAAATTACAATGAAGTATATTTGTATCATTTGTTTTGCAGGAGAATTAGCCCATTCTGACTTTTGGGAGGAGGACCTGTCTGAATCCTCTGACTCAGACAATTCTGTCTGGCATTTTTAGAACACCCCTAATTTTTCCCTTTGACATAAAGATCATGGAGGATGGCCTGTAATCATACAATGAGGCTTTATTGAAAAATATAAAATATAGTGCAGGTATATTTAAAAATATTTGTTACAGTAAAGGACACACTACCATTAATACTCCTCAAAATATTTGTTGCTTTAAACACACTTAGCCCATCATTCTTGTCACTTTCTGGAGCAGTCCTGAATTCCTCATCTGAGTTTCTTTAGTTGCATTGTTGTGATGCCTTGATGTCCTGAATTGATTCAAAACATTTACTTTTCTTGGTTATCTTGACTTTGGGGAAGAGCTGAAATTTGCACAGTGCCAGATCTGGTGACTAAGGACTCATAATTGTGATTTTTTTTTTACAATCTTGCTTTTCCATTAGATGGCACTCAGCAGGAGCAGTCATCATATTTTAAATCACATCTCATAAAGGTACTCACAAAAGACCTCCAGAACTTCTTCAGAAAGTAGCAACAATGATGTAGTAAGTGTGGCCAAAACAAGGGGGATCATTTTGATAGGGATTGATGGCAATGTGTCTTTTACTATAATAATATTTTGTTTAAACATTCACTATATTTTTCAATTATGGATACACACATGTGTGTGTATTTGCATCCTATTAAAACTTGTATTCCATTATTGAAGCCATACTCTTAAGTGAAATAAGTAAGACAAACACATGTAAATACCGAGTAGTTTTTCTAGTGTGAAAAACTGAAAGTGTAAATAATATCCAAAATGTATAACTGATGATGTGAAATAGGAAGAAAAGGGCTAAAGGTTTAGGTGAAGTGGGAAGGGCAAGGGAAAGGAAATTAGGGAAAAGAAAAAATATGAGAAAAGGAAAAATGGAAACAAAGTCTTTGTAAATAGGGGAGGGAGGAGGGGGAGATGGGAGGGCAGGGGTATGGGTAAAAAAATGAGAACCAAGATCTGTCATGTAAGGGTACAAGATCCCAATGATGAATGTAACTATACTGTATACTTAAAAAGTACCAATAAACTCAATAAGATTTAAAAAAAAAAACTAGTATTCCATTATAACTTTGTCTCCCATGGGCTAAGGAAAACATTTCCACACCAAAGAAAAGAAAATACACATGGGACCTCAAGAACACCATCCCATTATGAGTAAGTAGAATTATTTATCCTGTGGAAAGATAATAATTTGGTAACAACTCAAAACCCAATTAGAGGATTTTCAAACTCATAAGAACCTTGTAAAGAAATATACTTGGAAAATGGAATTTTTCATTGGACAGCTTTTTTAATAGCGTCCATTCTTGTTTGTGGCCAGTTTGGAAGATCTAATGAATGAACAAATTTCTCCCACAAAGATTAGAGAAAAGGAAGAAACCTGCTAAGTCTGACAACAGCCCCATGAGCCTTCACCAGCTGAGAATTGAAAAATAGGTGGAGGCAAGGATTTCTAGCTAACTACCTGTTTGTCTCTCTCCCCCCTCTTCTTGACTTACAAAATCCGATTTTTGTCTAGGAGGCAAGATCCCCATCTAAAAGATTATATTTCCCAGTCTTTCTGCAACTTGTAACAACTAATGAGACTGATGTGGAAGTAAATAGGTAGGGCTTCTGGGAAAGCACTTTAAAGAGCTGATTCCCCAGGAGGCTGTGAATTTGCAGCCCTTTCTGCAATTGACAAACCACTTCTCTCTGTGTGGAACAAGAACACAGATAGATAACAGTGCCTCTGAAGTCATCTTGGACCACTCTAAAAACGAATGAGAGGTTCCAAGGATGGAGAAACAGTATTAAGCTCTTGTTCTTGATAAATGTGGTACCCACTAGCCTTCCCTCAATTTCCAGTCTCTAAAACTCACATAGAGGAGAAAAAAATGTGTCTTTTAATGTTATAGGTATTTAGGTTTTTCTGTTCAGGGTATTCTTTTTTTTTTTAATTGAGTTTATTGGTACATTTTAGGTATACAGTACAGTTACATTCATTATTGGAATCTTGTACCTTTACATGACAGGTCTTGGTTCTCATTTTTCCCCTATCCCTGCCCTCCTTTCACCCCCCTCTTCCCCTCCCCGTTTACACTTTATTTCCATTTTTTCATTTTCTCATATTTTTTCCTTTTCCCTTATTAGCTTTCCCCTACCCTTCCCACTTTCCCTACACATTTAGCCCCTTTCTTCCTATTTCACGTTGTCAATTTCTGTTCAGGGTATTCTGCTAGAGTTGATGTTAAAAACCTAGTCAAGCAATTATAATAATTTTACTGAGCTCTATCTGTATCTTAAAACTGTGTTATGTACTTACACATATATAGAAGTGTATCCTTGCCCTCTTCTTTAACACTTGTTTTAGATGGAATGACACTGAACATAATGGTGTATCAAATTTTCTTTGGGAAAACCACATGAACTCACATAACTCTACATTTCTGTTAGTATGCACTTTTCACATGTTTTTTCCCTCTTAATAAGATTGTAGGGTCCTTACAAGAGAATCTATATCTAATGCATGAACTGAGTGACCATAAAAGTATTATAGCAGTGACACAAGTAAAATTATACTATGTTAGGGGAGGGGAGTGAGACCAAGAAAGCAGTGAATTTGAAGATGACTTGGCAGGCACATTGTTCCCTTCGAAAAAGGACTTTTCCAGGGCCGGGGATTTAGCTCAGTGGTTCCACCACCTGCCTTGCAAGCACAAGGTCCTGAGTTCGATCCCTGGTACCAAAAAAAA
>NW_022900913.1:51902002-51910871 GCF_012274545.1 Fukomys damarensis | reverse complement strand
GGAAAAAAAAAAAAAAAAAAAAAAGGTGCACCAGATTGTGTCCATCACCTGTGACATCCTTCAGGAACTGATCATGTGGATTATGACTTTATATAAGCATTATATATAAGTGACAGTATATATTCAAATAATGAGATACTTTAGGAGATCAGCAATGAGAGAGACAAATGGACTAGAAAAGCCAGTGATATGTAGAACACTGAACCTTGACAATGGGAAGGGATTGAGGTAAACTGAAAATGTGAGAAGAAGCTCATGAAGGAACTTCCAAATCTTCCAGCTGCCCCCAGTGGGGAAAATTATCAGAGTTTAAATGTAAATCATCAGCTTGAATTGGCACAAGTCATTTAGTTAAGCTCTGTACGAATACCTGTTGTACACTGCCTCCCTAGTTAGTGCTGTAAGTCTATTCTGTCTATGTGATGATACCTGTTAAAGTCTCTCAAAGACAATGATGTCTCCTATAAGTAGTTATCAATATCATTATTAAGCCATCTATTGTGGAATGGAATTCAGGTAAATTTTTTATTCAAATTTTCAGTAGTGGTTACCAGAACACCTCTGTAATGGAGCACAGAATCTAACCCATAAAGATAGTGATACCATGTTTCAAACATAGCCTTTGCCCCATTAAACTTGCCTGACCAACTCAAGAGTGAGATCCAGTGACACCACTTTATACTTATATTTTTTATTTTAATAAGACACCAACAGGTTTAGTATATGTTGCAATGAGCAAGTAAGTATGTCCAAACAATAAATCTCTTATCTAGACATTCAAAATAGCATGAAGATTATGAGCCTCATTCACTCCAATGTAATTACAATAAGTAACATTTTTAAACTAATTATATATACATACAAACACTGTACTGTATTCATAGTTAAGAGTAGCATTCCCAGTGGCATGAGTTAAAAAGACTTTGTCTCATACATTATTATATAATTGAGAGAACATTTTGACATTATGAATAGTCTATATGTTACATATCAGAAAGTTATAGAACATGGCAAACAAAAATCATCACTTATTCTTGTCACAACTGGGTCACAAGCTTCAGGTACTAGCTTGAGAAAATGGTTTCCTGTATCTCTAGGCCTGAGTTTCTCCATTTCTAAATTGACTTTATTATAAAAACCACCAAACAAAATGGTGAAAAGTAGGAAGAACAGAAGATTGTTCTGGGGAAGCAAATATTCACCAAATATTTATAATATATGACATGGAATTATTTTCATACAAATTTCCCCTGTGTATAGTGGAATGAAACATCAAGACTTAAGACAGAAATAAACATTGTACTAAATTCTTTCATTTTTTAAGAAAAATAGGAGTCTTCGGTCATTCTCATTTTTATCCTTTTCTCTGGCAAATAAAAACTCTGTGACTTATAGAACAGCAATAAAATTATTCAGAGAAGTTCCACTTAGCCAGATAATTGAATTTATTATTACAAATCAAGGCCCTTAAAATACATGGCTGAAGGAAAATGTTGATTGCAAAGTAGAAAATATTTATTTCTTAGACCAAGAATATATTTGGACAAATGTCATTCACCTTCTTAGTTCACTAAACAACTTTTTTTTTTTTTTACTTAAGTTCCTCACATGGCTTAACCCGTGCTTCTAATAATACCATTACCTTGTTAGTCATCAGGAGAAATTATTATTAATTACATATAAATAAAAAATAGGTACATTATATAACAGTTTCAGTTTAAAAGGTGGCAGCAGGTTGTTGTCACTTTAAGCACTATTGCCATTGTTTCCCCAAATCTCTAGCACAGTGGTAGCATATACTAGGTGCTGAATACATGGTGATTGAATAAATAAATGCAAAGTAATGGGGATTTCCTATAAGTTAAAACATCTCAAAAATGTATAACTCATGCTGGGAAATCAAGCAACATATTTTAAAAATTATTCTTAAGCACTACAGTATATTGTTTTTGCCCCGCATTTTATTCCTAGATGCTAAAAAATTAAAGTAAAAAGTAAGATTCATACTCTAGTGGTAAGAGTGAATGTACAAATGAGATATTTAATGCATTGAGACCAAAGGTTTCCAGACAATTTTCTTATGTTCTGACAGATAGTTACTAAATATACCATCCTGCCCTTCACATACTAGTGCATTGGACTGAATCAATACATGAATTAACCTTCTTCTCCTTTGCTGTTCTATTCATTAGTTCCACCCTTGAGAATGAGGTTGTTTTAAGCTATCTCTGGTTTGCTTGGGTATTCAGTGGCTTTATCTATCTGTAGGTAGCAATAGATAGACATAGACTACAAAACCCTAGAACAACATACCCAAGTCATCTCAAATCTGTACTGCCAGGCTTTTATTCTCAGAGAGTATTGAAAAGGCATTCTCTGATGCCAAGTGGAGCTATGAATAAACCATGGGCCACCTTCTATTTTTATAGATGTTGCAGCAGCTCCCCAGGCCCTTCGATTTGTACATTCAAGTCTTCGGTACCATAACCTAGGTGCTTCCTTTCGAGTTTTTTTCTCCATAGCAGTGCAATATAGTCAATAATAATGAATCCTGGTTAGGAATCATTCACAATGAAGAAAAAAATGTGTCTATCAAATGCTTTGATTTCCTGGGAAACAGTGTAAACACAGTTTGTCACTTGTATGCTGAGACCTTGCCCTTGGAGTCACCTCTCAGTGCCATGTTGCCCGTGCATTCTTTCCAGATTTGCAGTTTTTTGCTGTTTAACATTTGAGACAATACTAATTCAAGATTTTATAATTTGTAGCCAAACAACTTTTTTCGGCTTAAAATAAAAATCTTCTATTCCCATAACCATGTCTTTTTCCATCTCTTTAAAAGTGTGAGGCCTTTGGTTGCCCTTTCAACAAAAAGTATTAATGTAGGAGGGTCAAATTCCAACTCGACGATGTGATTTTTTAGTATGGTGTTCCGTCTTTCGGTATTCGGGTTCATTTTCCATCACTCTCAAAAACGAGAGTGGTAGACGACACAATCTGAGGCCACATTTCTCTAAACGTGACCTATGACAAGGTCATCTGCGTCAGAAACACTGAAGAGGGCTCCATGAGAACGGATTAGGTGGCATCCTGGGCTGCATTCGACAGAAAAATTGGCTTGAGACGTTGTTAGTAAGGACGTCAGCAATAATTATGCACAATAAAGTTTAGAATCCACTGCTCCATGCTCAGCAATTGGTAAACTCCTGATTTCAGGGCCTTCTAAGTACAGACTCAAGCTATGTCATTCTGTTTATCAAGCAGCTGTGAGAACAACACCTTGGTGGGGGTAAAGTCTGCCTTACACAACACCCTTCCTCAGAATGTGTTGGGCAGAGCCACAGCGAGCCACAGGAGCCCACAGTGGATGTAGAGTGTCATCTCCTAAACCCTGATCTTGAAGATAGCAAGGCGTGTATGTAGGTTTTCTCCCACTCTATCCGTGTAGCAGCTTTTACTAGGTTTTAACTCTAAGAAACATAATGAGAATGCATGACCTCACACAAACCCTATCACCTACATGCAGATTAATCTGTTTAATTGTCAGGATAGATGTAGTTGTTCTTTTTTCGCTTGGAAGCAGCATTTCTTATGAAACTCACCACAGATGTTTCCTATTAAAACTTTTCTGAGATCAATTGCTAGTAAATATCAAAAGCATGTTCTAAATCCCTCTTTTATTAATTTAAGAAAATAATCATCAATATCTTATAATATTTATCTGTAAGAGTCACTGTGAATAGCAAAAGTATTAGAATATTCTAAATATGTATCAAGTATTAGTTCAATAAATTATTTTTTGTGTAAAATAAAATATTATACATCTATTAAATAATAATGAAGTATAAGAATATTTAATGAAATAGAAATATGTTTGTGACAATCATGTAGAGAAAATTAAAAAATAATTGCTACTTGAGCCATTTTAAAAAATAAAATATACTGAAAGAAACAGAGAAAATACATTAAAATATTAATAGTATTCTCTATGGTGATGAAATTATGAATGATTTCTAATGTACTTATATTCATATATTTTCTGCAGTTAACATGCAATAAAATATATTAGCATTGAAACTGTATTATATTGTTCCTGAACCTAACTTTTGACCTATTAATCCGTACTTTGATACTTATATCACTATATTTTCCTTCTTTGTTTTATCTCTTACTGATATTTCTAGTGGTGATGGGAGGAGTATTCCAAAGATTCTCTAGTGTGACCTGCAAAAGACCATATGCAAAAAATATGTTTCATGTGAATATTTCTCCAAGATTCCATCTGTGTGTGTGTGTGTGTGTGTGTGTGTGTGTAAAGAAGAGCATACAAAACACCATGGACTCTTATAGTGGATGTGAAATAAGTCTGCAAAAAAAAAAAAAAAAAAAGAATAAGAGTTCTAATTGTTATACATTAAGAAGCCATGATATATAAAGGGGGAAATTTACTTTGAATGGACAGAATATATTCCAAGGTGCCTCTTTCTGTCAGAATTTAGGGATGGTTTAGCTGGGTGGTTCTGGCTCAGGATCTCTCATGAGGTCACACTGAAGACATCAGATGTGACTTGTCATCTGCAGATCTGAACAAAAAGGGAGGACTTTTTCACTGTAGCTCACTCTCATGAATGGCAGGTTTACACTGGTTGGAGGTAGCAGGTTCTGGTTGCTCCCCGTGAGGCCTTTTCCAAAGGCTGTTTGAGTGTCCCCACAGCATGACTCTTTCCCTACACCCCAAGATTATGACTTTGCCTTGGATGTCAGCCACATCACCTCTGCCAAAATCATTGTCATTAGATTGAAACCATTTTGTCCATTCCATATTTCATCCATTTTAGGAGAAGAATTTGACTCTACCTTTTAAAGAGAGGTGTGTCAAGGAATTTGGGGACACATTTTAAAATCACTGGAGAAATTTTCTTTAAGTCTGATGTGGCTATTGCTGCTGCCAGCTGCTCAGTCTCCCAATAGCAGAGGCCAAGAGCTAAGCTCTGATATGACACCATTACCCTGGGAACCATACTTGGGTATATTATATCATTCCATTATATCACTGGAGTGCACAAAAATTTAGCTTCATTGGCATAGATACATATTCCAAATATGGTTGTCTCCTGAAACCTACAATGCTTCTGTCTATCTTACAACAGCTATGGTCTTGGGATGCTTTGTTCATGCTATGGTATCCCACACACATGTGCTTCTAAAAGAACTATTTTATAGTGTGATGATAGAATCTTTGGAAAAGAATAATGTAATAGTTACATGAAGACTCAATGTCGTCTAAGAGGCCACACTTTAAAAGGTTAGGATTCTACTTTAAAGGGTGCAGCCAACAGTTTTAATCCTAGCCAATAAATGGTACACCCCACCTGCCCACCTTCCAGAAAACTAGGATATGCAGTTTTGAGAATCAAGAGATGAAGTCTCAATGTCTCACTGCAATGCAATGTCCAGTAACTCAGAGATGTTTAGTTCCCGTTTCTGCAACTGCAGTTGCTGATGACTTAGAGGTCCTTGTTCTCAGAGAAGGATGCTTCTCTCAGAGGAACTGGCAGTCATTCCATGGAAATGGAAGTTCAACCCTAGCCCCTCTGGATTCCTAAAGCCATGGAACCCATACTAAAAGAAAAGTATTCTTATCCTAGACCATGCAAACATTATCAGCTCAAGGCCACATTCTCCCTGCCCCTGTCTGAGCATAGCCTCTTTCACTAGGGTTGCACCCAGACACCAAGATTTCTTTCTTTTGTGTCTTAGATTCACATCACAACACCTAAAGAGTTTACTGAGCTTATTTCTTACACATCTGACTTTTAAAGACAAGGTTTACTTAAAAAGAAAAAAATATGAGAAAATGAAAAAATGGAAATAAAGTGTTTGTAAATGGGGCGGGGAGGAGGAGGGGGTGAAGGGAGGGCAGGGACAAGGGGAAAAAATGAGAACCAAGACCTGTCATGTAAAGGTACAAGATCCTAATAATGAATGTAACTGTACTGTATACCTAAAATGGACCAATAAACTCAACTAAAAATAAAGACAATGTTTCCTTAGAGGTCAACATGGAATAGATTATGTAAGGGTTTGGTAGTGACAGAATGAAAAATTGGCTTATGAGGACAATGATATTTGGTTAGGGACAACATCTGCCTCAAACTCCACAAGATAACTTAAGAAAGAGAACTGGACCCAATATATGTTTATTCCTAACAAAATAGAGCATGTTTTAATTATTTTAACATCACTATATCTTTCCTTGAAAAAGGAAAACTTTCTTACTCATTTTATAGAATTAGGAAACTAAGTCTCAGAAAAGTTAAATTGTTTACCTAAAATCACAAAGCAGGATAGGAAATCCAGGACCAGGCCCAGCTTCAGGTTAATACTTCTCATAATATGTAATATATTGGCTCTCAAAATTCATGTCAAATACCAATATAAATAAGGAAAGTAGACAATAATATCTATGAGCTCCCAATTCATACTGAGTAGACATCATTTTTTCACTCTGTTTAACCTACCATGTACTAAAAATATACACAACTATTTACTATCTGGATTAAAAAAAAACCTTTTTATTTTATGTTTTATAATTTTATAAATAACCCCAGAAATAAGAACAAAGGTCTAATTGGGAAAACTTCAGCAGAAATGTTAGTAAGAGAGAAAAGGAAGGGAGAAAACAGGGAGAAGGAAAGGAAGAAAGGATTCAGTGCTTTTTGAATACAACTAAGAGCTCATACAATCAAACATCAATCAGGGACATATCCAACTAACAAATTCTTATTCCAGGTTTCAAATATATCTGGTAGGTTTAATGTCATACTTCTGATTCTTCTTCATGTACTTGTTAGTCATCAAAATGTTATATTTTACAAATATTGATGGCACATAATTTTTGATGGCACATAATTGTATTAAAAAGAGACTGGCCATCATTGCTCCAAAACTGTAAAACATTTTAATTGTTAAATTTATAAATACCAATTAAAATAATGAAGCCAATTAAATTTTTCATTACTAAGTCTTATATTTTATCTGCTAATCTTAGTATACATAACTATTTTTCCATTTGTTGCTGATATCAGCTAAATTACGGCACACAAACATCATAAACAAATAAAGAATATGACATGTCTTTGGTCAAAAGGAAGTGATCGAAATTGTGGCTGCAAAATATTGTATGATGAAATCCTTTCTGTTGCTCAAGAAACAATGAAACCATCATGTTTTCCTTTTGCCATTAGCACTGTGATGTTTGATTATCTAATCTTCAGGTCATGAAAATTTACCTGTGATATTATCCCTTGAAGTCTCATAGTCTGAAATTTGATTATTCCATCAATTTCACATCCATCCTTAGAATCCAGCAGAGTACTGCTGTCTCCTTGAATTAATATTCTAATTCATCTGAAAATTTTGAAAACTGTCCATTTTTCTTTGCCCTTAAGAAAGAAAATCTTTAAATTACTGATTCTTGACTATATTTAATTAAAGTTAAAAAATAAATAAATTCTAATGATGATGGGTGCAAACTTCTATTACATCTTCTTAAAAGTTGATATAATACTTTAAGCAAAACAATATCTTTTAGTTAAAGGATGGTATAATAGTGATGATTTATTTGACTATTATTTTATTTATCTAGGTTATTCCATTATTTGTTTTCAGTATGGCCAGGAATAATTTATAAGTAGTGATTAAATAATACCTAGGTTGATTAAATAGGAAAATGAACCAAGATGCAGGAGAGTAAATTCACTGAGATTTCATAATGAATCATAAGTTTGTAAAGGAGCCCAAGATAGACATATGTAATGATTACAATATAAAATGAGGTTTACTGTGTCTTTTGAATGATAAATGAATATTTTCTTTTTTCTTTGGAAGACTTCTAAGAAGTCAACATTTACCATAAGAGAACTGCCCAAAAAGTAACTAAAAAGCTATAACTGGGTCCAACTGGTTGTATCTTTTCACCTAAAAAGATCTATCCAATGAAATGAAAACAGTGAGTTTGCATAGAAACCATTGCCTCTTTTTCTGGCCCTGCCTTGAATAAAAGATCCTTAACACCGTCTCTCCCTGCCTGGGTACCTGCCATGGAATTCTTCACTTTCACTGAGACTCACCTGTAGATATGACTGCTTTGACTTTGGAGCAATCCTAGGCTGAGGAAAGAGTGCATGCTCATAATTACAGACTTTCCCTTTATGAACATCCTTTCCCAGGTGGTGGGCATCCCTGCTGGGCAGTAATGGCCAGTTCTTATCGTAAAGAGAAGAGAATGAAACCAGGAGGGCAACATCTATTCCAATTCTGGTGATGAAACCAAGAGGACTACACAGTTTAGAAAGGGTTTGAGTGGTGTCTTTTGGTGCCTTTCCTTCCCTTTGCACTGAGCCTGTCTCTTCTGAACTCTTTTGTCATAACTTATATCATTGCAATGCCACACAAGCCCACCACAGAAATAGGAGACAGAAGGTGTATTTAATGGTTATAGGAAGTACTCCTGATGAATTGGCATCACTCTCCTGAGAGCAATTTTAAATTTTTCAAACCCTTACTACAAGACCAAATCTGTAAACTCTCAGTCTACAAGTTGACTTCTTTTGTATATCAAACATTTCCATTATTTATGTTCTGCCTTTTCACACTTGTACACTGTCTCCTTAGTACAGCATAGGTTCTACTATGGTTCTTAGCTTTTTTCACCTTTACATAAAGAACTTCCAAAGATATCATTTTTTCTGGCACATTTGTAGTAAAATGGATATACCTAGGAAATATAATGTTCAGTAAAATATCTCTGGCTTATTTGCACAACCTTAAATACTGCCTGTATCTCTTTTTTTTTTTTTTTCTTTTT
>NW_022900913.1:51884073-51897032 GCF_012274545.1 Fukomys damarensis | reverse complement strand
ACGCGCACGCCGCCGGGTGATCGCAGACAGGCAGGTAGGCAGGCAGCTGAAAAAAACCCCCTCTGGGGTCCTTGGGTCCTTCCTGGGTCTGTTGTCGCGCAGGCCGGGAGCTCACGCGCACGCCGCCGGGTGATCGCACTGCCTGTATCTCTTAAGTAAAACAAAATGTAAATCAAGAGCAAAATAAAGGATTGATAAAAGGAAACAAGGAGATAGTTCATTAACAACCAGAAAAGGTCCCTAGAGAATCAGGGTGAGGGGAGGAAGAGGAGGGAAAAAGGAAGTAAAATAATTTAAGATGTGTGTCACTTACATGTTCCAAATACCCACAATGAGTGTAAACATTATATCATAAACATGGACTAAGGATGATAATAATAATAGCAAAAATAAAAATGGAGATGGAGAAAGCAGATTTAGGACTGAAGAGAGAGGTGGCTGGAAAAGGGAAGAGAATTTAAAAGAATCAAGCTGTATTATGTACTGAACCTACTCCATAAGACGACATAAATTTCATGTACTGCAAACATGTACTAACAAAAAAATTTTTTTTCTGTTCTGCAAGAACAGTCACACTGAAGGAATTCTTTTGTAGTCTATACAAAATTTTTAAAAAGGAAATATAAAATTTTACATCAACCTTAAGAAACAAAAAGGCAATTACCTGGTTGGGTCAAAATCCTTCTTTGATAGGATCAGAGAGAGTAGCTTTCACTACATTTGACACAGTATTAATGAATACTGTCACTCATACTCATAAACAGTAGGACTTTATAACTTGTTGAAGAATTTTTCTAACACGTGCAAGAATAATATTAGTAATTTAAACTATATCGTGTCATGTATTCTGATATATACCTCTGATACCACATACTCTTATAGGTTTCACCTCATTTTATAATATTCTTTAAAGATAAAAGAATTCATATCATTTTCTCTAGACTAAAATGGTTTCCCATCTCACGAAAAGCAATAAAGAAGAAGAGCTAACAATGCACTCATCCTTAAGAGAAGGAAACTGCAGGTGGGTGGCATATTTCTTTGTGTTGAAGGAACAGTTCTTTATCTTGGCTGTGATGGTGAATGCATCAATCTGTATGCACAATAAAGTTTATTAGAAACTGCACATATAAAAATAGGTGTAAAAAACAACTGGTGAAATTTGAGTGAGATCTACAGTCTGGTTAATTGTATCATACTAATGCCAATTTCCTGGTTTTGATAATGAACTCTAGTTATCTATGACATTAGCCTGAGAACTAAGGATCAGGAAGAGTACACATTACTACATTATTATGAGCTTCTGATGAGATAAATTGAAATATAGAAAGATTGTGAGTTCAAGCCCTCATTGACTTCCCTTCAGAAAAGCTGGTGGCCAACAATTTTGCCCCAGTGCCTGAGCAAAATCATTTTATTTTAAAAACTCAGGGTGTTCAGGGCCATCTTTACTGATCACTCATCACCCTTTAAAACTCAAGCTAAATCTCACAGAACATAAATTCCCCAAAAGTGAAACTTGAGCAGGTGTTTTAGTTGACTTATACACACAGATTCCTCAGACTTTGCAAGGCTGTCAAGAGATTTATGATTCATCCCTGGGCCATTTGGTCACTTAAGGAAGTTGTCTCTTCTGATATGATCGCCAAGAGGGAGAGGTGAGTTGTAATGCCCAGTTGTTACTCAAGAGCATGTCAGAAGCCCCGGCTTTATACTCAGCTGTTGACAATAAACTCCAGACAAATCTTACATTGCGGGTGTGTTTTGGGGGTGAGGGCAGGAGCAGATAGGGGACATAAAGTATGTTAAAAGGAAGGGGAGGTCAGTGGGAAAGTCAAGCCTGTCTACTGAGGAAAGAAGGTCTACTATGTCTCAGAGGAGGCCCAGTTTCTTCATGTTTTAAAAAGAGAGTATTTTCTGGAAAGCTCAATACAGCGCTAATATTCCATTATTTAGAACCCTTTAGTAACTTAACCCAAGAAGCAGAGAAAATTGTCCCTCTAACTGAACTTTATTTAGTACATCAAATAGGCACTTTTTTTCCAACTTTGTCTTGGAGAATTCAAACACAAGAAGCAAAGAGAGATTCCAGAAATAATTGTATCCCTGATTCTAATCATAATTAAAGTGCATTCATCAAGCTGCCTTGATTCTATCCCTGACTACTATCTCCTGTATGCTTCCAGAGCCTTTTCTGAGTGAGTACGGGAATGGAGAAAATGGTCTGAAACTCTTGCTCTTTCCTATGCTCAACCCATATTGGAAATAAAAAAAAAAAAGAGAAAGAGAGAAAGAGAAAACGTAGTGCAGGCTCCAGAGCTGCCTTGTCACTTACACTGCAGGAAAGAATGTTTTCCTATCTTGATCTGTCTTTGCCCTACAAGATTTATTGCCTGTGGAGGCCTCTGGATCACCTCAGTTCATATAAACAGGAAACACAATTCCAAGTAAAGAAGAAAAGGAGAGAGAAAGCTGGAACAAGCCAAAAACTAAAGGTACAATGCACAAAGAAAATTAGCATTCTGCTAAATTTCCTTCCCTCAAGATTATGTGATTCTGGATTTGAAATTGTATATAGTTGATATAAATCAGGTTCCTCAGAGTCCCAGATCGGAAGTTCATAAGTCCAATGTTTGATGGGGTAGGAATAATCTATTGTAGACACTAGAAATAAGATTTCAATCTGCCTGGGTCATATCCTCTTATGAAAGGTAGGCCCTGTAAATCCTAAAGTGTTGTGGAAATTGAATTATTATCTGTATAAGCCAAAATGCATTTAGGAATTGAGGACTTGAATAGAATTTAATTTTACAGTAAATGGCAGTTTACCAGAAATTGTACACTAGTGGTATGGAAAGTTGAAGCTAAGCTTTTAAAGACAAGAATTTTGAAAATTTGTTATTAAGTATGATAGGTCTTTCTCTATTTGTAATGCTGTTTTATTTTTCTATGTATAATACATGATTGAAAAAATGCAGTTATACATTTTGACCATTCCCAGACTTGTATTTTCTTTTCTGCTGCTATAATGTTGAGTTAGATAGATACATCAAGAGGTCATGGATATTATGGCATTCAATAGTGCCAGGATGGCAAAACTGACAAAGACGTGATCCTTTCAATGTCCGAATATCGATGGGTACATATATGCATAGTTGCAGTGACAAACTATTAACTTAAGGTTATATTTTTATTGGGTAAGATTTTAGTTGGTGTCCAGAAACTATTTACTAGATTAAAAATGCAGGTTTTGAATATTTTGATGAGTAGGAGAAAGAGGTGGGAGAAACAAATCTTTTTTTTTGTGTGTGTGTGTGTGGTACCAGGGATCGAACTCGGGTCCTTGCGCTTGCCAGGCAGGCCACCGAACCGCTGAGCTAAATCCCTGGCCTAGAAACAAATCTTATTCGATGCACTATTGTGGCTTATATCTATCTAGATATCCTCTCAAAGCCCCATGTGCTCATGGGTGGGGCTTTGGGAAGTGACTGGATCATGAGTCGTGATATTAGATTAGTCCAGTGATTGGTTTATCATAGTTCTGGGTGTCAATGATGGATGTACTGAAAAGGGGGGAAGACACCCTCCTCCCTGGTTATCCATAGTATCAACTAGTAGGCTTGTAGCCTGGAGGGAATGAAAGAAAGAGAGGAGAGAGAGAGAGAGAGAGAGAGAGAGAGAGAGAGATGAGAAAGCTACATCCTGCCTGCCCTGCCATGCCTGTTTCTCCTCTACCATGCTGCCCTGCTTGGAGCCAGCTGACAGTGGACTGAAATCTCTATGAACTGTGAGCTAAAATAAACCTTCCCCCCTTTAACTTGTGGGTGTTGGGTATTTTGTCCCAGCAACGAGACAGTAGCAAAGACAGGCACCCATAGCTTTGTTGTGGACAAATAAATAATCAGGATCTGAATATATATGTGATGAAGGTGCTCTGGGGGCTTAGCATGTTCTGAAAATTTTAGAAAAGACTTCTGAAAAAAATTATTTGAGCAGGGGAAAAATAAGAATAAAGTAGGCTGAGCAGAAGGAATACCCTGTGCCAGATGAAAAACAAATAGAAAGATGATACGTTACATTGAAGGCAAAAATAAATATGCAGCTTTGCTATGGTTGGGTGATGGTGCCAGGAACTAGGTACTGGTAGCATTGACATTGGTCTTGTGTGCCCTATTAGGAATTTTGAACTCTATCCTGAGAGAGACAAAAAGGAGGACAAAATGTTTTAAGCACGGAATTAGTGTGTTTAGATTTACTTCTTTTAAAAAATCACTTTACCAGATTTATGATGAATGACTTTAAGGAAAGTGAAACAGGAACCTGTTGGAGGGATTCAGGTCAAAACGATGAGGTGTTGAACTAAGGCAATGGCTATAGAAATGGGAGGAAGAGCATGAAACTGACAGATAGTGAGGAGGTAGAATCAGCAGGACTTGGAGTTGAACGAGATGCAGAGGACTAGATGCAGGACCTAAACTCAGATTTAATGAGCAGGTGGACAGTGGCATCACTCACAAGTAATGAAGGATTTGGAGAATGATTAGTTTGGTTTCAGACAGGTTTCCCATGAGGTATCCATGCAGCATTTAAAAATGAATAATGTGTAGCAATCAGGGACTCCAGCAGAGGGACATCTGTCTAGAATGGAGATGCAGCTTCATGATAATCATGGTGTCACTGACTGAAACTGTGAGACCACAGCTCACGCATGAGGAAATAGACCAAAGAGAATTTGACTTTCTGAAACTCATCCATTGGAAGTGTTGGTAAGTGGGGTGGTACCCAAAAAACATCTGAGAGAAGTAAGACATTGTGTGAACAAGCCAGGAGAGTAGTGAGGAGATAAAAATCAGCAGTAAAGACTGGAGCAATACAATGGAAGATTTCCCACTAGATTTGACAATGTGGGTAGGAGAGACACCCCCCAAAAGGCAGTTGATAAGTGGAATTATGAGAGCTCTGGACAAACTCAAGCAGTGAGAGTGTGGATCATTAGAAATGATGTAGCCGAAGATCTAGAAGAGAAGGTCAACTGCTCATAAAGTAGAGCTCACAGAATCAGTGTGTGTTGGCAGTGTAACCAACAAAGCATTTCGAACACAGTTGAATAGATTATCCCAGAACAAACAAATAAATGTCTTATTCATGGAGTCAGAAATAAAGGAGATATATGCAGAACACTGAAAGAGACTTTCTTAAGATAGGTTCTGTTTTCTTCAAGAAAAAAGGAGGCAAAATTATCAGTTCCTAATAAATGGAGAAATAAGTGAGGTACACCTTTAGCCCTTTTTTTTTCCTATTTCACATTGTCAGTTATGAAGTGTAGGGAAAAGATAATAAGGGAAGAGGAAAAAAAACAAGAGAAAATGAAAAATGGAAATAAAGTAGTTGTAAATAGGGAAGGGAGGAGGAGGTAAAGGGAGGGCAGGGATAAGGGAAAAAAATGAAAACCAAGACCTCTCATGTAAAGGTACAAGATCCCAATGATGAATGTAACTGTACTGTATACCTAGGAAGTACCAATAAAATCAATGAGAAAAAAAAAAGAAATAAGTGAGGTAAAGAAAATGAGTCTGGTGTGATAGTTTCATTCATTCAGGAAACATTGATCGGTAACTGCAATGGGTCAGCCTGGACCAAACACTGAATGCAACTTACTTATAGCTGTAGGTGAGGAGAAATGTCTAGAATAAGCACTGGAAAGACCAGAGGGTTTATTGGAGGAAACACAGCTACTAACATGTGGAGACTTGGTCCCATCAAAGGATTCAAAGCACTGGTTGTTCAAGTAAGCTTGAAGAGAAGATCTACAGAGCAAAAGTAGAAGGCACTGTTTTTTAAACAGTGAGGTAGATATGATTTTAGTAGAAAGGACTGTTCTTAAAGAGCGATGAGCAAGATTCTTACTTGGGCAAGAACTGGATCAAGAAATGATCATTTTGTAGTCATGGACCTCAAATGATAAACACTTTAACAGGAATGACAGTGCATTGACCTGGAAACAGAAACACATATTTAGGGGGACACAATCAATGTTAGCCAATGGTATGTGGATTATAGAAGTGAGCCATATCCCAGGATCAAACAGAAGTAGTATATTCAGAGATCTGGTGGATTGCAATAACTGAAATAAACTTGGGAAATTCAAGAAGGAGGATATTGGGGATATTGGTCTGTGGGAAGGATGAGAATTAAGGTAATAGGAAATGAGGCAGGGAGGAGAAACACTGGAAAATAAGGGAAAAGAATAGTAGAGTAGATCCTGAAGAAGCTAGAGTTTTGGGAGGCAGCCAAGGATGAAGAGTCAAGTAAACTCAGGTGCAGATGAAGCTCTGATTTGTTGAGTTATTCAGTAACTGTTGAGGCTTACCTAAGGTTTTTTTGGTGTTGTTGTTTGGGTATTGTTTTTGTTTTTTTTTTTGTCTTTTGTACCTAGGATTGAACTCGGGTCCTTGTGCTTGTGAGGCAGGTGGTGGAATCACTGAGCTAAGTCCCTGGTGAGGCTTACCTAAGGAAACTGTCTATCCACTCTGTCAAGTTGATGGCCCAGTGGAAAAATGGTGCAAAGACACACCAAAATATCACGAATAAGAAATTGGGGAACAAATTGAGAGGAATTTTTATATTAGGGCTGCCGGAGGAGGAAAAGAACAAAAAGGGGGAAGCAAAATTCCTAATGGTCATTAAGTTTCCACTGTAGTTTGTATGGATATTAAATAAATGTTTCTCATATTGTTACCATTTTTTTCCTTCCCCATGGACACTGTGAATCATGTCACTGTTCATGTTTCTTTTCGCTGGCTTCCAGGAAACTCAAAAGCAAAATGTTCCTCTAGGCTTCTAGAAGTTAAAGCATACATTTGGAGAAATATATATGCCTCCAGCCTCATCTTATATGTACAACCTTACTCCTTTCCTTTACTAATTTTCCTTACTTATTTTTCTTCTTGCTGAGCTTGTTTTTAAGATACTTACACTCTGTTTAAAATGATATGGGGTTTAAATAATAAACATCTTAGTCTGTGATTAATTTAAGCTTTGCACAAATTACAGTTCCACATGATCTGTCAGAAAAAATACAAGAAAAGGAAAAAAATGGAAACAAATTCTTTGTAAATAGAGGAGGGTTGAGGGGGTGAAGGGAGGACAGGGGTATGGGGAAAAATGAGAACCAAGATCTGTCATGTGAAGGTGCAAGATCCCAATGATGAATGTAACTGTACTGTATCCTTAAGAAGTACCAATAAGCGCAATAAAAAAAAAAAAGAAAAGAAAAAAAGAAAAGTATATTGACGGTCATTTTGGTAGTCAGGTTTAACAAGGTCTTAAAAGAAGCTTTGCCCTTTTTTTTTTTTTTTCAGCACTCTACTATAGTGATCCAACATCCACACCTCAGATGGTTCTTTCATTCCCATATCTGGCTACCTACGAAATATCAGATAGAAAATGTAGGGATAATTCCAATCTGATAAGAGTGAAGAACAAAGGGAATTTCTGATAGAAATATGAACTGACAAACGTCCAGTCACTGTTAAGCATCGCCTGCTTTTGGAGAGAAGGTTCTAGAGACTTCACAAATGCTTTGTCCACGCTGACCATAACTGTGATATTCTTTCTCCTGCCCAGTCATATGCCTGGGGGGTACACTGGTTTAAGGGGCGAATACCTCTTTCTTCAACTGCACGTTTGTAAAACTGAAGGGGATTTGGTCCCAGAGAGGTGCAAACAGTGAGTTGAATGTTAGGCCTGCAATAGTGAAATAAATCCCAAGCTGCAGGATGGAGCTAAAGCAGAAAGGAATGTTGGGAACCCCCATAAACAAAGCAAATGGGAGCCTGCTGGCCCAGGGTACAGGCTCCTTTTATCTACTCCTGGCCCTTCTCCTCACTGGGCATCAGTTTATTTTCACATCTATTCAAAACCTGAGAACCATTTAGATACGACATTACACTCCACGTGGTTCAGATTGCATTCCTTTAGGATTGCCTCTCTTCATGGGCCTTGAGATTGAAATTTAGAATAAGATTAAAATTAATTAGGAAGTATTCTAATTATCTGTACAGAGAATATACACTCTGTGTATGTGAGTATAATATATTTAGTTCAGTTTTTATATGATAAAATTAAACATCCAATGAAGTTTAATGGTGATAACAATGATTAAAGTTATACTGTTTTTCTAAAAAGCATGAATTTCTCTATGTAATTTGCTAAGCAAAATGTGTACATTTGCATGTTGATCTATACAAGCATCCTACAAAAAATATTGCCATCAAGTCTAATATATAGATGATAAAACTAAAAATAGGTAAAGGTAAAAATAATTGTTAACCAGTTTACTTAAAGACACAAAAATAGTCCAAAAGCTGTAGTTTAAAACCAAGTTGTTTCATTTCCCAACATTAAACTTTTAAAATTTATTAATGGACTTTTCAAAAGGATTCAGTACATTTTTTTTATTCTTATAGCACAATGAGAAAAACTTAGTAATATAGCAGCTCCAATTAAATGCCTTCAAATTTCTTTCTACCTTTCCAAATATGCTTAATCAATGTTTGATTTTAATAACTCAAAGAATTTAACATATTTATTAGCAATACATACATTTTCTTCCACAGTTTCGGTTCATGGCTTATGGGTTTGCTAATACACTCAATTCTAAGGTATGTTTTTGAAGAAATAAAGTAGATTGCATTGTTTGTACATTAGAAAAGTATTATGTGTTTCATTAAAAGAAGATGAAACAATGAAATTTTTGCTCTATGTTGTAAATAATATAACAAGACATCAGTTTATTCCTCTATGACTTTACAAATCATTTACTAAGCCTACTCAGAAAATATATGTCAACAAAATTTATTCAAGAAAAGAATCTTTTCTGGGCCCGAGATTTAGCTCAGTGGTTCTGGCACCTGTCTCGCAAGCGCAAGGACCCAAGCTCGATCCCCGGTACCAAAAAAAAATTTTTTTTCTTTTTCTTTGTCAGTGTGTAACCCCAGAGTATATGAGAGAATGAGAGAATGAGACATTAACCAGAAAACTACTAATGTGAATCATTTTTCTATAATAGACAGGAAACAGATGATTGCCCTGATCTGAATCAATCTAAAATTTTTATTTGATCTCATCTCAGTAGGTCTAGGGTTTTTTCTCACTTAAAATTCCACTGTTCTTCAGGAGGACCAGACTTTATGTAGCCATCCTGTAAGATCCATATAAGAGTTAAATCTCAGTTTCACATTTTTCTAGAACAAGTGTCTATCTTTTTAAAATTACTGCAGACCGCAGCTTCTCCACTAACAATTAAACCCAACATCTTGGCTTTCCTTAGTCGACAGGTGTTGAAATATAGAATATTGAAACACAGCTGCTGTTTCTCCACTCTATACAGATAGCACCATTTTTGTTATCCTCATGTATCTCATACAAACTGCTTGTTCTCCAAGATCTTTTACATTGCCCTCAACTAATGGGAAATTTGACTAAGACTGGTTGGAATTTAAACTATGATCTGATCATATGTAAGTCTATAAGAAAAAAGAATAGCAGCAGATTCCACTTTGTTCAAGAAAAAGAGATGTGCAGTGGACCCTCAAGCTACTACCGGCCTTACCTACGAACAATTTGGATTAATTGAGTTTCATCTGCCTCTTGTGATCTATAGTGGGTACCCAGAGAAAGAGCCAGATCCCAGCTGTATTGACTTAGTTACAACCAGCCCCTCAGGAACCAAACAAGTTGACAAGTCAAGGATCTACTGTATTTACAAAAGATTTGTAAGGGATTGACCATGCTTCACAAAAGAGCTGGGTTTATGGGAAAGAAAGACAAGTGGTCAACAAAGAAGAGAAATTCCCTTCCCATAGGCCAACATGGCACACACTGTGAAAGGCAGTGAGCTTCTTCACAGGTGACTTGGCTGAAGAACTAACCACCTATTATGAACAGAATCTGCACGCTACAGACATGTGCTCATATCCTGGCTGCACCTGCTGTGTAGCTTAAGCAAGTTACCTAATCACTCTCTCCTCAGCTCCAAACAAGGGTGATGGCAATAATCCTCTCTATTCACTGACTTATCCTGAGAATTAAACGAGGCTGCCAGCTATGGATTTAACACAATGACTGATGTGAAGTATTATTTATAAAAAGACAAACTTTCTTCACATAAAGTCCCATTGCTAAGAGGGGTTTGTATAAACCTAGTATATTTGAGATGTTTACTGACAGAAGGATGGTAATGCTGTACTGAGGTCCACACACTTATTTACATTTTAGGTAAATATGGAATTTTATTACTATCTACCACATCTTCTCTGCTTGTTTTATTAACTTTCTTCATTATGATAAAATTATATAGCCATCCTACTACAGCTGAAAAAATTATGATAGTCTGTGAAATATATTTGCTAAGGTCTCTGCTTAAATGAACAATTTCAAATCCTACTATTTAACCTAAATATTATCAGTAAAATGCTTTGCCATTTGTTAGAATTCGAGCAGAGAATAAATTCATGAATTTGAATAAAAGATGCAGCATTTTAAATGGGAAGTTTCAAATCCTACCATTTAACCTACATATTATCAGTCAAAGCACCCTTCCATTTGTTAAAATGTGAGCAGAGAATAAATTTATGGATTTGAATAAAAGATACAATATATTGTTACTGTCACAGATTTTATGAAAGTCAGAGAGAGATTGTGATAGAGAGCAACATGTGGTAGTACTAAAATATTCAGAGGTTTTCTGATAGATCAGGGAGCAGCATTAATAGGTCAAGAATCACTTAAATTTTTAAGAACAGCCATGTCAAAAACATAGTTTTCCTCATCCTAGCTACATACTGTTTGACTCTTCATGTATGATTTGTACTTGAGAAGTTCAAATACCCAGCCGTTTTCATTTAGATGTGCAAGATTTTGAAGGTTGTAAACACTCCACAGAAGACATTATTCTGGGTGGTCTTGGTAAGGCAGAAAAAGCTATAATTAGAAATGACATAGCAAAAAGGAAGAAAAGTAGGCTTTAATCTGAGAATAAAAAACAACTTTTCTAACTGCTCCAAGAATTAACGTGGTAATATCCAAAGGAAATTGAAAGGTATCAATGATGCAAAATAATCTGATGAGGCTAAATGAGACACAGGGAGTTCTTGAACATCATTAATGCAATTTTAAATTGAAAGCTAGTTCTTTGAAAGCTAATATCACATATTTACCTTATTTTAAATGTGACATAAACAGAATAACCAAGAGGAAACAATTACATTTCAAACCACGATTCTCACAGCACACTTGGAAACCCAAATAAAAGAACCCACCAGTGAACCAGGGCAAAGGCTAGTAGGAACCTTAACTTTTCTCTGGCTTTATTCTCTGGCTTAGGACAGTGGATGTTTTGGCCAAATGAGATTAGGAAACCAGGGAGATCCTTTTATACAACTAATATTTTGGATACAGAAATCATGAATCATCCCCAAACTGGCAGAAGTCTGAAGAGTTTAGAGACGCCCAAAGGGAGCTGTGTAGCCAACAAGGAAACCTGAAGGAGGAGGGAGCAGAGAGGGCTAAAAGACAGCCAGAGGACAACCAGAAAGTGTGGAGAAGCAGAAGCCAGAGCTGCTCTGAGAGAAAAGCACAAAGCATGATGGGAAAGGGCTTTCCCAATGAGGCCAAGAGCAAGTAGCCTGCCCTTATTGGAAAGAGAGTTATTTGTTCTACCGTCAATGGTCCTTCTTTGATAATAAGTCACTCCTTCTCTTTCTGCTATTTCTCCTTTTAAACATTATTTGGTGCTAGAGGAAAAGAGAGTAGAATTAGAATGGTTAAATTTAATTACAGTATCTTGGGTGGTGCATAATTTTAAAACTCGATAATGAGAAAGAGGAAGGAAGGTTGGGAAATGGAAACCAGGAGAAAGTGAGGAAGAACACAGGAAAAAGAGGAGAATGGTTGGGTTTTGTACATGAGTAAGAAAAGGAGAGTGAGCTTCAGCTATATAAGCAAGAGAGGACAGGATGACCTCCTGTGTTGAGAATCTTAGGATATTTCCAGACACAAGACATATGGATGAGGAAATAAATAAACCAATTCCTATGGCTAAAATGAAAAGAATTCCCTACTTCCTGTGGAAGATTGGAGCCTACTCAAAACGCCAGTGATGGTTGTGTATGGTTTTCATTGCAAATGCTCTGCTGTATAATACTCATACTAAATAACTTCAGAGTATCATTTGCAGTCTCAGTTAAATTCCAGAAGAGCCTGAACTAAACCAGCCCTTCATAGAAACCATCTCTCTTGGGGCATTGAGTACTTCCCCTGAGAATTAGATAAGCAATGTCGTCTACACCTCCCCCATATATTCCTAGTGAAACTATGTCATGGATAACTTGCCATCATCTGTGACTGAGAAATGTGGATTTCACATCCCAGTTCTCTAGGCACTGTAATGAGCAATTGTATGAAATCTGGGAACTCCCTTGACACTGATAACAATCCCCACCATCTAGATAGCACTTGAAAATGGGCCAAAGATGTGTACGTCAGTGTTCTCATATGATTCTCATTGTAGACATGGGAAATATTGTATTTCCTATTTTGTAAATTAAAATACTAGCCATGCTCAGAGAATGTATGGAATTTGCTTAAAGTCACACACTTAATAAGGTCTTCTAACTCCAGCACACTTCTGCAACTATACAAAAAAAATTTACTTCTTACTTCAAATCATTAAATTATATGACACTAAAGAAATTTCAAAGAAAATAGATAATTGAGTGGGCTAATATAAGCATGCATATGCAATCTGATAGAATATGTTTTGCTATTCTGTTTGTGTATGTAAGAACCTAAGTATAATACTTGAAAATCTGGAGGCTGGGATTTAGCTGAATTGTTCTGCCGCCTACCTTGCAAGCAAAAGGGCCTGAGTGTGATCCCCCATAACAAAAAAAAAAAAA
>NW_022900913.1:51837211-51883984 GCF_012274545.1 Fukomys damarensis | reverse complement strand
TGAGTGTGATCCCCCAAAAAAAAAAAAAAAAAAAAGAAACAAAGAAAAATAAAATCTGTATACACTGTGAAATCTACTGTATCTTTTTTATTATTACACAAAAAAGCTATTCTGTACCATTATTTTAAGAAAGTTTCTGCAGAGCTTAAAATAATGTCTGTCAAAGAAAGGCATATATGTTAAAAAACCAAAATCAAAGCCTTGGATTCTTTAATAGAAAAGACACTCCTTGTTGAAAGAGGTAAGTTGATATGAAGTTAAGCTCACTGACCCAACATATCTGATGTTGAGCAAGTTGCTCAGCCTTGGTGCCCAAGTATTTTCATCCATAAAACATGGATTAAGGTGTTATCACACTGTTAGTATGTTGTGAGAATTTATTGAATTGATATCTATAAGGTAGCTGAAAACATATTGATACAAAATAAGCCTCCTTCCCATGAATTTTTATTTTTATCTGCTGAGCGTTGTATATTAGGTGTATGGTGTCTTAGTCAACCTTCAAAACAACCCTGAAAGGCAGTTATTGTTACACTTTCAAGGAAAAAGTAACAGCTTCAGAGAAGTCCGGTCATTTCCCATATCACACAGTTCATAACACAGTCCAGCTTCCGTCCCATCGGTCTGGATCCACTTTTCTCAATGTTTCCACCTAGAGAGAGTGGTAGGTCTACCTCAAGATTCTTCTGTGTTTCACCTTTAGAAATACCCTCTTACATCTCAGGCCTCAATTCTGCAAACTTATCATTATTCATTGAAAAGTTAATTTTCTTTTTTTTTTGAAAAGTTAATTTTTAAAAGAGAATTAATCTCTCTGAAGAAATTGGTATTATTTTAATCAAAGCAGAAAAATCCACAAAGTACCAAGGCTTGCTGCAATGGTATGGGATTTTAGAGATGACTGAACATTTTCATTTGATTTTAATATCAGATGGTCACTGCTGCTATTTTACAGTTGGTACAACAGGTTCAGACTTGTAGGATCATTCTAGAATTTCTAGGCTACCATGTGTCTAAATATAGACATGCACACTTCTGTCTTGCTAATGTACAGTGTTCTTCTGTGTTGTTTCTATGTTCTCTGAGAAAATTAATGTGATACTACTAACCAGAAGTGCCTCTGCTGAGCCTAGTCACCAAAATATATCCTATTGTCCCTGCCACCAGACATACCCTACACAGACAGGACTCACCTCCCACCCCCAGTCCACCAGAGCTTCTCTCACTCTTGGTGAAGCTTCCAAAATAGCATGGCTCATTCTGTAAGTGGTTTATCTAGCAAGTAGTAACGGAACATTCCACTGAAAGTAGTAAACTATTCCTAAATAAATGCTACTGAAAATTTTTTCAAAATGAACTTTCTTTTACAGTATCTAAAAGTTGCATTCCCTCATCTGTAGTCAGTAAAGGGTTGCATGTAATACCAGAAATAGAAAAATTGCCTTTATTAATTTTATTTTACTAATAAAATATACTTTATTAGAGCTGGGGATTTAGCTCAGTGGTTCCACTGCCTGCCTTGCAAGCATATGGTCCCAAGTTTAATCCCCGGTACAAAAAAAAAAAAAAAATCTGGGACAAAATATACTTTACTAATGGGCATTTAGAAATATGCCTTTGTTCAATCTATATTGCACCAAAAGAAGAGGGGTAGGAGATGTATTCCTATCTAGTGTTTTTCAAGGCTCTTATGTAAAAACTTTAGGAGCATTCATGTAAAATTACAGTGTTTTATACGTATTCAGTAAAAGGTTTGTAAATCCTAGCCATGTTTTTCCCAGCTGTTTACCATCCACTAGGACAAAGAGCAGAGGGAACATCTCCCAGTGTTACTTCACATAATTTCAAAAGTACTTCCTCCAAATACTACTCAGCAGAAAGAAATCATCACTTCAGTTCACTTGGGAACTATAAATCGAGAAATCAGTAGAAAAAAAACATTGCATCCACTGATTTCAATTTGGGTGAAGAAACTGAACAATTTCAGTGGAATATTTCAAAGCTGCAATTCTAAGGAGAGAGTAAGCAATACATAGGATGTCATGGCATTTATCACTTCTCTAAGAACATTGAGTAAGTCAGATTTTACACCCTCTGGGGAATGCATGTCCCTTTGGGAGTTCATCTCAGCACCTCCAAAGAACAAAGTAATTCCAGGACTAACTTCAAAGGAATCACATAAGGAGGGCTTACAAAGCATTATACCACAAACACTTCATATCACTAGGTATCTGAAATCAATTATGCAGATGTCATTAGGCAATGAAAGCGAAAATAATCCATTTTTTTCAGGTCTATTATTCCTCTTTGCACAAACTGGAAAATATTACTTAGATGTTTTCAGTAAGATTTGAATCAAGTGTATTTAATATGGGCCAAAATGGGAAACCTGGAAGGGAGGGGGATAGTTCTCTTGAATTTACTCTGCTCAAGTTACTTGCTTTAGTGTTTAATTAATGGCTGTGACATGTTTTGAAAATAGCAATGTTTCTGACTTTCTTGGCAGTGTCAAATCCAGGACTTCCTCCTTACTGCCGCCAAGACTGAGTTTAAACTCCAGTTCAATAGATAATAAGGAAGCAAGCTTTCTGTTATGGGAGTTTAAAAATGTATTTCCACCTGGTTTCTGTGTCATGAAACAAAGAAACAAAAAGTATGGAAAGTGAAACAGAGTCAGGACAGAACCTAAATAACTAGGCAAGCTTATCCCCAGTGCAAAGCACAGTATATTATCTGAAGCCACTCTCGCACCTCTCTCTTTACATCCCCCACAATAAGAGCTCAGCAGTAATCAGACTTTAAAAAAGAGGCCCTGCAGAGGCACCTCAGCAGTAGCATGAAAAGAAAGGAAAGAGAAAGGCTAATGCTACAGGTGAAAAAAAAATTATCCCAACCATTCACTTTTGTATTCTATGAGAGGATTTTAGTGTCATTTTCTCAAAAGCATGCCTAATCTATTTCCAACCTGAAAGAATATACCTTACATCAGAGAAAGACAAACTACTTATTCAGTTACGGTTATCTCCCTAGGAACATCCACTTCTCCCAGCTGGTTTCAGGCTTTCTTCCTCCTTCCATCTACCATGTTGGTTTGAGTCCATGCTGCTGCTGCTGACTGGCAGAAGAGAATGCACTGCTTAATGTTAGCTACTGGTTCTTGTTTTGCAGCTCTAGAGGGATAAAAACATTGCTATTCATACAACCACATCAAGTGAAAGGGAAGCCTTTAAATATAAAATGCAGCTAAATTAAATAAAGGTCCATCTCCAAAGCCATTGGAAGTATTGACACATCAAAAATCTCCCCCAAAGTTCCTTTCTACTACTTTATCAGCTCCTTCGAGCATAATCATTTCAGATTAAAATGTAATTTTTGGTTTTCCTTCTTTTTTACCTAATATTGTGACAGCTTTGTTCTTTCTATTGTATCATATTTACTAATAGGAATACTTCTGTCATGGCATCAACAGAGTATGGATTTGTTTGGAAATTTAATTTGCCTTTATGACTTCTTTTCTATGGAAAGTTGCGTTGGTGTTACAGATAAGTAAATTTCAAAAGAATTTCCAAACAAATCATGGAAAAGATGCAAAAGACTATTACAGAATGTGACAGAGTACACTACACATAAAGTTCTAACAAAATTATGAAGCTCCTAAATAAATTCCACTTCCATTTTCTGCCATCACAAGTGACATTGAAAGGCAAGATGGTGGCACAGTGAAGAAAATAGGCTTTAGAGGCAGCTAACCTGACCTCTGCCACATAGCTGCTGGGACAATTTAAGCAAATCACCTATCTTTCAGTTCCTGATCTTCAGCTCTAAAATAGAGGTAGTTATAATACCCCAGTCATAGCAATGCTAGAGAATTTAATAAAATGGCTTATGCAAACTTCAAAGAACAAATTCTAGCAGCTAGTAAACCTTTGATAAATGTTAAAGGTTGATTATGATCATGATTATATTAGACCCTAGGACCTGTTCTGCACTTGTATCTTCCTCACCAAATCTCACTTGAAGTTGGGCAACTCAAGGAGCACCTATGATGACCCCAAGAAGCGGGTTGTGCACAGTTTATAAGAGCTAAGGAAGTAGAAGTCAGGGGGCCTGCCAAGCAACTGCTACCATCTTCCAGGGTCAACAGAGGCTTCAAGGAGCCCATCTTCAGTGGAAACGAAGACAAGTAGGTAAGGCTAGGAACATGATAAAACTCTAAATGTTAAATGGAAATATGCAAACACAGTTGGTATAGCACAGGGACCAATTCGTAAGAGGAAAACCAACACTGGTATGTGGCCAACTCTGCAACTCTGCCATATTCCCGGAATACCACCTGCTTTCTAGAATCTCAAACATTCAGATGGCAAAGGAAGTTGGAGTACGGGATGCTAAAGCCTCCTTGCTGTTCTTGCTGTAATGCTATTTCCAGCAGGTTAAGCATCATTATTCCTGAGTTATTTTCCTTAAACCTCAAGATGCTGGAAGCAGGATGGACATTCACACTGACAGTCTTTGTAACATTTTCTTTCTTCACAAAGAAATGATCTTAATAAACAGTGTAAAATATTAAACATTTCTTAAAATGGAAGATGTGGATATAGGTGTCATTTTATTTTCTAAATTGTCTTTATATTGCAGTATCTGACAATTAAGTCAACAACAAAGACATGTGATCCAAGATGAGAGGAAGCTAGTACAGATTAACATGAGCAGCAATGCACAATGTCTGTTACAAATCTTGTTGAGTTTCTAGCTATACACTTTCACCTGCGGGAACTGGTGATAGAAGGGGAGCAATCAGGAGGCCAGGCGAGGGTGGGATGGCATAAAGTGAAGGGGGGATTTTTCTTACTCTCCATGAAATGGAATCCTGGTCAGATGAGGTAAAATGACTTGATGTGCTCGGTTTTCTAATTCATCCCAAAATGAACCCCTTCACACTCAGCCTCTAAAATGTTCAGAGATTTGGATCTAGATAAAGATCCAATGCATCATTCTGCATAAAAATCTTCTGATCTAAGGAAGATTCCTTGAGCAGACTTAGCTACACCCTTTCTGTGTTTATCAACTAAGGAACAGTATAAATTATAATATAATAGGATTCTGGGAGGTGTCAGTCTCCCAGTTGGGGAGCTATTCAGGACATCTTGATTAAATACATGGTCTAAAGGGAAACCTGCTCTAAAGCCTGATTCTGTCCTCTTATGTTCCAGGATTAGGCTAGTACAGTACTCCATAACTTTCCCTAATGTAAATAAACATGCAGTGATATATCTCTTTCCTTCTTTACCTAGAACAGTTTGCTTTTACCCAGCCCTATTTAGAGATTCTTAAACCTGAGATGAGTATCAGAGTTATTTAGGGGACTTTTAAAAACATATGTCTATTTATGTGGTTTTATCCCTGACCCAGTGAAGTACCATGTCCTCCCCTGGGCCCAGGCATCTATGCTAAGCTACAAATGAGGCCTGGGTTTCCATGCTCCAGGAAGAACAAAATACTTGACACAATTTAAAGGAGGAGAGGTTCAGTTGGCTCACATTTTTAGTCCCTGGTTGGCAAACTTGAAGACAGAAATGGCACTGTGGAAGGTCCTACGCAGAGGGAAGCTGCTCATTCCATGCCAGCCAGGAAGCAGAAAGAGAAAAGCAGAACTGGGGATGAGAAGACACCCTTCCATGACCTTCCAGATCATGCCCCAGTTACCCACTTCCAATCAGGTCCCACCTTCCAACAGCACATTCAGCTACTGAACTCATCAATGGATGAATCTGCTGATGAGTAGAGCACCTACATGATCTAATCACTTTCCAAGCACATGAGAATTTGGGGGGACATTTTAGATCTAAATCATAATATTCCACACCTCTGAACCCCAATACGTTAAATACTTCCAAAGTCCAGTGGCAATGGGTAAACATTGCTACTCTACAATGGAGAAATAGGGGGATAGAAAGTGAAATCACTTTCAAGCAGTTTCTCTGCTGTGAAAAACTAAAAATGTTAATAAGGTTCAAATTGTATAATTGATAATGTGAAATAGGAAGAAAAGGGCTAAAGGAGTAGGGGAAGTGGGAGGGGTAGGGAAAAGGAAAGAAGGGAAAAGAAAAAAATATGAGAAAAGGAAAAAACAGAAACAAAGTCTTTGTAAACAGGGAAGGGTTGAGGGGGTGAAGGGAGGGCAGGGGAATGGGGAAAAAAATAAGAACCAAGATACATCACGTAAAGGTACAAGATCCCAATGATGAATGTAACGGTACTGTATACCTAAAATAATGTACCAATAAACTCAATTTTAAAAAGTGAAAACACAAAAGCGAGACCAAAACCTAGAAAGGCAAATATTTCCTACTTCATGTCCAGCACCCAGGACAGGTTGTGGTAATACATGAGTGTCAAAGGGTTTCAAAGGCTCCACTCATGTGTCATTGTGAGTTGTAGCCCACACAGCCTCTTTCTTGGGGTGACTTCACTCGCTGTTTATGGCTCTCCTTAGTGGATGCTTGACATTCCTGGCTTCTCCAGCTTCCTGGGGTCTCCTCTGCACTTTCCGCTTCCTTCTCACAGCTTCACACCCTATCCTCTTAGGGGCGTACTGGCTAGCCTCCCAGGCCTTACTTTCAAATCTGGTTGGAAGTTTCCACGACCACATAACTCTTCCATTCTGCATGCCTGTAGAGCCAGCACCATGTGGATAACGTATCTAGCTTAAACAGGAGCCAGACACCCTCGTATCAAGGTTACAGTGGTCTCTGAGTGCCTAGATGGCTGAGCTTGAAAAGACATTTTCCTCTATGATCCTGAATGAGTAGGGCACCCTGGAGCTCTCTTCTCAAATGAAATATTTTCACCTTTAAACCTGTGTTGGGTAGGGTCTTACTAATCCCTAAGATGCCTTTAAACCATCTTTTCTATTGTCCTGACACAAAGTACTTGCTCCTTTTGAATTTTAATCTTTCCAACAACTATGCTCTCCTTTGACCCAACAATGTAAGCAATTTCTTTCTGGCAAAAGTAGAAAATTTTATGTCTTTAACTATCTCTTGCTGCTAAATCTCACAGTAGATCTGACTAAAATTAGCCAATAGTACCAGTGCAACAGTCTGGATTTTGGGCTGCCTTAAAATTTTCTCAACCTTTAAGGCTTCTGCAAAGTCTTAGGACACGGGCAACATAAGCCAAATTTTTCTGCCAGAGTGTAACACATATGACCTCTAGCCCAAATGTCAGTGGAATTCTTGTTCCAAATTGAAGCATCCTGAGCCCGGCCTTTATTGTCTGCCTTTTATCTACATTCTGATCTTCTAAGCTCCAAATGAATCTCCTATAAATCTCATCTTACAGCATTCCAATGCTTCTGAAATTGTCACCTCCAAACCTTTCCTAACTGCTCTCAAAAACCAGTTCCAGGGCCTGGGATTTAGCTCTGGGGCACTGCTCTTGCTTCACAGACACAAGGTCCTGAGTTAATCCCTGGTACCAAAGCAAAACAAAACAAACAAACAAAAAAAAAAATTCTAACCTCCAGAGTCAGGGACAGCAATGACCCACCTCTCTAGTATTAAAATCTGTCTTAGCAAAGTACCCAATAACCACAATTTATAGGAGACAGGTTTACTTTGGCTTATTGTTTCAGTCCATGATCATCTGATTCCAATGAAGAAATAGTATAATACAAGGGCATGGTAGAGGAAATCTGTTCACCCCATGTCGAACAAGAAAGAGAAGGACTAGGGCCACAGAAAAAAGAAGGGTCTCCTAGGTCCCACAACCACTTACCCCCCACCCCCCCACACACATTCAAGCAATACCTCCTAAAAGCACTTTTAATTATTGAATTCATCATGGATGAATCCACCAGTGAATATGTCTCCCCCATGATCTAATCACTTTCCACATACACAAGAACTTTGGGGAACATGTTAGATCTAAGCAATAATATATATTTTATATTCTTAAAGTAATGTGTGCATTTGAGCAAAATTAGACAACGTAACAGTAGAAAGAACACCATCAATATCAAAATAAATCTTAGGTCCAACATCTCAATATAATATCCCTCCCTCTCCCTCCCCTTCCCTCCCTCCCTCTCTTTTCTTATGGTACTGGGGATTGATCCTAGAGTCTAAACTACATCAGCAACTATTTTTTTTTATTTCTTTTTGTTTGTTTATTTGTTTGGTTTTTGGTTTTTTGAGACAGGGTCTCACTATATAATTGAGACTGACTTGGAACTCACTATGTATTCCAGGCTGGTCTCAAACTCATAGTGATCCTCCTGCTCAGCATCCCGAGTGCTGGGATTACAGGCATGAGCCACCATGCCTGGCTATTTTTTTTATTTCTTAATTTGAGATATGGTAGGGCTAGTCTCAAACTTGAGATACTCTTGCCTAAGCCTCCCGGAGTGCTAGGATTACAGACATATGCCAGCACATCTGGGTCACAATAACTCTTAACAGTTTTGTATACTCTTTAAACTGTATTCTTTGCCATAATTTTATATATTTGGAGCTATATTATATAAACAATGCTGAACTTTTTATTTTCACTTAGCATTATAACATAAACATTTTGTTTTCCTGTTATAGAAGTAGATCCCCTGAGAAAGAACCGGAAAACAGAAAGATCAAAATTGCCATAAATAAATTAAATCACTTAAACTTAATTATGATTAGTATTAGTTAAATTTGTGAATTTCAAATCACATATAACTTTTCACCACTCATTACCATTGCTCAGTATTGTTTCACGTTCCCTACATTTTCCCTGGGTGCGCATGCACTCTGCTGCATGTCAAGTCCATAGGTTGCTTCTGAGCCATAGTGGATGGTAAGAGAACACAGAGAAGAGAAATCAACAAAGGTTTTCTACCCCACTACTCCTCCCTTAGTTCCCGTTCAAGTCCAAATGGGGCCTAAAATTTCTTCTATTTCTTTGTCTTTTCTAAACTTCCTCCCCTGAACCTAAGAATTTATGCATAAAAGAAAGAGGAAATAGAATAACTCACAAGACAGAAATGGAGTTCAAGCAAGGTTTGGATCACAAGTGGTTTAGGTGATAGATCACAAAGAGAAAGCCTCCCGAGGAAGTCATGGTCAAGGGGATGAAATCCAAGGTTGGAGAATGAAAGAAGGAATAATGGAAGGTGGGGGAGAAAACTAAGAAATGCAGGGAGAGGATGATGGTGAAAAATGAGAAAGAGTATTTGTATTCCTTCCTTTTCTGCCTGCTTTTATGAAAACTAGATTGATGTGATGACTAATTTTATATGCCAACTTTACTAGGTCACATGATGCCCAATAAATATTTGGCTCAACATTATTTCTGGTGTGTCTGTGAGGGTGTTTCTGGGAGAGATCAACATCTGAATTGATGGGTGGGGTAAAGCAGATGGCCCTTCCCAATGTGAGTGGACACTATCCAAACTGTTGAGGGTGTAAATAGGACAAAAGTCTGGGGAAGGTTGGATCTGCCTTCTCCATCTGCCTGATTTCTTGAGCTAGGACTTTGATCTTCTGGTTCTCAGGCCTCTGGACACAGGCTGAAATCCCCACCATTGGCCTCCTGGCTTAGCACTTCAGAGGACAACACTGGCTTTCCTGGGGCTCTGGCTTTCAGGCAGCAGATAGTGGCACTTCTCAGCCTCCACAATTGTATGAGCCAATATATCCTGTTGGTTCTGTTTCTCTGGTGAACCCCAAGACAACTGACTAATAACTACTGCCCAAGGTATAGTTATAAATTTTAGGATAAATTTCATTCCTCAAACTGATGTTCAGCTTATGTTCCATGTGTTATTTTCATTCTGATTTGGATTTTGTCTTCTATTCATTAGTCCCTCAAATGGTAGGGCACTCAGATACCTAAAATTCTCCACTTACTATGCTGGCAACTGGAATAAAAACTTGAGAAAGTAAATGACTGAAACAATAGCAGGATGGTGTATAATGTTTATAAATATATGCAAGATTGTTTCATATTCCTCAGTATTAAAAGTATTGTTTTTACCTTATTCCAGAAAACGTATTTCAACTTTACAAAGATTAACTATCATTTCAACTGATTGGCTGTGGTAGAATTTATTCAGTGGAGATTTGCCTGTTGTCCTAAATCTTTTTTACAATGTGATAAACAATCTGTTCAGCTTTCTAATGAGTGATTTTGGACAATCTGTAGAGTTTAGAGTTATATAGATAATATCTCTTTAAGTGAGGAAAGATACCAGAAGGAAGGAGTTAGAGTAAAATAAATCAGATATACAAGCTTAAATATCAAGGGTTCTCTTAAATGAGAAATCCAAAATATAAATAAAGTGCAAACTAAAAGACAGATAATGGAAAGTCCAGAGGTAGATCTTCTTCAAGTGGTAAGGGGATCAAGAGATACAGGGAAGGAAAGGAAAGGAGATTTAAAAATGATTTAAGATGTGTTATGTACATGTATCGACTCCCTACAAGGAATGTAATCATTAAGTACTGCAAACATGTACTAATAAAAACTAAAAATTAAAAAAATAACAAACTCAGTTGTTATATGCTCCTCAGTTATGTTTTCTGGGGTGAATTTAACAGATTTATGAGAACTTTTATAATTATATCATTTATAGAAAAAATTTTCCACTATGTAGCCTAAATGTTTCTAATATGGCAGTATTTTTTTCAAATAAACTATGACTACAAGATATTTTGAAAACTAGAGGTAAGGCTGTCTGTCTTCCCCTATACCCAGGACACTTGGTCACTGGACAGCCCCTGTGGATTCTGAAAGACAAACCTGTCCCTAGCATTGTGAATCAGTCTAAAAAGCATGGATGATCCCAACCTGAGTTCCCAGGTGACTTCTATGGGATTCCTATCCTAGGTTTGAGTTCAGCCTCCAACTATTTTTCAATCCTTACTCATTTATTCACAATGCAGCTTGAAGGTAAAGAATAAATAAAACTCTTTTGATTTGTCCAGACCTGTTCCCTAAGCCTATGTACATTTGATTGTCAGTGTCCTCTTTGGAATATTGTCCCATGCATGCATGTTGATGATGCCATATTTTCCATTCACAAAGTGAATGCACCTGCATATTCATGTCTCGTAGAGGCTTCCTTGAAAATGAACAAAAGGAAATAATTTAGTAATGTGACCAACCATAGCCAAACATACTAGGACTTCATGATCTGGGGGTTCTTCAAGCACTAAAATGAAGGTCCCAAATTAGCCATCCACCAGGATGGATTTACTTAGGTGGAAACTTTGGAATGGGCAAAGCATCTTAGAGTATCAGCCAAATGCAATGCTTGAAAAAAAAAAAAAGGCACAAGAAAATGCATTTTTTAAACAAAATATATATATATATATATGAAAAATGCATTTTTCTTGAAAAGAAGGTAATATATATGAAAATATACAAATATACTTTTCTTACAAATAATTAAATATGTGTTTAAAGGGCCAGGGATTTGGCTCAGTGAGTCCGCTGCCTTCCTTGCAAGCACAAGGTCCTGAGTTCCATCCATGGTACCGAAAAGAAAAATGTGTTTAAAATAAAAATATTCCTTTTAACTTTGATTTCACATTCTCTTTTAGATTCAGATCAAAAGAGCTAAGACCTTTTATATTTGTAAGGACTTATGCCTTCACTGACTCATTTTCCACCAATTCTCAAAAAGAAACACTAAACAACCCCCTGGACCCTCCACCTATTCCTATATGGAAATTGCATAAGTAGCAGGTCAGACATAGAAAAAGGGGTGTCCATCCGATACTCCAAATATGCTTTTATAAATTGAATGAAAGAAAATTAAGAAAGTTCTCTGAGCCAGGTCTAGAATGCCATGTAAGCAGATTTTATATTCAAGTCATCTTGGCCAATAATCTGTTCTTCCAGAGTTCCTGGGCGGAAGCCAGGAAGAGGCCTAACCCTAGGACAAGCAGCCGAACGGATCCTGGCCCAAGACTCCACCCAGCCAAACCTGCCAGTCTGTCTGAAATTCTATTAAAAACACATTTCTTCAGGGTAAGACACTGTCTGTTCCTAAATAACCTCTTTTTAAGTTAATCCAAATGTTAGAAAAGATAGGGTAATAATATGTGATTTATCTGCAAGATCATTTTGTACCTATTGTCCTGACTTTCTATCAGGACAGGAAAAGCCCCCTAGGGTCTGTTTTTGTTTCTACCTCTTAGTAGCTGTGTGAGTGTTTACAAGTCATTATATCTTTTTGAGTAGTATTGATCTTATTTGTAAAAATAAGAGAAAATATATACCTCCCTAGATTGTTGTGCAGAATCATTCAGTCATTCCACAAATGTTTATTGTGATCTACTTTGGGCCGGATACTTTTCCAATAGCTAGGGACACAATGCACAAAATAAGCAGTGTCCTCATCCTCCTGGAGTAGACAGTATAGCTGGAATTGAAGAACTAGACAATAAATAAATATAAATAAATAGTTAATCAGTGGTAAGACCCAGGCAGTGTTCCATTTCTACACGGTATTAAGCCACGGCCTCCAAGTGGTCTTGAGCGTAGTTGTTGGAAAAGCCTTTCTGGTAGAAGGAACACCAGGTGCAAAGGCTCCGAGGTAAAAACATGTTTGCAGTTCTCACACCAAGGTGGCTGAAGCAGAATGAGCAAGGGAGTAAGACCCAGAGAGGAAGGGTGAAGTCAGAGAATTAGGAGGGCTGCAGCCCTTGCAGGGCCTTGAAGGTTATGTAGAGGCTGCGGATTCAACACGATGAGAGGAGCCTCTTGAGGGTCTACACAGTGCTGCAGTGTCGGTGCAAGGCTCAGCTTCACTTCAGTTGCAAAAGCATCACGGGTGCTACATTGTGACTGAAACAAAGGGGCAAGTGCAGAAGCAGGAAGTGCACTTGGGAGGCCAAGGCAGTAAAGGGGGAAATGGGTGGCACTGCCTTGGCCCAGGGCGGGCGGCTGGATTCTAGAGACGTGGAAAAGGTGGAAGGGCAAGATTCATCAACAGGTTAGAGGAAATAGACCAGGGGAAGAAAAAGTCTTATGTCTGGCATAGCAGATACTTTAGAGAAGTGAGTTTCTTTTCGCTTCTTTTTTCTTAGTGGATATATGAAGTCAAAGTATTGGGGAGAGAAAGGATTGGGAGGGATGGGAGGAATAAAGACTAATAGACGGGCAGACTGTGGGCTTGGTGCAAAGGCTTGCCCAGTTCCTTGGTGCTGTCAGGCAGCAAGAGGTCTTGGGTGGCTTTCTTTTGGAGTGTAGCGGGCTTTTTGTTCTTTTTTTCCCTTTATACTTTTTCTCTATATTAAGGTATAATTTACAAGTAAAAACTGTACATATTTATAGTATATGACATGCTGTTTGCATATTTCACTTCAAATACATACACAGCAGTAGGATTGCTACATTATACAGTAATTCTGTTCTAAAGTTTCGAAGCAGCTGTGTATATTGTGTTCATAATGTCTGTACTAACTTACATTCCCACAGCAGTGTGTATGAGCTCCCTTTTCTCCACGTCTTCACCAGTATTTGTTATCTTTTGTCATTTTTACTATATCAATTTTAAAGGTAAGAAATGACATCTCGTGTGATTTTAATTTGCATTTCTGTGATGACTAGTGACACTGAATTTTTTTCATATTCCTGCTTGACCAGTTGTACTCCATCTTTTGAAAACAATGTCTATTCATGTCCTTTGTCTATTTCTCAATCAGGTTGTTTTCTTGCTGTAGCTGAATGAGTTACTTAAATTTCTTGCTTCTGGCTGTATGAGTTTCTTAAATTTTCAAATATTAATCCCTTATACAGTGTATGGTTTACAAATACATTCTCTCTCTGTAGGTTGCCTTTTGACTCTGCCAGTTGTCTCCTCTGCTTTTCAGTTTGATGCAAACATGTTTATCTATTTTTTCTTTTGTTCCCTGTGCTTTGGGGATTATATCCAAAAAACTATTGTGTAGACCAAGATCAAGGAGCTTTGCCCTTGTGTTCTCTTCTAGTAGTTTTATATCTTGGGGCCTAATATTTAAATATTTAATCTATTTTGATTGGATTTTTGTGTACAGTGTAAGATATGAGTTCAAGTTCATTCTACGTGTGAAAATCCAACTTTCCCAACACTATCAGAGAGGTTGTCATTTGCCCATTGTGTTGTTTTTGGCAATTGCATAAATCTCATATGATCATGATGAATGACCCTTTTAATATACTACTTACTTGGGTTTATTAGCATTTTTGAGGATTTTTATGTCAAAGTTTGTCAAAGCTACTGACCTATAATTTTCTTTTCTTCTAGTGTCCTTGTCTAGCTTTCATAAAAGGGTAATGTTTATAAGGGTAATGTTGACCTTATGAAATGAGTTTGGAAATTTTCCCTCCTCTTCAATTTCTGGAATCATTTGAGAAGGATTAGTAATAAGTTTTTAAATATATGATAGAATTAATTAGTGAAGGTATCAGCTTGTTGGAAGATTTTGGATTACTGATTTATCCTCCATACTTGTTATTGATCTATTAATATTTTCTGTTTCTTCATGATTCATTCTTGGTGAGTTGTATATTTCTAGAATTTATCCATTTCTTCTAGATTATCTAACTTGTTGGCATGCAGTTCTCAAAGTAGTCTCTTATAGGCCAGGGACTTAGCACCTGCACCTGCCTTTCAAGTGCAAGGTCCTGAGTTCGATCCCTGGTACCAAAAAAAAAAAGTCTTTCATTACCCTACATACTCTGTAGAATAAACTGTAAGCTTCCTCTTTCATTTATAATTTTGTTAATTTGAATCTTCTTCTTTTTGCCTTAATTTATCTAGCTAAAGGCTTTCCAAATTCATCTTTTCACAGAACCAACTCTTAGATTCATCAATCCTTTGGATTGTTCTTCTAGTCTCTATTTCAGTTATCATTGCTCTAATCTTTATTCCTTCTTCTGACCTAAGGCTTGGGCTTTTTTTTTTTCTCTCTCTCTTTTCCTTGAAGTGCAAGTTAGGTTGCTTCCACGAAAGCTTTCTTTTAGCTCCATGTAGGTATTTATTGCTATAACTTCTCTCTTAGAACTTCTGTCACATCCCAGGCAGTGAGGGGGCAGCAGGCACGTATGACTACCCTGTACTTGGTGCCACAGAAATGGCAGCAATTTCTGCCTGAGCATGAAGTCTTTGTTTGCTGCTTAAGAAGAGTCACCTCCCCCCCCTGCCACTCAAGACACATACACCACTTTCTGAGGGAATGGAGGTGGGCTAGAAGGGGCTCTTGCTGGAAATGCATCTGATTTCCAAGGGATCCTTTACCGGCTTCACTCTATGACTTAAGGTCTGACTTATCCACCTTATAAAAGGATAGAAATTTTTTGTTTTAAATTACAAGTATCTTAAGTTATGAGCGAGTCCTTTTAAAAATTATTGTAGGTTTTCATCAGGTTTAACTCTGCCCCTATGTAAATATTCATGTCAACACAACTGTGCCAACAGATAAAACCTAGAACGTGGATGAAACAAAGCAAAATAGAGGATTAAAGGACCAAAACTCATTGATATTCCCCAGATGAATGAGAACTCAAATGAGAACTGTTATTAGAAAAAATAGGTTGTATTTCATGCATAGCCCAATTTTGTAAAATTATAACAGTACTCTAATATTAACATTCATCAATTTTCTTCTCTAAACACATATTTGAGTTGTACTTCGCAAATATTTTCGATGAATTTATTTAGGCTTGATTATATTTCAAAAGCTCCAACTCCAATGTGATAAAATGACAATTTATCAGCATATGACTTTCATACTGAATAAATTATCTGGGGCCTTGAGAGATGTGAGTGTGATTGGCATGCAGCCATTTCCAGAACCACAGTAGGGTTGTGGAGACCAAAGAACATCTGGCGTCTGGTACATTGTGTTGATAATAAAGAGCCCAAGGGCTGGAGATTTAGCTCAGTGGTGCCACTGCTTGCCTTGCAAGCACAAGGTCCTGAGTTCGATCCACAGTACAGAAGAAGAAAAAAAAAAAAAAGGAGCCCAGGCATAATTCTACAATTCTAGGCCTCTGCTACAGCTTGTCTCTGGGCCTACACTCTGGACAGGGATTGTGATTGTGACAGGTTGGAATGCTCATTTTACCAAGACTGCTGTGGAGGTTTCACACCCCCATTATCTATGATGAGGCTTCCTTTCATCTCCTTCTCACTGTGGGCCACAGCCCTTCCATGCCTAGTACAGGGGTCCCCAATCCTCAAGGTTCAGGCACATCAGGAGGTAAGCAGCTGGAGAGCAAGCAAAGTTTCATCTGTATTTATAGCTGCTCATCATGGTTCCCATCACTGCCTGAGCTCTTCCTCCTGTCAGATCAGATGGCATTAGATTCTCATAAGAGCACAAACCCTACTGTGAACTGCACATGCACAGGATTTAAATTGCACACTCCTTATGAGAATGTAATAATAGAAATAAAATGCACAGTGTAATAATAATAGAAATAAAGTGCATAGCGCAAACTCTCCACCGTGTGTGGAAAAATTATCTTCCACAAAATCCAACCCAATTGTCAAAAGGTTAAGAACCACTCCTATAGTACTCTTCTCAATCTATAGAATCACTAAAAGGAGACTAAGGTTCTTGGCAAAGCAGGGAATTTCTAGAAGCCAAGGCAGGACATGTGGAGTAATGCATCTTAGGAGTAAAAGAGAGAGAGAGAAAAAAAAAATGCTGGTGCATGAGATTCAAGTTTCCTTTCACTTCCTAAAAATTTTCTGGTCACATGCTATAAAACGCCATTTATACGGCTTTATTTAATTAATTAATTAATTTATTTATTTAGTTGTTGTTGTTCCGGGGATCAAACTCAGGACCTTGAACTTGTGAGGCAGGTGGTCACACCACTGAGCTAAATCCCTGGCCCTATAGACAGCATTTTGAGAGGATAAATTTTAGTAGCAATAGTCTCATTGGTGGCTGTAGAGATCTGTGGAGGGTACAGTAAGAGGGAGGCAGTTGTGACGGTCACAGTGCAAGGATCCCTGTGGTGTTGGAATTGTTTAGGATCTTGACTGAGCCAGTGAAGAAAATTGTATAGAACTTATGGCACCTCAGAAATCATTCAAGTAAAACTGAGGAAATATAAATCCAGGCGCCAGGCTATGTCAGTGCTCACATACTAGTTGTAACACTACAGTATCATTTCAGAAAGTGCTGCTGTAGGGTGAAAACTGGGAAAAGTATATAAGAAAAGGACTATACTTCATTTTTATTACATCTGTATATGAATTCCCAATATTTCAATAAAAGTTTCAATGAAAATTGTGGTTATGCAGGAGGCCTCGAGTCTTTGCATTGTCTCCATGTGACAGACACTGACAAGGCAAATGCCGAAAATCAGAAAAATGTATTTACTGCAAAGGAGTATTTAACAAAATGGCAAGAAATATACCATCTAGCTAGTAGCAAAATACAAATGGCATTTTCACACTTCATAGGTTAATATTAAAAATGTTAAAGATGCGGCAGTGATTATGAAGTTATAATGAGGTCTATGCTCTCATACAGTGACAGACATTCAGTATAAATTGATACATTTTGAAAGTAATTTAATCTATTTAAATTATATATGGTCGTATTAAAAATTCAAGAAATGAAAAACAGTCAAAGAAGAATGAAAAAGTTAACTAAAATTCTATCACCTAGACATGACCATTAACATTTAGCAAACATTACAGACTACTTTCTATGAAAATAGCCAGCTAGACAGATTTAAAAAAATAATTTAAAAACTGAATCACATTATACATGATTTTAAAAGAAAACGATTTAATTTCATTGTTCTTGAAATTAGTGAAAGAAAAATAATTACCTTGAAATTGAAGAAATTGCCCAGGCACTATCAGGCAAATGTTTCTTTGAGTAAGCAATATTATTTCTGAAGAGAATTTTCCAAATTAAAAAGATAAGGTGAAATATCATACACTTGGAATATTCTGTATCTCTGTGTATTTTTAATATGTGATTATTAACTGGCATACATTTCAACTTTCAAGCAGTAAAAACCAACTCTGCCAAAAAAGCAGGAGTCTAAGCAACCTCATATCCAAGCAGAAATATCCCACCTTTTATAAAAATTAATTTTATCAGTACATTTAATGTATACAGTATAATGACATTCAGTTGAAAAGTTGTACCTTTACATAATCCATCTTGATTCTTATTTTTCCCCATTCCCCTGCCCTCCCTTCAACCCCTCCCTCCTTATCTACAAAGACTTTGTTTCCATTATTTTTCATTTTCTCATATTCATTCCATTCCCTTCTCTCCTTTCCCCTACTCCTATTATTTCCCCTTCCCCTTTGCCACTTTTCTTCCTATTTCAATTATCTATTATGCCTTCTAGTCCTTGTTTACTTTATTTATAATTTATAAATTATTTTATTATACCTTTATTTAAAATTTATAAATTACTTTATTATGCCTTTTAGTCCTTATTTACTTTCAGTTTCTTACACTAGACAAACTATCCGGTATTTACATATGTGTGTCCTATTTATTTCACTTAAGAGTATTGCCTCAATGTGCATTCGTTTAGCTATAAATGTCTCAAATTTCTCAATTTTTATGGATGAGTAACTTTCCATTTTATAAAAAAGCACATTTTCTTTATCTAGTCTCCTATTGATGGGCAATTGGGTTGCTTCCAAGTTCTAGCTATTGCAAATCATGCTGCTATTAATATGGGTGCATATATATGATTCTTTTCATTCTTTAGGGAAGATACCCAGCAGAGGAATAGCTGGGTCAAATGGGACTTCCAATCCCAGTTCTTTGCAGTATCTCCATACTGATTTTCACAGTGGTTGCACCAGTCTACTCTCCCACAAGCAGTGCAGCAGTGTTACTTTTTCTCCACAGTGCCACCAGCATTTGTTTTTGGTTGATTTCTTGATAGCAGCCATTCCTTCTGGGGTGAGGTGGAATCTCAGCATTGTTTTCATTTTCATTTTTCAAATGACCAGTGATGTTGAACATTTTTCCATATGTTATTTGCTATTTCTACTTATTGGTCTGAGAACTGTCTGTTCACTTCAGCTGCTCATTTTTGGATTGGGACTTTAAATTTGGGAATGAGTTTTCAAGAAAAACATAGTAATGGAATGTTCAGACCAAAGCAAAATAATAAAAACAAAACAAACCATCCATTAATGCCTGAAGCTGGAGTGATTAGGATAACTTTAAATACAGAAAAATTACCTGAATATTAAAACTATGAGTTTCTTCTTTCCAAATTCTCTGCCTTTGAAGAACTTGCTTAGCAGTTTCATCAAGTACTGCTTCTTACTTGCATTGAGTGACTCAGTATAATCCTGTATTGTAGCTTCACCCACATTTACTTCTTTATCTTTCTCCCCAAATTAACTAGCTTTCTTTTCATTTTCTTATATATACACTATATATATTCAGTCATCACTAAAACCTTCTAGATTTGTAATGATGAAATGTGAATACTAGTGTACACACTCTTCTTAAAGATAGTTTCTTAAAGTTGTTCTTTAACCAACTAATCTTGTAAATTTATCCCAAAGAAATGATCAGAGATGCACTAAACATTTATATGAAAAACCACTGGTTATGACTTATAAAAATACTGTAAAAATGAGAATCTGTAAAATCACTATTAAATTGCTAAATAAGTTATGAAGAGCATAAACTACAAAACTTATATTGTCTAAGTGCTTACATATATAAATGTAAATACTGAAATATACATGCAAAATTGATAACAGTTGCTTCTGAAAAAGAAATACTAGAGAATATTTAATTGAGACTTTTGAAGAGAAAACATGTTACTTTATTTAAACTTAAATATACATATAAACTATTATTAATGTCTTACACATCCTACATAAAAAACCAGATCAAAGAAAAATAGTAATAAACCAAAGTATATGCATAAGATAAAGTATTGTCTACCTATTAAGATTAATGTTTATGAATACATCTTAGAGCTAAGAAAAACATTCATATATATTACTAAGCATAGAAAAAAACAAAAAATGTTTGACTCCTGTGAATAACTATGTACTCATAGAGAAATAGAAGAAAACACATCAAAATATTAATAGTTACATATGCTATAAAATATTGGTGATTTCTATATTTATTCACTTTGAAAGTTTTTTATAATTTTTACAACATAAGTAAAAACATTTTAAAGTCAAACTATGACTAAATTCTCACATCTAGTGCACAGTTTATTACCCCCAACTCCTAAGAAACTGGCCTTTCTGTTGGGAATATCCACCATGCAAGTTTGTAAAGTAGGAGAAACAATTTGTAGTGTTCTGACACAGACCGGAAAGCTGTCAGTTTTATTAAAAACAAAATGAACATTAAAAAAAACAGAAAGCAAACTAGAGATTCAAAAAAGGGTCCTCCTTCACAGTGAAAATAGAAAGCTCATCTTTTTTTACCTTAAAGAACAGATGCATCCTGAGCAGTGGCAGCTCGCATGCCACTGTTGCACGCTGGAGATTTCGGTGTAGTCAGATATGAAAAGTCCAGATAAGGATGGCAGTTTTCAAGGCAAGGTGAGATTTCTCCAGAGACCTTTGGACAGAGGACAGCTTCATACTTGTCAGGAATGATCTTGATGTTGAGGAAGCTAGTGGGCTCAACTACATGATTCAAGTATTTTCTAACCCACCACCATAGACCTGAAAACTTAGCAAAATACTCTGTGATCTAAATGGGCAGTTTTAAGTAGAAAGTGAGCTGAGGCAGAGATCCTCAGATATAATATTCTAGAAACTAAAGGACCATGAGTAATCTTGAATAATTTCAGTAGATAACATCAACTCTCAAACCAGAATCATTTTAAGATCACTTTTTTTTTTAATAACAAATGACATACATATCAGGCAAATGTGTAAATAGACCACATGTCAGTTCAGATGTGTACTCATACACACAGACACGTGCACACACAAAGCAAGCAGGAGTTTCTGTATCATGCAGTAGACATGATACACACACAGGACATTTCATCTTCTAAGGCAAGGACTACACAAAGCTTCAAGAACCTTCACTAATACAAACCCCTTCCAAGACCTTGAGCAGTTCCTAGAACAGCACTCATTTAACCATAGGTTTTGATAAAACTTGTACAATATTTTTCTACTTTTCTAAATTGTTACAAATGTATTACAGTAAAATACTGTATTAATTAATTAATCCCTCTTAAAATGTTTCCCTTTTCTTTGAAAACACTTATTCCATCATTCATGCTATTTTTTTGAATTTTCATAATATATTACATTTCTTTTTTATTAGTACATGCTTGTAGACATAATGATTATATTCATCATAGGGAGTCAGTACATGTATATGACACATCTTAATTCTTTTTTATCCTCTTTTTCTCCCTCTCTCCTTCATTTCTTGGACCCCTTCGCCTGTATTTTTTGTGCATATTTGTAGTACATAATAATTATGTTCCTTATAAGGACTTGGTACATATACACAACATATCACAATTCCCTTTTTTAACCACATTTTCTTCCAATTCCTCACACATCTTTCCATCCCTTGATCCCTTTCCCATATGCTAAAGATCTGTCTCGTTGTTTCCTACTGGCTATCTTTTGTTTTGTTCTTCATTTATATTTTAAATTTTTGTATAAGAGAAGCCATATGACAATTAAGCCTACGTATCTGGAAGTTTCTCCAATATTGTGTATGCTTTGGGCCCCACAAAACTGAATCTATCTGTGAGTAGAATGATAAGTACATACATTTATGACTGAAAGGGGAGAAAATCAGAAATAGGAGTGATATGAACATTTACTGAGTGCTAAGCATGTGCAATGAAAAGTATTATATGAAACAAAATAGAACCCCAGACTCAATTTCCAACACTGAACCACTTCTGAAACTCCATTTCTAGTTCAGGATGAAGTCTATTTAGCTGAAGTACAGGACCCACAAAAGAGGTTGGTTCATAACTACCTGAATAAGAATAAGCATGATAAACCAGGCGTGGTGATGCACACCTGTAATCCCAGCACTTGGGAGGCTGAGGCAGGAGGATCACTGTGAGTTCGAGACCAGCCTGGGCTACATAGTGAGTTCCAGGTCAGTCTTAACTACATAGTGAGACCCTGTCTCAAAAAAACAAAACAAACCAAACAAACAAACAAACCAAAAACTATTTCATCTCATCTTGCAGCCAATCTAGAAGATAGGCCTGTATCATTTAAAAACCATTTTACAAGCAAAAAAACTAAGCTTTAAAAATGCTAGTGGTTCAATGAAGGTTAGAAGGCAAATAACGGAGAAAGGTCATCAGGTCCCAGGCTGTCTGACCTTTCCCTTAGTAACATTCCCTTCACTGCATCATCTGGAGCAGTATAAAATACAAAGGGTAAGTAATCTCCCCTCAATAACAAATATAAAAAAACTAGGTTATAAAGAAAACTACACTGGGGCTGGGGATTTAGCTCAGCGGTTTGGTGGCCTGCCTTGCAAGAGCAAGGACCCAAGTTCAATCCCCGGTACCAAAAAAAGAAAGAGAGAGAGAGAGAGAGAGAGAGAGAGAGAGAGAGAGAAAGAAAAGAAAGAAAGAAAGAAAACTACACTGGGCCCCATACTAGCTAAATCACTATAGCACACACCTGTGGGAGCTTTTAAAAAGGAGTAAAATCAGTAGCTTTATAATCTTTTCTTTGGCTTGTATCATGAGAGCATTGACAAAGAAAGTCCATCTGTCGATCCTAAGACCAACACAGCACTGAAGCTCTTAACTCTTTGCCTATAAAATGTACTATAAAATAAGTGCACTGCTTCTTTGCCACCATTACAGACCCAAAATTTCAGTTCTCTCAACTGATTTCCACAAGCTTTCCCCGCTCCGCCTCCTCTTTATTGCCCCTTGGATATTTTTTAATGTTTTCTTATTTAGATCACATTTCACAGCATTTGGAAACTATGAGAAGTTTTAATATCAAAACAGAACCACTTAAAAATCTTCCAATGTTATTAAAATAAAGAAGTAAAATGTGAAGATGACCAAAAGATGACCTTGCCAACTTTGCCCAAATCCTTATCCTACAGGAAGTTATTTCCTTTCCCTAACTCGGAAAAAAGGCTTTTTAAAATTCAAACTGGGGCCAGAGAATGGAAAAGGAAAGGTAACAGACATGAAAAATGATTACCAGAGAACTTGGCCACATTTCTAGAAAGAATGGGTTATAATCATTCCTTCCACATCTTCACCATTCATTTCCTTATTCCTTTTTATTTTTTATTTTTTCTCATTGAATTTATTGGCACTTTTTAAGTATACAGTGCAGTTACATTCATCATTGGGATCTTGTACCTTCACACGACAGATCTCGGTTCTCATTTTTTCCCCATATCCCTGCCCTCCCTTAATCCCCTCCTCCCTTCCCTATTTACAAAGTCTTTGTTTCCATTTTTTTTGTTTTCTCATATTTTTCTTTCCCCTTATTTCCCTTCCCCTACCCTTCCCACTTCCCCTACACCTTTAGCCCTTTTCTTCCTATTTCACATTGTCAGTTGTACCATTTGGATCTTATCCTTATTCCTTTTTTCAATCAGCTTCCCTCCTCATCACTCTACTGACAGGGTTTCCAATCATCCCTTTTAGACAAATTCTACTCTCTGTCCTTATACTTGGTGTTCTCAAGGCTGCTGCTATGGCCCAAGTGTTTGTCTCTCCTTATCATATGTTTAAATCCTCACCCCCAAAATGATGATTTTACATGATAGGGCCTTTGGAAAGTGATTAAATTGTCAGGATGGAATCTTCTCAAATAGGGTCAGTGCCCTAAAAAATGAGATCTGGAGAGTTACCTTGTCCATCTGAGAAGACAGGGGTTAGGCACTGTTTTTCCACTTGCTTCTTTTCTTTTTTCTCTAGTTCTTCTTAGGGCAATTCTGATAATCTAGCTCCTTATTTTGTTTTGCTTTTTGTGCCATTTCTATTCCCACAATAATAACACAACAGATTCAAAACCTATGTATCCCCAATGCTGACCCCATCTGAGAGATAATCTACTTGCTGCTACTTGCAAATGTAAGGTGTTCTCAGAATTTAGCTCAGAAAAGATTCTGGGGGAGGGAATATGTCACCAGGAATTTGCCTTGGGTAGTGGAACGCATAATTTCATGCTCAACGTGGTTGCTTAAAGAGTCTGTGAAAGCTCATAGAACTTTCTGTTAGAGCCATTCTGAAGGCAGGAACAAATATTAAATCCTCTTACCCCCATCACCAGTAGGCCAGATGCCAAAGACTCAAGATCCATAGGACCATATGTTTAATTTGATTTTCCGATAACCAGAATCTTATTGCAGATCAGTCAAAAACCTAAATTGATACATAATTAAAAGTATCTTTTGCCTGCTAGCACTCCATGAGAATCAGCACATTTGTTTACTACAAGGGCAGTGTAATTAATGAAATCCTGAATAACAGAATTAGGACCTCGCCGAGAAATGTGCTTACCTATAGTGTAACCTGCTTAAACAAGTCGACCTCCAGAGTGCCTGCAGGTCACATGATCAGGAAAGAAAGAAGTGGTTATTAACTATATGCTTGATTTGATGCACATAGAGGTAAAATTCATTGCTTTCTCAACAAAATATTCATTGAATGCTAATAACTTGGACTCAGTGAATATCACTTAACATTTTACAAGTTTCCTTCTGATTCCTTCATTCAGCAATGTACCTAATTTGTGAGCATGTGTCAACACTGTAGAAAATATAAAAGAAAATTAGAAGTATTTCTTTTGCACAAGAAATTGACAGTCTAGGAATATGGCTAAATATACTCTTAAGTAAGTACAACATAAGTGGAGAGTAAATGATGCAAGAACTGCCCAGACAAGACACCGCATGCTTAGCTTTTTAAATATCAGGATAGGGAGATACTTTTAGTGCCAGGGAGGAGGAGGAAGTGGACAAGGAGAGAGATTAAGGAAGTAGCATTAGAGGTGTGTTATTTATTCTATTTCACTTATTCATTTACTCAATCATTTAACAATTACTTATTACTTGGTCACAAATGCAAGAATGTGGGGGTACTGCGGTGGTAGAATGCACAGTCACCTGAGTCCCTGGGTATGTCTGAGTCTCCTCAAGAAATCACATGTAAGTGATTGAATAATGCACAGGATATTGTAACCTGGCACAGTCAAGAAGCCTGGCCTTCAGCCTGTGTCCCACAAGACATCTCTGCATGTCCCTATCTTGGTTAGGAAACCCTAGAATGTGGCTGTGGAGTTGAAAGTATTCACCTATGATACAAAAATTCCCTTTATGAACCACACACTGGTGCTTTATCTACCAAGAACCCCATCTCTATTGAGGAAAAATTTAGGGTAGCCAAACATATGTTGCTCATTCAGCTGACCGTAAATATGTCCTCAGACTAAATACTAGGCAATGTGTCTCTGTTAGACAAAATAATCCTCTTGACAAAAGCCAGATAAACATATTATGTGTTCATACTAAGCCCATTAGCTTGTTGTTGACAATGCCCTTATGTCTGGTAGCTGAGAGATGGGCCCAAAACTGCACATAAAAGATGACTCCTGTTGTGTCCCCGAAAGTATTCACTGTGTACTTGGTAATTCATTCATCCCAATATAAAAACAAACTCATTACTCATTGTAAATATACTAAGACTCTCTGTAGAGTTTTTAAAATAAAATGATTGTTCTATTTTTTCTTAAAAAGAAAACTCTTCATACTGTAACTCAGGAATACCTATAATCAGTAGTGATTAAGAAGTACTCACTTTTTTCTGAAATCCTAAATGAACTTCAAAAGTAGTGTGTTTATTTCACTTATTCAGTGCTTTTGGTTGTTGTTCATTCATTCAGCAAACATGTAGTATAGTAAACCAGATACTACGCTTGCAGTGAAGAAGATGAATGAAACAAGCGCCACAGAGCTTAGCCACGTGGCCCTGGCAGAGGTGAGGCCTATTAGTGACTGTATATTCAAACCAAAAGGTGGCCATGGGCATGCCAGGCCAAGGTAACAGCTAATGAAGACAGCCCGGAGGCTTCTGGGAAGAGCACCTAGGAAACATTCATGTTTAGAGTTTGGTTTAATTGCATTTAATTTAGCAATACACTTTACCCTGAGAGAGTCTTGGTGGGTTTGAGGAGGAGGAGGAGGCCCCCAGCGTGCTCTTGAAATAAAACACTCCAAGAAGGCTTATCTCTACTCTGTGTCCCAAGGCTGATGAAAGCATCTTTATGAAGAACATGTCCCCTTTAGGAGGGAAGGCAAGCTTTCAATCCTGACAACAAACGCACGGGAAGAATCAGAAGTGTAGTGAGTGTTTTACTAGTTACACAGTCTCTTTTCCAAACCCACCCAGAACCACCAACGAGACACATTTACATGTGGACACACAATATAAATCAGTTACATTGAGAGAAAGAGAGAGAACGCTTGCATTCATATTTACCAGGGTTTTTTCATCCCTTTTTTCTTCCTAAGAACAAATATCCTTGACAGGTACCATCTAGTGGAATTTAAATTATTTTACAAGTGAAGCTTGGAGGGATTAAATACATTACACAAATAGATTCACTCAGGATAAGGAAGATGACACTTGATTTAACGTCAGTCTCAACCCACCATTTGGCTTTCAAACTACTTCTGAACAATGTTTTCAGCTATAATTTATTTAAGCTATAAATAAATTTATTTAAGCTATAAATCAGAGAGAAAATGAATTCTGAGTTACCTAGTTACTGATCCAAACATCTCGGATTATTGCTGCCACACCTCCCAATTTAGAGTGACCAATAGCCAGGAAATCTCATAAAGCCTTGGTATTTTTGTGGTAAACTTTCTGCTTGAAACTGCAGGAAAGTCCCCTCTCCGCTGTTCCCATTCTTCTTAGTGTGGTTCCTTGCTATACTCTCTAGAGAGGCAGAAATTTCTTATTTTATGATCATTATTTTTTTTTCTATTATTAGTTCTTTCACTGTACTTTTATTCTTAATTGTACATGTTTGTGCGTTTGACAAATATGTAATTTCTTGTAATCACTACCCTTCACAAGTTACAGAAATGTCCGTGTTCTCCTTCATCTGGGAACTTTCTCTAATGCTTACTCTTTGTTAATTTCTGCCCACTCTGACAGAGGTAGCAACAGCACTGACTTCTATGTCTGTCCTCTATTACAACTTCATTAAAGTTCAGTCATCAGTGCATACTTTTTTGGTTTGTTTCCAACTTCCTTCTTTCAACGTATCTTTGAGATTCATCATCATGATTGCGTGGTCAGTACTACGCTCCTTTTTACTGCTGAGTGGTATTATATTGTATGATTGATTCTAAAGCAAAAATGCTTATCTATTACCCTGTTAATGAGCATTTGAGTTACTCTTAGTTATAGGGTAGTACAAATAAATATCCCTGAGCAATTCTTTTTGTGGACAGTTGTTTTTATTTCTCTGTGGTCCATACTGGAAAAAAGTAGATGTTCAAGTAATTTTTAATATTGCTCTGCTTTATAGAATGTCTTTTCCTCTCTGGATAAAAATATTTTCTTTATTTTTGCTTTCAGCAACTAGCTATGATGTTGCTAAGTGCTATTTTACTTTTTCCTTCTACTTAAAGTTTATTGGTGTTATTAGATATCTTTTTGTTAACACTTTTCATAAAATTTGGAAAACTTTTGGTCATCATTTTTTCAAATGTTTTCTTCCCTAATCTCACCATGGTTTTTCCTGACACTTCAATGATACCTTATTACAATATTTGATATTTTCCTATAAGTAGCTGAAACTAAATTCATTTTTAAAGTTTTTTTTCAGCTTTAATTGAGTTTATTGGTACATTTTAGGGATACAGTACAGTTACATTCATTGTTGGGATCATGTACCTCTACATGGCAAGTCTTGATTCTCACTTTTTCCCCTTACCTCTGCCTTCCTTAAAATTTTTTTCTGCTTTGTGCTTTAGTTCAAAGCATTTCTAGTATCCTCCACCCTGTCTGCCCTGTCATAAAATTCACTATTATTCATACTCTTGTGCCTACCCAGTACATTTTTCTTTTTACATGATGTATTCTTTAGAGGAAGTATTTTCATTTATTCTTACATTTTGTTTTTCTGGTGATACTTCCCACATGCTGACTTCTCTTAGATCACATAAGATTTTTCTGACTTTGTCCAGTCTCTGTCATTCCTGGGTCTTTTCTATTATCTGTTTTTTTCTCCTGGTTAAAGTTTACATTTTCTTCACTTTTTCATTTGTCAAATAACATTTATTGCTTATTTAGAACTGTGAATGCTAATTGTTAAGTGTCTAGATCTTGTCACTTTTTTAAATTGAATTTATTGGTACATTCTAGGTATAGAGTGCAGTTACATTCATTACTGGGATCTTGTACCTTTACATGGCAGGTCTTGGTTCTCATGTTTCCCTTTGTGCCCACCCTCCCTTCACCCCCTCCTCCCCTCCCCACCTACAAACACTTTAATTCCATTTTTACATTTTCTCACATTTTTCCCTTTCCCTTATTCCCCTTCCCCTACCCTTCTCACTGTCCCTACACCTTTAGTCCTTTTCTTCCTATTTCACATTGCTAATTATCCCGTTAGGATCTTGAGGACTATTTTAGTTTTTCACAACAGAGAAACTATTCGGTATTTACATGTGTGACTTATTTATTTCACTTAGGAGTATATCCTCAATATGTATCCATTTTCCTATGAATGAATCTACTTTCTCATTCTTTATGCCTGAGTAGTATTCCATTTTATAGAAAAACCACATGTTCTTTATCCAGTTTCCAACTGATGGGCAAATTTTCTTCAAGGCAGTTAATAATACATAGCGAAGTTTTCTCTTGCTGAGATCTTTGCTAAAGGATTTGTTCAGGCAGAAATAGAAGAGCCCTTACTCTTGGGTACTGTAGCCTTTCTGGCATCTCAGATGAACATCTAATACATTTGTGGTGTCTCTTCACTCTGAATGTTAGCAATTCCAACATCAGTCAGCCTGATCCTGTTTCTAGAATGCTCATTGCCTGAAAAAGATTGCTTAAAATATTTTATTCAGCTTTCACCTGTTCATTGAGGGAAGATACAACTGATAATCACCCTTCTGTTGTGAACATGGAAATATAAGCTATTGCTAAAGGTTATAAATTCCTCTTCTCTCAAGCAAAGGGCATGAACACACACAATCAGTAGTTTCCCACAACAGAAACTCTTCTTACATACCCAAAGTTTTCCAATGTCCACAATTTGAGATCTGTACACTTTCAGTCTTTATTAGATTAATAAAGCTCATAAAATAGGCATTTATTCTTGGCCCACATTTCTTGCTTTGATTTAAGAAGTTGAGAAGAAGCAAATTATATCTGATAAGATGCTTTATGAAGCCCAAGATTACAGAAGTCTGACCATATGAATTGTTCCATGAGTAAAGATTTGTTCCTGTTCTTGATTATCGTCTGCACATATGAGAGTCTCTGACAACCTTTAAAGTCTATTCATTGAGTCAAAGGGCAACTTCTTTAAAGATTAAAGTATCTTAAGGCAAGACTGATCATATAACATATCTGGTCTGAAAAATTCCTACAGTTTTAGTGCTTTTAGCAAGAAAGAGAGCCACGCATATGACTGGGACTTATAGACACTCTCCTGTGTTGGGGAGGAGATAGTCTCAGAATGGTCTTTTGCCTCGAGCAGCAAAGTTAAGGAAGAAAAGTGCTTGTAAGCCTTGTTTAAACTACTTATATTTATTATGCCATTGACTTTACTCACTGAAGGAATAGATAGATATCTGAGAAGATTTCTAAATCTACCAGTTTCAAGTGGTCAGTTGTCACTTTGCTCTCCTCTGGGATATTTCCACTCACATTTTGAAAGACCACTTCACTCCATGTACAGCAACTACGACCATGTGTATACTTTGTATGTATCTGAGAGGATAAGGTAAAAGGTAGATAAGGAGAGGGAAGAGAGAACAAGAAAGATTAATGTGTTTTGCCATTTTCTTGAGAGGCACAGTAAGCTGTCTCGTCATTTCTGTAGAAAGTTGGAATCGTGGTGTTTAGGTACTATTTAAACTGATCACATCACTTGTAACATTGTAGCCCTTCATTAAGGGCCCTTGTGCATGCACCAGAGGAAAAAGTCTGTCATTGTTAAAGGTTGTTTACTTCATTATGATTAGTATGAATACTAATAGCTGAAGAAGAAAGGGAAGGAAAGATCACTTGAGGACTAATTAAAATAAATAGTTTGTTAAAGGGACTGGCTTTATTCTAGTCCTTGAAAAATATTTCATCCATATCTTTTTTTTTAAAAAAAAGGTATGCAACACAGAGAATCCCTAATTTTCTTCTCTTGTTCCCTTGGTTCTACTTAACAGATGTTCCAGAACATTTTACAGCCAGTCTGCAGTTCCCATTGATTTCTCTGTCTTAGCTGAGAAAATATGAAACACAAAATGTTCTCCTGCCATTGAAGTATCAAGGAGAAAATACAATAGTGTTCTAGAAAAAAAAATTTTTTTAAATACTTTTTGTCTTGTACCCATGACCGCACAGGAAACATTTTTAAAGGAAAAGTGTACAAATAACTTCTCTAATTCTTTCTTCTTAATTAGATGGATGAAACACAGGTAATGTTATATTTATGAGTGATATAAAACATAGTGATACATAATTTCCCACAGTGCCTTGAACGGTTTGATGTCATCCTGACATAAATATGCAAGAAACACTAAATTGGTAAAACACCAGTACAGTTTGGGCCAAGATGTGGAATTTAGTTTTAGTTCTGTGGTACTGAGACATGATAGTAGTGGTGAGAACACTGCTAAAACCCAAGTTTTCTGCTGTAGACATTGCCTGAGTGCAGGTATTAGAGATCTGCATCTCCTTAAATTCTAGTTCCATATGATGCATGCCAACCAGAAGATAAATTATTACACTTTTATTTATTTATGAAGATTTTGTGATTTTCAGTAAAGAATGTGATATTTTCTTGTTTATTCCCAACACATAAAAGTTATTCGTTTGACATAAATTAGATACAAATTGAAAAAAAACTGGAAAGACTTCACAGAACCAGGAGACGAGAGACAATCAAGATTAGAATCAATAGAGCTGAGCTGCAAGGAGCTGAGCTGCATGGGCTGCCACTGACATCACCGCTACCACCCCCTACCCCCCAGGCCTCCAGGCTGCACCAGGATCTGAATAAACACCATAGAGGCACAGGGGGGCATAAAAGCTATTGATTGATCGGAGCTCCAGAAGATAGAGCAGAAGTGAATAACAGGAAGAGGGCCTCTCTGAGGCTCCTTGATGAAAATTGAAGACCACTGGAAAAGTAAAGAGAATCTCTTCAATAAAGGCACAATAGACCACCCTAGTTAGTAAGTTAAAGGGATCACAACGCCCCATCAGAACACAAACTATCTTCAGGGGAAGGGCAGCTGGAACCTGCTGTATAACCTTTCAGAGTTTAACCCTGCAGGAGGTCAGGGAGCTCAACATGGGCCTTGCAGCCTGAAATCAGCCTGGATCTCAGGTTCTGCTGTTGGGTTGCTGAGACTAATTGACTTAGATCTGTACCCTGATGCCCACGTTGTCTATTGTAACAACAGAGACATACCCTAAAGAAGGCCCTTCATTATATTTTCAAAATTATTTTTTCTCTTTTTTTAATTTTTATTTTAATGTTTCTCCTTTTTCTTCTTTTCCTTTTTTTCTTTCTCCCACTCTCAATCCCTTATTCTCTCACTCCCTCTCCCACCTTGTTCCTCATCTCTCTCCCTTTCTGTTCCTGTTCCTGTCCTAACTTTCATTGCTGTTTTTTTTCTTTTTCTTTTCCTCTCACTTTTTCTTTCTAGCAATTGTCATTAGTTTTAAAGGAAAGTGAGAACAGGTTCTAGCTTCCCTGGTGCTGTTAGGGTGTTCTGTTCTTGTCTTTGATCTCTCATTCTATATTTTCCTCTTGTCTTCAATAGTTTCCTAGAGTTCTCATGATCTTCCTGAATCCTCAGGCCTCACCTCTAACCTTTTCTATCCTTCTACTTATCTATCCCTTCCTTCCCATCTCCTTCTAAATCCCCATTCCAAAGGGTAAAGTTGCTATATTGAAGAGTTTATTCATTATAAACATATTTTGGGATGGTCCTCAATTTTTATTTAATTCACAAGATTAAAGGTGATAGATTAATGACTACCACAAATTGTCATCTTCTAAGCTGTGCTTGATGTTATTATTGCTGCTGAATGTATCACTTGGGCTAAGGTGTTGTGATTGATTTAATCAGTTGTCCTTCCTGGTATACTGAAAATGAGATTGCCTAAGAGTCATTAGAGATGCAAAACCTAAAAAACAGCTGCATCTGGAAGACACCTCTAAGAAGCAATCATTCCATAAGGGTTCTAAATACAAGCAACAAAGATACCTTACAATAAGCAATATTGAAGTAGCAACCTGGAATTAAACCAGAAAGAGTAGCATCAACAAAAATAGAAACGAGAAGACACCTAAGAAAGGTGTAAACCAGACTTCCAGCTCACAAAAGGCAAATTCTGGGAAAAACGAGTTGGAGAAGCCTGATAATCAACCACCTGGACACCCTAAATTGATAGCACAGGAAGTAACAAAACAGATGAATGAGGCTCTAGAAAAATTCAAAACAGAAAAAATTACCCAGGTAACTACAGAGGTGGTGAGCAGAATGAAAGACATGATTAAAGACTCTAGAACAGAAACAGATTAAAAGAAAAATATATATGATGGAAGAAGCCATGAATGCCCAGCATAGGAAAGAAATGAAAACCATGAATGCCCAAAATAGGAAAGAAATTAAATCCATGAAACAGTTTATAAAAGATATCCAGGAGATTAAAAACTCTATTAAAAGTATTAACAGCAGAATGAGCCAAGCTGAAGATAGAATATAATGTATAGAAGACAGGATGGTGACCAGTGACCATAAAAAGAGAGATCTCTTAATAATAGTAAGGAAACATGAGAAATCAATCCAACAGATCCTAGATGACACAAAGAAGAATAATATAAGACTAATAGGAGTCCACAAAAAAGCAGTAGAAAGTACAAATGACATTAAAAAAATGTTCACAGAATTAATGACAGAAAATGTCCCAGAGTGAAAGAATTTGACGTACAGACAAGTGAGGCATATAAGACTCCAATTAGCCATGATAAAAAAATTTACACCTAGACATATAATAATCAAGATCCCAGAAACCCCCAAAAACAAACAAAATATTATAAGCAGTTAGAGAAAAGAAATAAATCACATACAAAGGAAAGCTCATGAGAATAACAGCAGACTTTTCAACACAAACTATCAAGTCAAGGAGAGCCTGGAGTGAGGTATTTTAAGCCCTAAAAGAAAACCTCCAAGCTAGATTGATGTATCCTGAAAAGCTATCTTTCAAAATTGATGGGGAAATAAGATACTTCCACGATAAAGAACACTTGAGAAATTTCATGAATTCTAAAGCAGCACTTCAAACAATTCTAAAGAATATCCTAGAAAAAGACAATGAAGGTCACAACTCCATGAGGACCAACAAAGCAAATCCATCAGGCAAGGCAAGATATTAAAGGGACAGGGGAAAAATAAAAGAGCCAACAGTAGGAAAATAACATGACAAGGATAAGTCAATACATATCAGTTATAACCATGAATGTTTTTTAAAATTTTTTTTCAGCTTTAATTGAGTTTATTAGTACATTTTAGGGAGACAGTACAGTTACATTCATTGTTGGGATCTTGTACCACTACATGACTCGTCTTGATTCTCATTTTTTCCCCTTACCTCTGCCCTCCCTTCACCCACTCCTCCCCTCCCCATCTACAAACACTGTATTTTCATCTTTTCATTCTCTCACATTTTTTTCTTTTCCCTTTTTACTCTTCCCCTACCCATCTCACCTTCCCTACACCTTTAGCTCCTTTCTTCCCATTTCTAAATGTCAGTAATCTTATTAGAATCGTATGCATTGTTGCAGATTATTTACACCAGGGAAACTATTTGGTATTTACACATGTGTGACTTATTTATTTCACTTAGGAGTATATCTTCAATATGTATCCATTTTCCTATGAATGAATCTATTTTCTCATTCTTTATGGCCGCCTAATATTGTTGGTGGGAGTGCAGACTAGCGCAACCACTATGGAAATCAATATGGAGATACCTCAAAGAGCTTGGACTGGAGGTTCCATTTGACCCAGCCATCCCTCTGCTGGGTATCTTTCCAAGAGAACTAAAAGAATCATATCACAGAGAAGTATGTGCACCCATGTTTATAGCGGCACAGTTTGTAATAGCTAAATCTTGGAAACAGCCTATTTGCCCATCCGTTGGAAACTGGATAAAGAAGTTGTGGTTTTTCTATAAAATGGAATATTACTCAGCCATATAACCATGAATGTTAATGGCCTCAATTCACCAATCAAAAGAAATAGACTGGCAGAATGGATTAAGAAGCAAAGTCCAACCATATGCTGTACACAAGAAATAAACCTAGTTCAAAAAGAAATCCAGAGACTGCAAGTAAAAGGATGGAAAACAGTTCTCCATGCAACAAAAACCCAGAGAAAAGCAAGAGTAGCTATCCTATTTACAGGCAGACTAGATTTCAAACCAAAACTAATTAAGAGAGACAAAGAAGGTCTCTATATCCTTGTAAAGAAAATAATCCAAGAGGAAGAGATGATAATCATAACTATATAGGCACAAAATACTAATGCACTCAACTATACAAAACAAACATTAATAGACATGAAAAACCAAATAAGCACTAATACAATTGTAATGAGAGACCTTAATACTCCACTGTCACTGATAGATCATCTGGACAAAAAAACAAAAAAACAAAAACAAACAAACAAAAAAACAACAAAATACTAGAACTGAACCAAGCTTTTAAACAAATTGATTTAACAGATGTCTACAGAGTGTTCTACCCCACAAAATTAGAATATACATTCTTTTTTGCTCTGCATGGTTCATTCTCCAAAATAGACTGCATACTAGTTCATAGAACATGTTTAAGTAAATGAAAAGGAACTGAAGATATCCCAAGTACATTATCAGGCCATAGTACAATTAAACTGGAGATCAATAGCATAAGGAACTGCAAGAACTCCACAGACACATGGAAATTGAATAACACTCTCCTGAACAACAAATGGGTCACAGAGGAAATTAAAGAAGAAATTAGCTTCTACAATTAATGATAATGCCAATACAACATACAGGAATCTATGAGACAAAATGAAAGCATTTCTAAGAGGCAAATTCATAGCAATGAATGCCTATACTAGGATAACAGAGTGAACTCAAATAAACAACCTAATGCTGAACCTCAAGGTCCTAGAAAAAGAAGAGCAAGACAAACCCAAAGTTCATACAAGGTAGGAAACTATAAAAATCAGAGAAGAACTCAATGCAATGGAGACTAAAAGAATGATACAAAAAATCAATGAATTGAAGAATTAGTTTTGTGAAAGAATAAAGAAAATTGATAAACCCTTAGCCAAACTTATGAAAAAAGGAATGAAAAGGCTCAATCCATGCAATTAGGAATGAAAAAGGTATAAGTCACAACAGATCCAGCAGAAATTGAGAGGATCATCAATACCTACTTCAAGAACCTGTACTCTAATAAAATCAAAAGCACAGATGAAATGAACAGATTCCTAGATACATATGCATTACCAAAGATGAATGAAGAAGATATAAAAATTCTAAATACCACAATTACAATCAGTAAAATTAAAAATTTACCAAAGAAGAAAAGCCCAGGTTGCAAGGTCTTTACTGCTGAATTCTACAAGACATTTAGAGAAGAACTATTACTACTACTGTTTAAACTCTTCAATGAAACTGAAAGGAAAGCAATACTCCCAAATTCATTCCCAGAAGCTAGCATCACCTTGATCCCCAAAACAAATAAAAGACCCAACCAAAAGAGAGAAATACAGGCCAATCTCCCTATGAACATAAATGAAAAAATCCTTAATAAAATACTGGCAAACAGAATATACTGGGTCATCAAGAAGATTATACACACTGACCAAATTGGATTTATTCCAGGGATGCAGGGATGGTTCAAAATACATAAATCAATAAATGTAATACACTACATTAACAGAGCCAAGGACAAAAACCATATCATCTTAATAGATGCAGATAAAGCATTCAACAAAATTCAATACCCATTCATGATAAAAACCCTACAGAAAATTGGAATAGATAGTCTTTATCTCAACCTAATAAAGGCTATCTATAAAAAACCAACAGCCAACATCATACTAAATGGTCAAAACTGAAGATCTTCATGCTAAAATCAAGACAAAGATAACCAGTATCACCATTCCTATTCAGTATAGTTCTGGAAACATTATTCATAGTAATTAGAAAGAAATAAAAAGAATAAATATAGGGAAGGAAGAAGTTAAACTGTCATTATTTGCTGATGATATGATACTCTACATAGAAGACCTAAATAACTCTGCCAAAAGACTTCTAGATTAAATTGACAGATTCAGTAGAGCAGCTGGATAAAAGGTCAATACTCACAAATCAGTAACCTTGTTGTACACACATTACAGACTTACTGAGAGAGAAATTAGGGGAAAAAATCCTTTCAAAATAATATCCCCCCAAAAATGAAATATCTAGGAATCAAACTAACAAAGGAGACAAAAGACCTCTACACTGAAAATTACAGCACTCTGGAATAAAAGATAGAATAAGATATAAGAAGGAAGAACCAATATAGTGAAAATGGTCATACTTCTAAAACTGCTATACCGATTGAATGCACTCTCAATTGAAATCCCAACATTATATTTCACAGAACAAGAGAAAGCAATCCAAAAATTCATTTGGAACCAGAAGGGACATAGAATAGCAAAAGCAATTCTAGGCAACAGAGACATGACAGGGGGTATCAGAATCCCGAACTTGAAACTATACTACAAAGATGCTCTGATAAAAACAGCATGGTACTGGTAAAGAAACAGACCTGAGGATCAGTGGAATAGATTAGAAGATGCAGAAACAACTCCAGACATACTCATCTTTGACAAAGGAGCCAGGATGCTCACTGGAGGAAAGATAGCCTCTTTAATAAAGTGTTGGAAAAACTGGATTTCAACCCACTGAAGATTAAAACTAGACTCCTATCTATCATCATACACTACACTAAATTTTTTTTTTTTTTTTGGTTTTTTGAGACAGGGTCTCACTATGTAGTTGAGGCTGACCTGGAACTCACTATGTAGCTCAGGCTGGTCTCAAGCTCACAGCAATCCTTCTGCCTCAGCCTCCTGAGTGCTGGAATTACAGGTGTGTGTCACCATGCCCGGCCAGTAAACTAAAATTGAAATGGATTAAAATCCTAAGTATTAAAACAGAAAAAATAAACTCGCTGGAAAATAAGTTGAACCCTCAAAGACACTGGCATAGGAAAAGACTTTATGAACAAATCCTCAGTAGCACAGGAACTAGCACAAAGAATCAACACGTGGTATCTCTTCTTATTTAAAAGCTACTGCACCATAAGAGGAACCACTAACAGAGCTAAGAGATAACCTAAAATGCGGCAAAAATTTTACCAGCTGTTCCTCAGACAAAGGTCTACTATCTAGAATATATAAAAAACTCAGACTCCCAAAATATAAAGACCCAGTTAAAAATGGGCATCAGACGGGCTGGGGATTTAGCTCAGTGGTTCGGTGGCCTGCCTTGCAAGTGCAAGGACCGGAGTTCAATCCCCAGTACCAAAAAAAAAAAAAAAAATGGGCATCAGAAATGAACAGACATTTCTCAAAGAGTATAAGCAGCAAATAAACATATGAAAATATATTCAACATCACTGGTCATTCTAGAGGTGCAGATGAAAACAACACTGAGATTTCACCTCACCCCAGAAAGAATGGCTACTATCATAAAATCAACCAATAACAAATGCTGCCAGGGTTGATAAGAGAAAGGAACCCTTCTCCATTGTTTGTGAGAGGGCAGACTGGTGCAACCCCTGTGTGAATCAATATGGAGATACCTCAGAAAGCTAGGATTAAAGGTCCCATTTGACCCAGTTATTCCCCTGAGGGGTATCTTCCCAAATGAATTAAAAGTGTCATACCACACCAATATATGCACATCCATGTTCATAGTGGTACAGTTTATAACAGCTAAAAGTTGGAAACAGCCTGATTGCCCATCAACTGGAGACTGGATAAAGAAGATGTGTTTTTTTTTTAAATACAATGGAGTGCTACTTAGTCATAAAGAATGAGAAATTATACATATTTATAGCTAAATGGCTGCACATTGAAGCTGTACTCTTAAGTGAAATGAATAGGACACACGTGTAATACTGAATAGTTTCTCTGGTATGAAAAACTAAAAGTGTAAATAAGATTCAAAATGTATAATTGATAACGTGAAACAGGAAGAGAAGGTCCAAAGGGGAAGGGGAAGTGGGAAAGGTTGGGAAAAGGAAACAAGGGAATGGAATTAATATGAGAAAATGGAAAAATGAAAACAAAGTCTTTGTAAATGGGGATGGATGGAGGGTTTGAAGGGAGGGCAGGGGCATGGGGAAAAACAAGACCCAAGACATATCATGTAAAGGTAGATGATCCCAATGATAAATGTAATTGTACTGTTTGCTTTAAATGTATCAATAAACTTAATGGGAAAAAAGGAACCAAGATAGGTTATGTAAAGGTACAAATTTCCAATGATGAATGTCATTATATTGTGAACCTGAAGTGTACCTATAAACTTAATGGAAAAAAAAAAGATTAGAGTCAATATTTTTATTCCCTTCTACCTAACCTTTTCACCTGTTGAGATTGGTGTTGAGTGGCAGTTACCATGGCAGCTGTTAGCAATCTAGGCCTTTTAATTGCCAGGTCAAAAACTTTGACATCATCAAGTCTTGCACCTCTGATCCAGTCCACTAGGAAATTCCATTGGCGCTGCCTTTGACTATATCCAGAATCTGTCCAATTTTTATTACCACTAGTACTCTTTATCTAAATCACCATTATTTCTCAACTAGATTCCTGTGTGTCAGCCTACTACATGGTTTGTTTGCAGTCTTTACTTTTCTATAGCCTGGTTTCAACCCAACAACTAGAATAATTTTTAAAATGAGACAGATCTTAGTGCTCATTTGCTCAAAACTGTGCAATAGATTTTTGTTTCAATTTTTTGAAGAACCTAAAACTAAATTTCTCACAATGGTGTGTGTGGTTTACATATACTGGTATATGACCATCTGCCTCCTCCTACATTTGTTCAGTAGCAGTCTATGCTTATGTACAGAGAACAGGCTCCTCCAAACACCTGAATAAGACTTCATGAAGCCAAAAAGTTTCCCTCAGTTTGAATGCCTGCCCTCCTCTTGCTATGTATACTAGAAATACAAGCAAGAGGATCTTTATGTTGGATCTTATTGCTTTAATATTTGTTAGATAGCATATCTTAGAGGAGAAAAATGTATGTCATTTGAACATTTTTGAATTTAAGAGTATATGAATTTCCCACATTCTTTTTGCAATAAACTGATAGAAAAAAAGCAGTAAGGAAAGAGGGACATAGCATAAAATCTGATAGAAAGTGAGGCAGAAGTCACAGACTACAAACTTTGGCAGCATGGTAATTTTATGAAGAGCCATAACTAAAAATGATTCATGTTAAAAAATTTAATGGCCTTTAAAATTTTTCTATGGAAGATAATAGTGCCTGCTTGTGGTAACAATACAATATGAAATATACATATAAGGAAAAAAACCTTCATACCCTCTTCTCATTCTATTCCAGCACCACCATTGTTAGGTAGACTATCCTTCCACTGAGACGATGCCTAATGGTAGATGGACTGAAACGTTTGCAGTCGATTCCATTGTTTACCCAGGCCAAGACTACTTCTCAGAAGGTAATGTTAGCTTTCTATAGAAAAATTAAAGGTGATTATTTTATTAAAAAGAAAGGAAAAGTTTTTAATTTAGAGCAGAGCTGTCATATCTCATGAATCTGGCAAACCAGCTTACTATGCAATTTTTTTATTTTTTTGGCTGAAGTTTGAGATTATTATCAAAGGTCATGCATTCTTCCAGAAGACTGAAATAAGATCCTATTTTCCAAGTAGAAATTTGAATAACTGTTTTCCTTCCTTTTTACATTGAAAATACACTTGGATAAATTGCTGCTAAGTTCTGTGTTGTCTAAATCTTTATCCAACACTCACTAAACACTGCTCATGAGTTATTTCCTTAAAAAGCCCTCATAACAACAGGGTGGTTTACTCTTGTTTGGATGAGAATTGGGGTGCACAGGGAGTGGAAGTGTGTGTACTAGACAGCATGTGAGTGGCTGAGGTCACTCAAGGCTACCTGAGGCACACAAATGTGCTCTGATCCCACTGCCTCCCGTGCTCCCAGTGTTTCTTTCTTTCAAGCATCACAAATATTCCGCAGCCTAAATTATTCCATTCTTTAAGATGTGCCATTATGCTAATTACAACCTGTTTAAAAATGGGGAATAATTTTTCCCTTTGGAAATTATGTTAAAATTCAAAGACTTTATTCAGACTCTCTGATTACTCCTCTTAAACCACAAAGAGATTATTTTAGAACAACTGAAAGGAAAATAACATCAGCCCAAAAGTACAGATCTCATTATCAATGCTATGAATACCTTGATCTGCATCTGGATTAGCCCCTTTTCTCTTGCCATAGAGAGTTGAATCAGTCCCTCTCAGCAAGCACAAAAATGCTGGGATGTCTACAAGTTCAAAATCAACTCTTTCTAGAACAAGTCAGAAATACTCTATGTTATGTTAAGTACAAATATCGTTGATTGGAAACACAATAATTCTCTGCATTTTTCTTTTATCAAGTCATGTTCAGTACTTTGTGATTATTTGAGCATCTATCACCTAAAAACTCTTTGCTCTGCTCAGAGACCCTAGAAGAGTCATTTATTCAGTGTGTGTGTGTGTGTGTGTGTGTGTGTAGTGTGAATCACTGACTTTGGACAAGTCTCTATATGGATGTGAAGGGAAGTTAAACTTCTATCAAGTATAAATTCACTCAACTACTGAATAACAAAGGTGCTTAAATAACTAAAATATATGGCAAAAAGTAAAGAGTTGCAAAGATTACACTTCTTACCAGTGGAAGGTAACAAGAGGGCCTATTACCTGCTATGGAACCATGGAAGTGACCAAAGAAGTCTCCATGGACCAAAACTTCTGAGTTGACCTTCAAAAAAGTAAGTATGGCCAAAGAGGGAGGAGCAGAAAGAAGAAGGTGATACAAGCAGATGGTTCCTTTTGAGCAAAGCAAGGAGGTGGGAAACTTGAGAAAGGAGAGTAAAAGTGTTTTTGCTGGGCTGAAAGGTCCCAGAGGGCAGTAGCAGTAAATGACAAATGAAAAAATAGTATCATTTTCAGGGCCAAACAAATTTGAATTGAATTCTCCAAATTTAATCTTTTGAAGCAAGAGAATAAAAGTCTTAGCTAAAATAAAAGTCTGTGCTAGATTAATCTGGAAGCAGAATAAAAGGTGAACTGACTAAGTAAGATGATCCTGGGTGTAGAAAGATCAATTAGAACTACTCCAAAGACTAAGCAAGAATTAACAAGTATCTGGATTGATGAAGAAAGACGGCAAATACAAAAACTATTAACAATCACAATGGAAGCTGACACTTATACAGTAAATAATTTAGATTAATCTGGAAGCAGAATAAAAGGTGAACTGACTAAGTAAGATGATCCTGGGTGTAGAAATAATGTGTAGAAATAATGTGGTAAACAATAAGTGTTTACTATGCACCCTATATTGTTTCGTGAATAAGTGATTGGCCTGTTCAGTCCTCACAAGCATATGGGAAAATTCTATGATTTCAGTTTTGAAGATGCAGAAATGGAGGCACAGAAAGACAAGAAGAGGTGCCCAAGGCTTGGACTTAAAAGATTCATCCTTTGCTTCTGGAGTTCCAGTGTTTACCCATTCAGGAACATTGCTTCTCTGCAGACATATGTCTGACATAACATGGCCATTGATTGATGATCCTTTCAGGGAGCCACTACTTATATTTGTAACAAATAAAAGTGGTAAGTACAGTGGGCCCTCAAGTTACAACTGGCCTGACATACAAACTACTTGGGTTATGACTGGAATTTTAGTTTTAACTTATGAACAGTTTTGAGTTACCCACCAAATGCCAGGCACTTGTGCTCGCAGATGATCTCAGATACAGATTTAATCCTTAAAGGTTTCTGGAAGGAACATGGCAACATCCTCGCCTGTGTGGGATTAGTTGAGAAATCCGGGGCCAATGTCCCTCTAAGGACACAGATCTGTCAGTATACACAGGAGAGACTTCAAAGGCTGTGTAGAAGGGCCTGAGCCTTCACTTGACCAACCTGAGTGACAACCAGCCCTTAGGAACAAATGGAGTTCATAAGTGAAGGGTCTACTCTAGGTAAATATGTCCTGGGTAAATATTTCCACCTTATCTATAACATTTGTTCAACTCATTAGAAATGCATCACTAAATGACCAACTCCACTGATTAGATAGTAATTTCAATCAGCTCTACCTACCTCTGCATTTACATAAAATAAATCAGATGTTCCTTTTATAATTTCATGAGGGAGAAGAGTTACCAGACCCATCCCCATTCTATGATGGCTGTGTCCTTTGTGTGGGAAGACTTGTAGCAAAGATAGGGACTCAGTAGCAACCTCCTCCAAGGTTCCCTGGACCAGTCAAATTGACACAGATTCAGTGCTCCCCAGCTTTCAACCACAAAACCAACTTAACTTTTCAATGCCTAATGCTCCATTTTTGGGAGGCCCAAGCTGCAATCTTCAGCATAAATAGGTTAAGTTAAACCGGCGATAAGAAATAGTGTCCTTGGAGAAGGATATCCTTCAGGAACTCATTTGAAAGAACATAGAGATACAACTCTAATTTTTCCTAATTCTCAGAATTAACTCTGGTATTTACAATTATAGACAATCTTTTCTCCTTTATTGTATTGCTTTTTGGTTTTTAGCTGTCAGTAATAATCAAGCGGTCTAGGAATACAATGACAAATAATAGGAAATGCTGGGGAGAAGGAGGATATCACTGAGGTTGAAAAAGGCATTTATCTCTAGAAACTGAAGTAAAGGACAGCTATATAATTTCAAAGAATGGGTCCTGGCCCTGGAAACAGGCCACCTTGATGTGAATGCCCTGCTCCTCTAGTTCTCACAGCTGTGTCCCAGCTGACGGAATTCAGTGCAGGGAAGAGCATCACTGTCATCTGAAAGAACACCTTCAATTCCCAGCAGGGAAAATTAATTGTCTTCACAATACTACTCTTGATGTAAATATATCATATATTTAATTCCAAACACTAATTTGCTTTAAATTGGCCTAATAATAATTATTGCTTAATGTGGTGGCAATGAAACAGCTTCTGCTTTTTGAAAAGCTCCTTTTGACAGCAGATGCTTTTATGCCACTGGAATTTTTCCTATAAGATCATTATCACTTGTCATTGACAGCTTCTTCAAGTGCATTTTCAGTCATGATAATGGTTTGATTGATTATTGGAATTTTCCTCCCACTGTACCAAGAAATCTAATCTGTTGGGATTTCCAAAAGGCATTATCAAAGTTTTACTATTGACTCACATTAGTTCACTCTGCCACAAACTGTCAGCCATGAGGTAATGTTCTTTTTAGAAAACACAAAGACTCTTATCTTTTCTTTTGGGGTACAAAAAAATTTAAAATTAAGCCAAATACTTGTGTGTAGCTTCAAATAATGTTTCCTTAGCTTCTTACTCAAAACAAGAACTGCTCTGAAGAAGACTAATTTCGAACAAGTGTTTTGTTTTACAATTAAAATGGAACAGTTTTTTAAAAGAAAAAATATAACAACAATACATCCAAGAATTTTCATGTTTTAGAAAGTAGCACTTAGCCTCTTAGAAATCTAGTTTTGCCATTTTCTCAAAAAAATATGATAAACATAAAAGTGACCAGATGTGGTTACTCATTTTTGAAAGTTATCCAATGTTAGGTTAAAGACTATAGTTACATGTTGATCTACATTTGTTTCCCATCAAAAACAGAGATGTTGAGTATATTGATCTGAGAGTCATCCTGTCCTCTTTGGGAGCCTGCTCCAACAGAGGAAAAACATATGACATTGCCTTCTGTTCCAGCCTGACTTTTTCTTAAATACTAAGAGAATCTACCACATGATTTTGGCAAGTTTTGTCTCCCTACAACTGCCATAGCTATGAAACTATGCTAGCAATACAGCCTGGTTTTGTGCAAACTAAATGTTATAGCCAAATTTAAGTTCTTAGAAAGTCAATCATATATTAAAGATTCAAATAGACTATTTCATTTTCATCATTAATGATTTTTGTATCTATTTTGAGCATCTCCTCGGATCCAGGCACTCTGTTGGATGAAAGCATGAAGAAGAATCTCTGTTCTGTCAGGAAGACCAAACTGCAGCCCAGTGCCCCATTATTTTGCTCAGCTCTCAAATTAAGGATGAATCAAACGAAAGTATATGATGAAGACCTGTAGTGACCCTCAGAGTCTAAAATATTTATTATGTGGTATTTGCAGAACACAATTTCTAAGGCTCGATTCTGTAAGGATCAGAAATACCCCAGCAAGGAGAAACTAAACTATCAATCTTGCCAAGACTTTAGTGGTTAAAAAACCTTAGAGAAGAGCTCATGTTTGAACTAGGACTGTGGAGTAGGTTAAGATTTCATCAGCCTGAGAAGGGAAAGTGGTATGCACACAGGGAAAAACAAACAAAAACATAATAAAACAATAGGGTGCTTTATTCCAGGGATTGTGGTTAATGGAAAGGTACACATGCGTGTAGGAGTTGGGGCAGGGTGAGACAGGGAAGGAAAACATTAATGGCCCCAAATCAAGGTGGAATGAAACATAATGCAAAGGGCTTCAGATGCTCTACTAAAGATTAGAGATTTTGATTTGAAGGAAGAAAAGGTTTTCAAATGAGAGAGTGACAAAATCAGACTAGTGATTCAGAACAACAATCCAGGCAGTGGTATAAAAAATAAATTATAAAGAAACTCTGGCTCTGGGCCAAAATGGAATAATAAGATCTAGATTCAACCTTTTGCTTAAAATAACTTTACAGAAAAACAGACAAAATGTATGAAGTAAGATTTTCCAGACACTGCCAATAAGCAGTGCCGGTGACTTCTGAGAGGGGGAAAATAAAAGAAACTGAGCCGAATGATTGCCCAGATTCTGATGTGGAGAGAAGTTCTAGGCTTCAGCACAAGAGTAGAAAGGTATAAACCACAATGAGGGGGAAAAAAATCTAGTCAGACTCAGAAATGGCAAATGATTACAGAAATAGTAGAGAAATGCATTAAATGTTCAAATATTGAAGAATTAGAGGAATGCTTAAGCATGACATTTAGATATAAAAGACTTTTATAAACACCCATACTGAACTGACAGAGACAAAAAGAAAAGCTGAGGTAAAAAATAAACTAGATAGGCTTAGACACTATCGATCCAGCAAACCTAGTAATATATAGAACAAATTCAAATTTATTGTTCTAATTCATCAAATAGATCTCCAAACAAATTTAAATATGGAGGCAAGTATTGGATAACACTTGAGGTTTCGTTTTTGTTTTTGTATTAGTACACTTTGCACTAATGGTATTTCCTATTTGGTCAATCTAGAAATGTAAAAGTTTCCAGGTGGTATAAGCAAAGAAGTCAACAGTGAGGTTTGAAATAGAAAAAAAAAATCTAAATTTCACTGTACAAGTACACGTGCTGCTCTGTGTGCTCTTACTGGGCCTCCTTCATAGCCTTGGTAAGATGTATTAGTGATTTTCAAGGAATCTCTCTTCTGATTATCATGTCTTTTCTCACAGTCACTTCTGGCTATAATTTTTCAGTCACACGTGAGAAGGGCATAGTAAATCTGAATACTTACATTAAAATCTGCATACTTACATTAATACCATTTATTTCATGATCTTTTGAAATACACTGTGTCCATGAAAACTGAATAGCTACAGCAAAGAACTCAATCACAGAACATCCTGATGATGTGTCTTCCAGGGAATCACTAGTATCCTCTCACACAGAAGCATTTTCTCCCCTTCTGAGTATCATTTACTTTCACTTTTTCAAATCTCCTGTGTATAAGAGATATCAATAGGGAGTAGTGACACTATGATATGCAGGTCTTCCATGAGGAAGGTAAAGAACATATACATCTAGGATGCTATCAGTCTTCAAAATACCAACCAGAGGACATAGTCAGCAAAGTATGTTCTGCCCAGTTGTATAAGCAAATGAGCCTCTTTTAGCATAGTGACATTTAGGGATTCCCTAAGGCCTCCTTCGCCCAAAAATAGCTAAACTTCCACCAACCTAGAATTCTGCTTTCAATTGATCAATCCCTAAGACTTGAGTCATTAGAAGCATAAAAAAGTTAAATAAGAAGACAGTGATATAGTTCTCAGAGGTTTCTTTTGCAATGCAAGCATTACTTAGCAGCACAGGAAATGGACCTTAATGTTAAGATGGGAATTTGGAGGAAGCTCTGGCATCAAGAAACAAAAGCCAAAGATGGGCCAGGGATTTAGCTCAGCGGTTCTGTCACCTATCTCTCAAGCGCAAGGGCCGGAGTTTGATCCCCTGTACCAAAAAAAAAA